>NW_007360321.1:2075869-2599631 GCF_000271585.1 Trametes versicolor FP-101664 SS1 | reverse complement strand
TCCTGGGGATGAGACTTGTGAGCGATGGAAAGGTCGAGCAGGGGCCTGGCCTTGCGAGAAGGGGGCCCGCGCTGTTGTTATGTGTGTCTTACCTCCGGGGGACGCCTCGCGCCTGCGGCTGTCATCCTCATCGTACTGTCCTACCGGGACATTCGGCGAATCTCGCATCTTCCGGATTCGCTGCATGATGGACTTGTTACGACGGGGCGTGAGACCGGGTGAAACCGGGCCACCAGCAGTCGGCGAGGGCGGGTTGTTGCCGTTGTCGAGCTCGCTGTCGGGAACAAAGATGGGTTGGGGCGGGGGCAATGCGCGCTTGGTGGTGGGTTGACGACGAGCGGGAGACGGGTGGTGCTCGTCGAGGTATTCCCTGTACACATCGCGGGCGTCACGACCGTCCTTGGTGCGCCTGGAGGAGCTGTTGCCGTGGCTCCTAGGGGTTTCCCCGCTGGGCCGCGAAGTAGCTCCGCCGCCAGCTGAGAAGTCCTCGAAAGGCTCGGGCTCGTGAATACCCCAGGCTTCCGCGATTGCGTCATACTTCTTCTTTGGGGCCTCGTAGGGCACGTAGATGTCGGGCGAAGGGCCTGGCGATTCATAGCCACGGGGCTGGACCTCCCGGGCAGAAGCAAGGGCCTCTCTGTCAGCCTCTGTCGCCGCACTCCATGCTAGCATTGGCGCCTTGGTGCGGTGACGGTTGCGGGAAGGGGCACAGGCGTCGAATGGACCATCGTGATGGAACACTGAGGCAAGGCGGGAGGGTCAGGACTGCAGCCAGGGTCCACGGGACTAGAGAGTGGGACTTACTGGGACCAACACCGGAGAAGTCTAGCCTGTCGATGACATCAGCGTGGGAGGAGCCCTTCTTGGGACGTGGCCGTCCGGACGCTTTGTTCTTCTCCATTGCGTTGGCAGCCCGAGCAACGGAGTCCTGGGACTGGGAGCGACGGGAAATTGGAGGAGGTGCGGGACGGACGTTGGTGGGACTGCGGAAGAGGGGGAAGGAAGGAAAGGAACAGAAAGGAGATCAGCCGCAATCGCGACGGGCGACGAAAAAGGGATCAACGCACGGAGGGAGCTCAGTTTGACTCCGACCCATTCTAGTGCGGGGGGCCTGATCTGTGCTGCCGCGGACGGTGACGGTGTCGCGAACGGCCTCCATGATGTTCTGGCGGTTGCTAGAGGGAGGGTACTGGCGCTGGGCGGAGTGCGGCTTAGCAACGACCTTAGGCGGGGGAGGTGGTGGTTGGCGGGGAAGAGCAGCGGGAGGGGCGTTCCTGGATAGTGTGGGGACGCCGTAGGCAGAGTACGAGATGTTGGATGGGTCGTTGAACGGATCAGAGGTAGCTGATCTGTGCCGTGGATGATGCTTTGAAACCTGCATGATAGGACGACGGGGAGGCGTTCTTAAGGGCGACAGGAACGAAGTTGGCTTGCGATGTGGTCAGGCGGACTCTAGATTCGGCACGGGCGTCCTGAACGGATCTCCCACGCCAAGGCAACGGTTGTATGCGTACAGCTGCCGAGAATGGGGGGGAACGAGACTGGCCGGGCGAGCAGGCGACGATTGGGGCAAGCGAGACGAGGAGAAGATGGTGGAGGCAGGAGGGAAGGAGGACGTTGGACGGATATAGGTGGGAGTGCGCAGAGAGGAGGGGCAGGGCGGCTGAGGCGAGGCCCGAGCCCTCTCCTCGGGCGCCAGTGGGAGGATATGTCACTCCAGGCGCCAGCACGCGACCCCTCCATCCCCCGCGGCGACCCCGCACTCCCCGCTCCCGCTTCCGTCCAGTCCCCGCCTCGAGACCTCCGTCCCTCGTCCTCGACCGCATCATCGTTGTGCACACAGAATATTCCACAGCTACATACGCTAATCCGACTCCGATGATATCACCAACGTTGTGGCTGACCGCCGCGCCACTCCCGCCCTCAGCCCCAGATCGCCTTCGCCGCCTGTGCTACCAGTGCCAACTTCTGCCGTTGCTCCTGCGCAGCGTTCAGCCATGCACGACACAGCCGCAGCTCCACAGCAATGCACGTACCTCTTCTGTTATCGGATTCCCCTCGAAGACCGAAGCGAAGCCGCATTGCGGGCTGATCGAGAGTCTGTGCATAGCTCAGTCTGCGCCCGGCCATCCATTCCCACAACACCAAATATACGCACTGTTCCAGCGCGTCGGCAGGAGAGCGCTTTGGCTCGCCCTGGGCTATAATTTTCGCGGCGCAGTCCACGCGCTCTTTAATCTCCTCCAAGCTCTCGAGCTGCCGCACCAAGGCCGCTTAGCCGCGGAAACCCCCGATTCATTCAAGGGCCTCGTACCTTTCCGCTCTTCGTCGTGACGAGCCCCAGAACGACGTGTTTCTTCAAAGGCAGGTATCGCAGAGGCTCCAGGCCTCCCGCGCGATCGTTATCATACTCCAGCTGTGGCGTCGGGAGGCGTCAGTGCGTCAACGCTCCTGTCCAGGTGATAGATGAATGCGGCCACTCACGTAGAACACGTCCACGTCCAAGTCACACAATAACTTTCTCGCCACCCGCTCGTACCCTCCTTCAGCAAAGTGCATGCCCTATGACCAATGCGTGAGACGTGGAGAGATATGTCGTAACTAAGCAGCACACGCACCTTCATGTTCCCGCGGCAGGTGTGGACCCCAATGCTGAGGTCTTCCGGCCGGTCAGCCGTCACAGCGTTGTAGACCTTGATGTGCTTGCTGAGCAGCTCCTCGTGATCGACGCCCTTGGCCTCCATGCTGGATATCATCGCCTCGGAACAGAAGAAACAGAAGCCCGCGTCGTCGAACTGGATGCGCCGGCAGCCATGCTGGTACAGATCATGGATCTCCTCGCGGAATGCTTGTACCACATCTCCGAAGTATTCCGCTGCGAAGATAACGATTGCTTAGTATGCACGCCAGGCACCCGCCTGGGTGAGCACGCTTACCGTCATTCTTATACACGGCATGGTCGTAGGTGTGCTCGGAGCCGTGAGCGGAATGCATCCACGTCGGCGGGCATATGGTGACTTTGATGGTCGGAACATCCTGTTTGATTCCTGAGCCAACCAATGCTACCAAGACATGCTTGTGGCCGTACCTTGGGGTCTACACGCTGCTTAACAGCCAAGAAGTCGTGTACATAGATAGGCTTGGTACGACGGATCTTGCCCTAGTATGTCAAATACTTTAATCAGTGACATATAGCGTCACTGTGGGAAGGGATACTTGCCTCACAGAAACCCGATGCCCATTTGTCTACGCCCATAGCATTGAAGATCTGTACATAGGGCAAGTATTGCTAAAGTAGCGAGAGGCGTGTTTTAGCCCGCTATTACAGCAGCAAGGCGATTTACGAACCATGAACTCGCTCATCGGGCCTGCATTTCCTTGTCAGCATCTCATTTCTGAAGAAAGCATTCCACGCTCACGATTTCCGAAGGTCATCCCATCGAGCCCTTCGAAGATCCCTTGCGTGTACACATCCCTGAATAAAGCGAGAATCGAGATTAGTCTACTAGCGGTATCACCGGTCTCGGTGAAGTCGTACCGGCGTATCTCCCCATCCGTGGTGATGGCCAGCCCCACGTCCTTCTGGAGTTTCAGAAGCCCAGGCAGGACCTCATCCTCGAGGGCCTTGAGTTCCTCTGCGGTGCATTGCCCCGCGTGGAAGGCGATGCGCTTCTGGAGGAGCTTCTGCGGGCGGAGCAGGGACCCGACGTGGTGTGCGTGGGCGCAGCGCTTTCCTTCAGCCTGTGCTTCGATAGTCATCGTCATTGAGCGGGGCGAACGCGAACGAAGGACCCGACTGCGCCAAGCAGGCCCTTAAATGCGTGCGAGCGAGCGATTCCGAAGAAGCCGGTCCCTCCGATTGTCTCGCCTCAGCGAGTGCAGGGTCGCGATGCGCGTGCGCTGTCCGAACATCCTGACACACACCCGTCCGAGGAGCGAGAGGGGTTCCGCGCTGCAATCGGAAAAGTGGCTGCGTATGGAAAATGGAAGTAGGGAACGGGGAGTTCGCGCGTCCAGTGCGGCCGTTGCGGGCGGCCTCTTGACGTCTCATTGTACAGGGTCTTCCCGGGATGCGCATGCGATTCGCTCACAGGATCAAGCGGCCAAGAAGCGGTGGGTACTCGCGGGTGCATGCATGCAGAAGCCCATACAACCGGGCACCACACGTGGGAGGGTGCCGTCATCTTGTGCACGCCCCGCAGTGGAGGAGTACGTCCATGCGCTGATTTGACATGTGCGAAGCGTGTCAATGACCTGCTGGTTGGTGTAGCAACACATAGAGTTAATTGAAGTTCTCAAACGGCGTCGATGTAATGCATAGTGAACCTACTGCTACTAATGTCCATCGTCCGCCACTGGGAGACGCCGCGTTGACCGCGAAGAGGTTCATGAGAGTTGACGTGCCTCTATGTTGTGGTATACACATAGAGGGTCGGTAGACACGATGTCGCAGATTTGAGCCGCATACTGCGCGCACGTAGTGGACGTCGCGTAAAACAAGCAACTTGACGGTCAAGTACAGAAAAGACGAGCGTCCCCCACAGAGGCGTCTGGTTTTGGGCGCCTAACATATGCCTCCGAGAGTCCGGCCGGGAGCCGGAGGACGGCGCCGGATCAGGTTCTCACGTGTTGGAACTCCGCCAAGCTCTGAGAGCGCAACTGTTTGGTGGGGCCGATTTTCAACGCCTCCTCAAGACCCCCTTCAAGGTCAGTATGCCCGTATTCGCCCTCGAAATGCCTCGGAACCGTCTCTACGCCTTCAGTTTGTACGGTCGACCAGGTCGTTTCTGTGGATTCCGCCCGGGAATGCGCTGGATGGACCGAACTCTGGTTGGATGTAGCGGCGGCTCGCTTCTGGCATTCTGGGCTTGTTTCCTCTGAACTCGAGTGCTAACGCATCTCCCCTCTTCTTAGACTGAGCCATGGGTTTCGCGCACAACAACGGTGCGTTCAGAGAGCTTACAGGATGCTGAAGATCTTGTGGACTTAACGCAATGTCATCCAGTCCTCCACCAGAACCATTTCCGCAAGGATTGGCAGACCCGGGTCCGCACCTGGTTCGACCAGCCCGGCCGCAAGCTCCGCCGCCGCACTGCCCGCAAGACTAAGGCTGCCAAGCTCGGCGTTCGCCCCCTCACCCTCCTCCGCCCCGCTGTCCGTGCGCAGACCGTCCGCTACAACCGGAAAATTCGTGAGGGCCGCGGCTTCACCCTGGCTGAGATCAAGGAGGCTGGTATTGGCAAGAAGGAGGCGCGTGGTGTCGGCATCGTCGTCGACCACCGGAGGCGAAACCTGAGCGAGGAGGGCAAGGCGATCAACGTTGAGCGCCTGAAGGTGTACAAGGAGCGCCTCATCGTCTTCCCCCGCAACTCGAAGAAGCCCAAGAAGGGCGACTCCACTGTACGTGTCCTTTACATTTGGGAGGTCCGGGCATGACTCAAACGTTCATCTAGGGTGACGACCTCTCCGCCCCCACGACCCGCGCGACTCTCCCCATCCCTTCCCCCTTCGTCCGCGAGGAGCCCCGCAAGATCACCGAGGAGGAGCGCGAGTTCAAGGCTTACCGCACTCTCCGCGACGAGCGTGCCACCGCCCGCAACGAGGGCAAGCGCAAGCTCCGGGAGGCGAAGGTTAGTGCAGCGATAGCCTCACGTGGTGTCAGCTCTCTGACGTCTATCCAACTTGTAGAAGGCCGAGGAGGAGGCCAACAAGAAGAAGTAAACTATCCGTGTACTACTTCTCTCTTCCCTGTACGACACCTGCATCATGCTCTGCACACTCTCCATGTACCCAAAATCTGGCACGCCCGGGGTTTTATAGCGACATATGCCACATGCATCAATATGATGATCGCACTTTCACTGGGGCAGGCCCATCATTCTGCCACCCATTGGATCTTCGTGATGTCCTGCACCCCGCATGAACCGCGACGTCGATACATGTCTATTCCGACAATAAACATTCAAGCAGTGACCACTGAGTCTAAGATCTAATCCTTCATGGCTTCTCGGATCTCCGAGTCGGCCACCATATGCACGATTTTGAGTTGGTCGGCGACTTGCTTCAGAACACCGTTGACTTCCCCATTGCCCTCTACGAACCCAAACTCGGCGTATTCCAGATTGCGCTCCTTCGCGAAGTCCTTGACGAGCAAGCTCGCCTCGCGGAGGTTGTGTCTTGGCAGACGGGGGAATAGATGGTGGGTCACCTGCAAATGGAGACCGCCGTGAATGAACTCGATGCGCGGAGAGCAGATCACGTCGACTGTCGTCCGCAGCTGGCGCGAAAAGAACGACTCGACGGGACCCATGTCCTCGGTAGAGCGCGAGAAGTGCGAGAGCACAATCTGCACAGTCCGTTAGTGTGAAAAGCTCGTCCGCAGATACGAAGGCGCGTACCTGCACATGTACCGGGCTCGCGGCGATGTGACTGACGAGCAGGTACACGAGCCCGCTGCGCCACGAGCCGCAGCCCTTGAGGATGGCGCCGAACCAGAGGAAGAAGAGGCTGAGGCAGAAGATCTCGGCCCACCACCACCAGCGCCCGCCGCGGGCGCGGCGGGGCTCGAACGCGGTCTTCGCGAGGTAGCCCCACGAGTTCGCGTAGAGGTTGAAGCGCGCGAGCGAGAGCACGACGTAGAAGAGCTTGTGCTGCATCGAGACGAAGAAGCGGCCGAACGCGTCGAACGTCATCTCGCGCTTGTAGTACGAGGACCAGAGCGACTTCAGGAAGACGGGCGAGATCGCGAGGAAGGGCAGGTGCTGGATATCCGGGTCGCTGCGGGATAATCAGACGCGTGCGCAGGTAGGGCGAGGGGGTGAAGGTGACGTACTGGGTGGGATGGTTAGGGACCACTCCAGGCGCGCATGCTCGTTATTATGGCTCTGGGCGGTGATACGAAGCACTTACAGTGATGCACGTTGTGATTCTAGAGCAAGGGGTGAGAATCTGGACGCACAGATGAGTGGAGGTTACTCACGTTGACCCACCAGCCGATGCTCAGTCCGCCGAGAAAGTCGGCCACAAAAATAGATATCAGACGGTCGAGCGTCCAGTCATGCGTGACGCCAACGTGTCCGAGGTCGTGCGCGAAGAATGTGAGCTGCTGCCAGAACAGCCCCAGGGAGAGAGCGCTGGTGACCAGCCAGCCGTGGTGGTAGCAGACCGCAGCCAGCACGCCGAGCAGCGTATAGCGCACGAACTCGGGCCCGTAGCCCGTGACGAAGCGCGTCTTGTATAGTCCCGCGTCGACGACGCGCTTGTGCAGCTCCTTGTACGCGTCCGAGTTCAGCTTCTCGTTCTTCATCGTGAGGTCGTTCTGCGCGGCCTGCAGCATGTCTAGCGTGGGCCCGCTCTCCGTCGTGTTTTCCGACCGCGTCTGGAGCAGAATTTGCGAAGTGGGCACAGCGTCGCCCTCCGCTGGCCTCAGCGGGCGCGCCTCGTTGTACCACTCCGCCTTGCCGTCCTTGCCCGCCCTGCGCACCCAGCCGTTCGCGATCGGGGGCACAAACGGCACCCATCCGTCGTCGCCTATCTCCACGCGGCCGATGATAAAGCCGCGCATGCGCTGGAGCGTCCCGTCAGAGTGGAATGCCTCGACCTCGTCCGTCGCGTCGCGCCCGACGAAGTGCAGGATGGAGAGGTTGCCGCCGGGGTGGGCGGCGAGCCAGGAGGGCGGGACGCGCACGAGGTTGCCGTTCAGGACGAAGAGCGAGTCGCCCGCGAGAATGCGCGTGGCGACCTGCTCGCGGGTCCATACCTGGTTCGGAGGGAGCCCCATGGGGAGCAGGGGAGTTGGAGGGTGGAGGAAGGGGAGGAGGAATACGAGGCACAGCAGTGGCCGCCATCAGCCCACCCGGCGCTATTTCGAAGTGGACGGTGATTGCCGCCACAAAATAGACATGCGTAAACATGGTGTAGCGCCTCTTTTGGTAACCAGGTTCGAACGCCTATCAGCCCATTGGGGGCGAGTCCAATGTCATCGGTTTATAACGCTCGCTCACGGACACTCTCCTGGAGAACACTTTGTCCATTTCCAAGCAATACGTGTACAGATATGGGGCTCAAATCTAATTATACTTCCACAACCTTCTCCGGAACGAACCCCCTATCGACGCCTCTTCCATAGCCTTTCGGGTTGCTGACCACCCTAACGCCCTCTCGTTCAAAGTCGCACGCCCAGTGCGTATGTCCGAACGCCCAAACCTTCACCTTCCCTTTCCAACACGGACCGCCTACCAGCTCCGTGGAAAATGCCGAGGTCAGCGGGCTGTCTTGATACTGCGGGTTCGACGTGCCCTCGACCGTCGGCGCGTGGTGCGTCATGACAACGATCCTGCGGTGAGGCTCCTCCGCCGAGATGTCGGAGATGCTGCGTTCGAGCCATGCGAGGTCGCGTTCGAAGAGGGAGTTGTAGACACTCGGGGTGAAGTCTTGGATCTGACTGAAGTCGTTGAGCCCCAGGTGGATGGCGTGACGGCGACTGGGGTCGAGCCGAGACCAGAGGGTGCAACCCAAGACGGTTACTGTCTCCGAGATATCGTAGCGGGTGCGGTCGAGGAGAATGAAGCGTCCGAATGGCTCTTGGAGAGTAGCCTGTTCGTGCATGGCCTGGCACTTGTGGGCGAAGTCGATTATTCGACGGTTGGATTCCTCCTGTGTCGACCAGAACGATCAGCACGCTGCGAGCTCTTGACGAAGCATATCGCTTACCATAGATGATCCGTAGGATTCGTGATTTCCCGAGAGGAAGAACACAGTCTTAAACCTCTTGAGCTGTGCGTAAAGCCAGTCAAAGAGGCCATCGTCTGTCGTTGCGCCTATGTCTCCGAGCAGGGCCAATATTTCTGCTTCGGCGGGGAAGGTAAAATGGTACGAGTCCAGTAAACGGGATCGCCTTGGCGGCGGGACCTCGAGATGGAGATCGCTCAGGATTTGTATACGGACAGGACCGTCGCTCATGTAGTTGGAGAGGGATTGATCAACGGAGTGCTTGATATGCAGATGCGTAGCAAAGTTTTCGTGAAAACAACGCGCGCAAGGGTCAAACTGCGAGGTTGGGTAGCCGCATCGCCCGGTTCTGATCTCCCCATATATCTATCGACTGCGAGAGAGAGATACGACGACTTTCATTGGGCCGCCACCCGCAGGTCATTCCGCACACGACACAGCCATGTCGGCGCCAGATAGATGAGTGGAGTCAATGAGGGAACGCCTCTGAGTCAACGAAACACACAGGATGTGTCCCAGCTTACGACAACACGGCGATTGGTACAAGGCACCTTGATCTCTTAGGCCGCACTGCCTGCTAATGGAGAGTTCGGCAAACCTTGAAGCCTCGAACGCGCATGCTAGTGCCGGCGGAAACAGGAATGTGGGGGCGTACGCGAACGTTGAATTCCGGTGGCGAAGCGATATTGCTGTGTAACCGCGTGCCATGGACGCGGGTGCGGTGCAGCACGAGCGAAGAGCGGGCGCAGCGAACCTGTTGCAGGTGGGCAGGCGTGGGTCTGCCAGTGCTTGACAGTGAAGAGGTGGCAATTGAGAGAGTGGTGGCGGTCGATGGCCAAGGGGGAATCGATGGAGGCGTCGGGGAGGGCGTCGGGGGTGCCAAGCGAAGCGGGCGGTAGACGCCGGGCCGTCACTCGGAATGGAAATTCAATGAAGAGATATCGCGTGGGCGTCGTGAGCGGGTCTTCCTCTGAGACACCGCGAACCCGCCCCGCCCCCACTCTCCCTCTCGCCGCCACCTCCATCCCCCTCCCCGTCTTCCGCGTCAGGCTCGCTCCGTCTGCCCGCATCCTTCCGCTCTCTTACCCCCCAAGTCTCGGTGTCTTGCCTCGCTCGTCGACCGACGCGGCCCCTTAACTTCAGGCGCACCTCCCGACCTGCCGCCTCTCTTCTTGGTCCATGTTTGGCTGGCGATCCCTGCCTTTGCTCATCCTACTATGGCCTCTCCAAGCTTACGCTGCTAATTTCACCTTCACCTATGGAGCGGCGGGTCAATGCGACAACTTTCAAGTGTCATGGACAGGTACTTCATCCTACAGCGTCCTCCTTTCGCCTAGCTTCGGTGCTCATCTCATTAACGCAGGGGGGACGGCACCGTTCACACTAACTCTGGCACCTGTACGTATCACTAACCCTATCACGAAGATACACCACTCTTAAACTTGCTCCTCAGTCCTTCGGCACCCCAAGAACCCTTAACATCTCTGATGATGCCTTCCAGAATGGCAAGGGCTCTTTCACTACGAAGCTCCCATTCCCTGCCAAAAAGCAATTTCTCGCCATAATGTCTGACTCAACCGGTTTTGCCTCTGGTGGTGTTTCTCCCGTAATTGCCACCGGCAGCTCTGTGAGCAAGGATGCGTGCAATTTGACTGATCCAGGTAACTATCGCAGTTACCGCACCACTCCTCCACAATCGAACGAGCACTGATCGGGTTTGTAGGAGTGGACTTCATCTTCGAGGCGAATTCCAATCTTGCGCAGTGCCGGTGAGTGTCGCTCTTGCCCTCCAGTCAATAACTATCTCACATTTTCCTAGAACATATACGTTCAGCGGATACACTGGGGGTATACAGCCCGTTACGATCCGCGTACGCCTGCGTATCTCTCCCCTGCGATCCATATACTCAACTCATCCGTAGGGCATTGTGCCGGGGGGTTCGTCATTCGTCCTCAATCCGCCGAAAGGCCCCACATCATTCGACTGGATAGCCGACGTCGCGTCGGGGACATCGTTGGTGTTCATCATGACCGACTCTCAGGGTCGACAAGGTGGCAGCTCCCAAATTTATCAGGTGAACTTGTCGGACGATTCATCCTGCCTCGACAAGAGCTCGCCTGCGTCTGTCACGAACGCACCCTCAGCAACAACCACCCCCACCAACAGCGCTTCCAGCACTGCTTCGTCTACTGCGAGTGCGTCGCCGGACTCTAGCTCGTCCGGCAAATCCAGCGCTGGTACCGTCGTAGCCGCTATTGTCGGGTGTCTCGTGGCGGCGTTCATTGTGGGCACTCTACTCTGGTTCTACATTCGCCGCCAGCGCGGGGCATCCGTCGTCAAAGGCGGATTCTTCGGCAGGTTCCACAAGAAGGAAGTCGACCTCATGCACGACCCCTCTCTGCCGCCCCCTGCGTCCGTCAGCCCATACCCCCTCTACAACCGACAGGCAGGCTCGCAACATGACGTTTCTGTTACGACGCCCAACTCCACCTTCGACCTTCTCAGTGCCCAAGCGCGTCCAGCGGGCGACCCGTTCGGCGAGGGCTCGGTGTACACCCCCTCGGCGGCGACGCTCGCGCATCGCATCTCCGTCGGAACATCGCAGTTCCCTCCCCCATCACCATCCCACCGCCGCTCAATGCGCGAGGGCTCCGCGCACGGCGGCTCTGCTGTTGGGCGTCCGGACGAAGGCAGCTCTGGGTCCTGGGACCAGACCATCACGTCCGGCATGCGCCGCAAGGCTGCTGCCGCGGGCATGTCGCCGTACGCGCCCTCGACGCGTTTCATCCTGCACACCGACCTCGAGGACGACCTGCCGCCACCCCCGGAAGACGAGGTCATCGAGCTGCCGCCGCAGTACACCGAGCGCCGCGCCCTGGGACCCTCCACGTCGAGGCGGAGTGGCCCCAGCTCGTCGGGCTCGCGCTCACGACCTCTGTCGGACCCGCCGCCGCCCCCCAGCCCGACCGTGCCGACGATGTCTCCAGCACCCGCGTATCTGTCCGGCCACGACACGTCCGATTTCAACGCACAGCTCTCCGGCTCTTCACGACCTTCATAGCGCGCGGGCTAGAGTATCCCTCATTCGTTTCCGTGGTGTAGGGTCCTAGATCTTCAACGCCACTCTCCCCGGAGGCGAGTCCCCCGGGGACGCGCTTTTATGCCTGATGTTGTAGTGCTGCCCGCTGTTGTCTCCCGGCGTGCGTTCCTGTCGATATCCCGTCCTGTTCTGCGCCTGCGTTATGCCCCCCTCTCGCACCCCTCTCCATCGTCCTCGTCATACATATCCGCTCATTTCTTACTGCCCCTTCCCCCAGCCTGCCCCTCCGCCTGCTTCGCTCTCGCCCCCGACGACCTGATCCTAGCCCCCAGCCCTGAGGCGGGCCCGACTTCCGGAAGTTGTGTTCGTCGGACCATGTTCTCCCCTTCACCAGGGCACCGCGTTCTACTTCTTGTTTATTGCGTTATCGTATTACTTGCTCCATATATCCCCCGCGGCTTTTGCGAACGATTCGGTCATCGCTGTAACGGTCAGCCAATTCGCGTCGGAGGCCTACGCCACCGCGCGCATATGTAGTACAACGCGGACGTACCTCACCCCGGTGCCGTTCCCGCTCCCGTCGGCGTGCGTGTGCAGTGTCGGAATAGCAATGCCGTCTGGCGATGGAAATGCGCGATAGTATAGAGTAAGTAGGTCGTAACGTGAGCGTACTAGGACAGCGAGACGTGGGTTATACAGAGACAGGTATGACAGCCCAGGTGGTGTACACCCGAAGGTGGTGGGAGGGTGGTGGGAGGGTGGTGGGAGGGTGGTGGGCGGGCGAGTGGCGGACGCAACTCGGGAGATAGAATACATTAGCAATAACGCGTGGCATGGGACTTCCGGCTCGCTCTCCCCCAGGCCCTCTCCTACTCCTATCCAATCCTCTCTAGCGGATAATATGCGGTCGGCGGCCGCACGGGCGTATTGGCACACATGTTAGAGCTATAGCCCTGTGTGCATCCCGAACAGGCCTCCGCTGGCCTGCGCGGGTGCGGGATTGGGGATCGGCATCGGGATGGGGGCGGGGACCGGGACGGGTTCCGCGGGCAGCGGGGCGCTCGCGGCGGGGGCGGCGGTAGGGAACGTCGGGGCGTAGGCGGAGGGCGCGCCGGTGGGGGCTGCGTCGCTGTCCTCGACGAGGCCGGTGCGCGCGAAGGCGGCGACCATCGAGTCCTGCTCCTTGCGCCGCTTGTGGCGGCGACGGCGGTCGTCCTTGATGACCCGCGCGATCCGACGGCGGATAGCGCTGTGCAGCGCGGGGTCGGCCATGGCTTGCTTGCAGGCGTAGGCAGCGAGCTCGATGCTGGCAAGCAGGCGAACGGTCTCGGCGTGGTTCAGTGCCTGTACGGGATGCACGAGTGGGTTGTGGGTTCGGGGGTACAATAAACGGACACATCGAGGGAACAGACGCCGACGGCGAGGTCGGAGTGGGAGCACAGGAGCACAGGAGACATCAGCTACCGCAGCTCCGACGCACAATGACGATGCACTCACGTTCAATGACCAGGACACAACACGGTTCCCCTCGACGCAACCGATAACCACGAAGTTCCCGCGTCTCTCAGCTTGGAGGGCGGCGCCCTGCACGGACTAATCATTAGTCAGGCACGCGACAATAGCCAGCACAACCAACCTCGCCGAAGACGGTCAGAATCTTGGAGGAGGTCGCGGACCTGACGACTAGTACACAAGGCGGGTGAGAAACGCGTGCGGTGGAGCGGTGGCTAAGCGAGGGGAAGGACGCGCACCGACTCTGGACGACTGCCCGGTGACCTCCTGCGAGACGACGCCGCGGCCCATGTAGGCCCAGGAGTCCTTGTCGGGCCTGCGGATGTGGACCTTGACGGGGATATCGCGGATGGGCTCGCGGGGCTGGGCGGCAGTGGCGACGACTGCACGCATTTGTTCGTAGCGGCGGTCCATCTCGGTCAGAACTGGCACCAGGCAAATGTAGGCAGGTGCGCGTGGAACGCAGGCCAAGACTCACTGGTGTTGTTGCTGTTGTTGTTGGTGACGGGTGCGTCGTAGCGTTGGTGGATGACTTGCGGGATGTGCTGGGCCGTGGGGTTGTAGTCCATGGTGGCATCCATGACGTCCTCCATGTTGTGGTCTTCTGTCGGCTGCGAGCGCATGTTCGCGGTGAGCCGACGCGAGAAGGGCAGAGAGAACATACCATATCCATGGCGAGGTGCTGGGCCGTGGTGGAGGGAGACTGGGGGATGCTGGGTGCGCTGGAGGCGGTGGTGGTGGACGATGAGTGCCGCAGAGCCTGAGCGAGCTCAACACGACCCCTTCAATGGGCGCCTGACTGCCACGTGACTCATTAAGGCGCGACGCGTCTGCCACGCACGCGTCCGATCGCGTCCTCCCTCTTCCCTTCTTCTTTGTCCGTCGGCATGCGCGCAGCCGTGGCCTGGCATTGTACATGCTGCCGCAATCGCCAATGTGTCCAGGCGCCCAAAGAATGCCACAACTCCCTCTGATACGCGATTGTGTCCCTGGGGGCGGCAAAGGATGTCGGAGGTGAGTCCGCGAGCGTATTTAAACAGCACCAGAGCACCCTCTAACTTCACCATACACAGCTACCCACTCTCCCACATACGCACCGGTTGCGTAGCCATTCGACATGGCAGGCCTTACAGAAGAGTACACCGCAGAAGATCTCGCTGCTGACATTGAAGAGGTTCCATATGTCGAACACGAACTGGACCTCGACGATCAACGGATCCGTCGGGACGAGCAGAAGGTGAGCACTGCGTATCGCGCCGAGGGATACGCAAGGACCTGACTTTGCATTTGCAGGAGGAAGCGGAAGACGGCGGGTTCATGCCGTCCTCCCAAGGCTCATCCTCATCCGAGGGCTCCTCGTGGTGCTCAGCCAGCGACTGCAGCCTGAGCGGGAGCTCCCAGGGGTCCAACCGTCAGACTGACGACGACGACGCTAACGAGCCTGCTGCTGCACAAGCGCAAGAGCAGGAACCCGATGTCGACTACGACAGCGACGCCGACACCGCGATGGAGACCTACGAGTATGGGCTCGAGCACGACGCCGACCGCGAGGCTGGGTTCGGCTCTCAGGAGCCAACTTCATCGCAAGAACGAGACCAAGAGTACGATGTCGGCGGCGACAGCGACACTGCGATGGAGGTCCAGTCGGACGATGGGCAGGCCCCGCCACCATTCACCCAGCCCGCCGCCCAACCCGACCCTGCAGCGCTGCCCAGTGTATTCACTGGCTTCCGGCTGCTCCGTTTGGCTGAGCTGTACCGAAGAGTCATGCAGCCAGAGCTGTCCGGTTGGCGAGCCGACTGGTACGAGCTGGCCGGCATCCTGTACGATCTCAACGAGGTGCAGACGGACTACGTCAGATACCTTATGGATAGGCTTGGGACGCGCGCCAGCGAGAACGTGCTTCACCCTGGGCCTGAAAATGAGGCATGGATACTGCACGTCGCGGGGATTCACTGGCCGCGCTATCTCGAGAGTCTCACAGATACCGTCGAGGAAGATCTGGCCCCCGGGCCCTCGTAGCACTCGTTTCCCGTTCGGTTGTACAGCATCGTCGTCGTCTGATAGTATTCATCGCGTCTCTGGAGACAAGTACGGACCAGCTACTAAGCACAAGTTCCTCGGCGTGAACTGAGCGTTGATGATCGGCGTCCGCTTCGTCGGGAACGTCGCCAGCAGATCAGTCCTGTATGCCATTGTCAGCACCTGGCAGTGAATGTGGAGTCAATGAAGGGAACGTACGTCTCGTTGCTCTCGACCTCCTCCTTCTCCGGTGGGTGGTCGTCCGTCGCTCCGTTCGTCAACGTGCCGTTTTCGCGGGCCTTCGTGCGAGGGCCACCGGAGGACTTGACGTCCCAACAGCGCACGGTCCAGTCCGCACCGCCGCTCACTAGCAGACTCGACTCCGCGCTGAACGCGAGCGAGTATACAGACGCGGTGTGACCTGTCATCTTCTTGACGCACTTGCCCGACCCGAGGTCCCATAGACGGATCGCCATGTCCTCGCCTGCCACAGCGACGTCGGTGGGGTGGCAAAGAGAAGAGCCAAGGAGAGGACGTACCGGCTGTTGCGAGATAGCGGCCGTCCGGGCTGAAGCTAAGCGTCGAGACGATGTCGTCGTGCCGGTAGAACACCCGAACACACGAGCCGCGCTGTACGTCCCATAGTCTCGCGGTGCCGTCGCTCGAAGCTGTGCCAAGATACAGCGAGTTCGGATGGAATCCTACGGCCTTTATTGCATTTCCTCGCATTAGTCCTAGAGCGTGTGCTTCATGCAAATCCCACTCACGTTCACGTCGCTGAGATGGCCGGCGTATATTCGCAACGCCGACGTTCGGTCTGTGGACCATAGGCGTGCGGTCCTGTCTCGACTTGCGGTCGCGAAGTAGATGCCCATGGGACTCCACTTCACGTCCCAGACCGGGTTCTGATGCCCCCGGTAGGCGACGACGTTCGTCATGGTATCAAGCGACCACAGGCGCGTTGTTGCATCTGCAGAAGCGGAAAGGAGGTAGCGTGGTGGGCTTGCAGAACCACCGATGGGATCAAAGGCGACGGAGTAGACGGGCCCGCTGTGCCCGATCAGCTTCCTGGTCGTCGAACCGCCCTTTTCTCGGATCTTATTCAACGAAGACGCTGTGAGTCGGTAGAACGTTAGACGACTCTGACAGAAAGTAAAGCACGAGCACCCACGATCTCGTACCGAGCTCGACTGGAAGTCGCTACGGTAGCCCTTTAGCTTCTCGCCTTTGAGGCTCCAGATTCGGACGTAACTCTCGGAAAATCCGGCGGCAAGAAGAGAGGTATCAGGTGAGAATTCGCAACATGGAATTCTGTACGATCATTAGTTGACGCAGGGCGGCGTGATAGTATACAACTTACCCCTCGCCAACATCATGAAAGGTATATGCACATATGCTCGGCAGGGCGCGTGCCCGAGCAGTGGCGCCTTGTGCGGTGTTCATGTTTGCGCCATTCAGCACGGAAGGGTCCAGACGTATCCGTTTCCGCGTGTCACGGACTTTCTCGACTTCTCGCTTGACGTCTATCGTCTTGAACATGGGCGGATGTGGAGGCAGTTCCGCTAATGTGGGCGATAGTAGTCCTGGTGGAGGGGCTTGTCGGACGATATGGAGGTCATACCGAGCACCGGGGTCGTGGTCGACCAGTGCCTGTTCCTGGAGAGTCCGTTCTGTCTCCACGCGTAGATCTTCTTGCATTGGAGCGGGCCCAAGCTTCAGCTCGCCTTTGGACGTGTTGTAGGAACTTGCGTCACTGTTGATCCCATTTGTCTGCGGCACAACCGCCGAGAGGAACCCTGTTGACTCCTCCCAGGCGCGGGCTGATATAGATGTGGTCGGGGCGGATGTCACTAAAAGAAGGCGTCAGCATGACTTTCAGCGACAAGGTGCGTGAAGACTACCTTCGAAGCGGAGATGGTTGTTCACCACCCGCATGACAGCCGCCCGGCCTCGACGACCCTTCTCACCCGCAAAGCCTTCTCCAGATCCTGTAGGCTCCCCGCCGACTCCCTCCGTCAACCAGCCGACTAGCAGACCGAACCCTGAGCGGCTCATTCGCACGGTATACTTCTCTGTTCTAAACCGCTGAGCGACTTCGTCCGTCTGGACATGGTATGGCAGTGTAATCGTGGATAGGTGATTGAGTGTCGAGTGATGGACCCCAGACAGCGATGACGAAAATGAAGAGTAAAAGCCTTGCGCTACGGTGAAGCAAACGATGAGACGTGACTTGAAGTGCACCCATCGCCCGACGTACCAGCTGTGCGGAACCCCTGGTGCACAAGGTCCAGGTAGAAATGCGAGAATATAGGGAACAATATAGGCCTGAACTCTGGCTAGGAGGCTAGTCAGGACAACCTAGTAGGTCCGCGTGTTGTGGTTGAGACTTACGCGGTACATGTCGAGAGAACCGTCGACCCATGCCTCAAGCTCTCGGAACCCTTCATGTTTATCGGTTGGGTCCAGGGTAACTATCTCCTCAACGCCAACTGCACCTATACTGGACACGAGGTTCTGTATATTCTGCGGCGCGCCCGTGGAAGACAGTTCCTGCAGGACTTTCGCGCCATCCTTCAGCGCGTTCTGCTCTGGGTCCGAAGGCGCCTGTGCAAATATCGCGAGCTGCTTGACGAGCTCTTCCTGAGTTATGGTAGGGGAAGGCGCGGTCTCAGGCTGTTTGCCCTTGTCCACGGAGGAGGCGTTGCGCTCGATCTCCTCGAGAAAGGCCTTTTCGGCGGCGGTGTGTCCTCGAGCGCGCAAGTATTCGAGAATCAGCTGCTCAGCATTCGTAGCGAGATCTTTATGGGGTTCTGCTGAAGCGGCGCCGGTAGCAGAGGGTGAGACTCCGTCCGGAGTAGACGCGGCCGGCGTAGCGGCGGACATGGTGATATGTTACAACAGTTGAATTAGCGGCTCAGCAGGTGGTCAGCGTGTCATAGACAGAAAGCGGGAGGAAGAGCAGACAGTGAGCCGACGAGGGAGAGGGCGGAGGGAGGGATGGGTAGGTGAGGAGGAACGCGAAGCGGCAGCCACAACGATGCTCGCGCGTCCGAAGTCAACGCGAGCGCGTCACATTCAAATTCCCACGGTAGCGCCTCCTGGCCCAGCTCAAGTTCACGAGCGCTTCGCCACACTCAAGCGTGAAAGTGGTCTAGATAGAGCATATAGGACACACACAATATCGTGAGGAGTACGTTACAGGAATATACGAGCATATAGTACACCACACGAGCGCACTGTCCATTTCGACGTCGACGTCGACCTCTACCACCTCCCCCGACGCCCGCGCTTGTAACCGCCACCACCATACCCGCCACGATAGCCGCCACGAGACGAGGATGCAGAGGAAGTCTGCGTGTAGGTGCGCTTCTGCGACGTGCGCGGCGCGAGAGCCGCGGGCTCTGCCTTCGCGTACCCCGCCTTCTTGCACTCTACGTCGAAAGCCGCCACGAGCGCGTTGAAGTCGGTGTCCACCATACTGCCAAACAGCGGGTGGTACGTCGACCACTTCCCACCCGTGAGACGGGGTGAGGTGATGCCGAAGGCCATGCGAGCGAGCAGTCGAGGATCGTCTCGCTCCGGACAGGCATCTAGGATCTGCTTAATGCGACCAGCATCCGGTACGGCTTGCGCGATGGGCTCGAACTCCACGCCTTGCCCGGCTAGACAGAACGTGCACTGGCCACACATCCCATCCGGGACGACCTCTTCGTCGCCAAAGTATGCTGCCAGCAGCTGCGCCAGGCCTATCATGTGCGTCAGTGAGAACTGTCCCCCCAACACGGAACCACCTGGAATATCCACAATCATCCGTTGTCGCAAACTGTATCACTTGGCGGATCTTCTCGACGGCTTCCTCTTCTCGCGCCACCATTCGTTGGTACATCATCTCGGCCAAGTTCTTGATGTCCTTCAGGGCCCTCGGGAGAGGTTTGGTTGCCATGTACCGCTAGATATAGACCCTCAGTTCTACTATTCGCAAATGACATGGATGAAAATTCACCGCTCTGAGTTGTGAAGGTTTGCTAAAGATGTTTCCTACGTGTAATCAATTATATCCCATGTCCGACAACCGACAATCAGTATGAACATACCATTAAGCTCCCACATATTGACCGTCCTGGCGAGGTCGGTCCTGTCAATTTTCGAGTACTCTGCCGTGGCCACCATGTCCACCTGATGCAATGTAAGAACATGTGTACACGCAATGCGGGATGCTCATACCTGGTAGTTCCTGCCCTTCGGTGTCCAAGAGGCTCGGACCGCCTTAGCCGCAGGCGAGGTGTCGGTCAAAACCTTCTGCCACCCGTCCGCCGACTTGGACGAGATGTCGTATAGGGAGTAGAAGGGCGTGATTGCACGAATGTAGCCGTAGTCCAGCTCGAGTTGTGCATAGCACAAGTTGAGGACGTTTTGCTAGGTCACATTCAGCGGTTACGGACAGTAGCGTCGCGCACGGCGGACGCACCCGAATATCATAGCTACACGAGTAGAGCAATGAGCATTGGGCTATAAGAACTTACCGTAGGACTCACTCCTTCGATTGCTTGTAATGGTTGAAGTCTAGTGTGCCGTCAGCAGCAGCGTCCTTCAGCGCGACTTCTTGCAGCCAGAGCTCCAGATCACGCTTCGCGCATGTATCTCCACGAGCGAAGCCCTCCAGGATGGGTACATCGCTTGCGCAGAGGAACATGTAGCATGTCGATGGCAAACCATCACGGCCCGCTCGCCCCACTTCCTGGCTGTAGTTCTCCAGGGTCTTCGGCATAAAGAGATGGATGACCTAGCCAGAATTTGTAAATGCCGGTACACCATTGGTCTTGCGACTCACCTGTCGGATATTCGCTGAACGTGTCGCAGCATCAGCAGCGTCCGGTCACGAAGTCGAGTTCAACTAACCTTTGTCGATTCCCATGCCGAACGCGATGGTGGCCACCACAATACCTTTCGCCGAATCCATGAAGTGCTGCTGGACGCGCTCGCGTTCCTCGGACGGCAAGCCAGCGTGATACACCGTAGCTTCCAAGTCATGGGGGCGAAGGTGGTTCGCGACCTCCTCAGCATGCTTCTGCAGCGTCACGTACACGATCGAAGGACCAGTGCGCTCCTTGAGGATGGTCACCAGACGGTTGATCTTCGCTTGCATAGTGTCTACTACCTCAGCTCGCAGCGCAAGGCTTGCAGGACATCAGCATATATTTTGACGTGTGTTGTGCTACAGACGACTCACTTGGGCCTATACATAGGAATGCGGAAGACCCCCGCGTTACGGTCGATGAAGAAGCTGTCGCAAATGTCCTTCGCGACGGACGGGGTTGCAGTCGCAGTAAGACACAGGACGCGTTCGACGTCAAGTTCTTCCGCGAAACGCGCAATCTTCAGGTATTCCGGACGGAAACTCGCACCCCACTGGAACAAGGTCTGAGCGTTCCCGTGATATGTGGGCCGTCCTAACTTGACGCACCTGAGAGATACAGTGGGATTCGTCTACGGCCAGCAGAGAGATCTTCACGCGCCTCATCATAGATATGAAGCCTTCGTTGTTTAGCCTACGAAGATTCGTTGGATATCACGGGCAGGACGCATACAGGCATTACTCACCTCTCCGGCGCGACATAGAGGATCTTCATCGACCCGGACAAGACTTCGTTCTTGACCCACGAAGCCCTGTCTGCGCCCTGAGTACTATCCAGGTTCGCGGCTTTGACGCCCCTCATCACTAGCCCATCCACTTGGTCTTTCATGAGTGCAATGAGCGGCGAGATGACAAGGGTAAGGCCCTGACGCGCCATATGCGTTAGCTCTGCCTCGCGAGGATGCCGGACGCGTTAAACTTACCTCAAGGCACAGTGCCGGGATTTGATACGTCAAACTCTTTCCTCCTGCCATCCATTATTGTGTTCGGCCCAGGTCCGGATGCAAGAGTATTGCACCACGCACCTCCAGTCGGAAACAACACAAGCGCGTTCTCATTCTCGACCACAATCCGGCGAATCACCTTCAAGGGTATCTCCAGTTAACGCTAGGCGGAGAACAACGAACGGCATAACATACCGCCTCTTGCTCGTGCTTGAATGCGTCGAAGCCAAAAGTGCTTTTGAGGATTTCATGTGCTTTCTCCATCGCAACACGCTCGCCTTCTCGTAGTTTCGCGAGGTTGGAGAGACAGGAGTTAGAGCACGAGCAGAAGGTTCAAAAGACGCGTTCAAGACGTTGCTGTAGGCGGAATGTGCTGCTGGAGACTGCAGCCAGAGGCGCGGTACATCGACGCGTCTTTCTTTGTGGACGCGTTGTTTGCACAGACGCTCATATAAAGGCACACTTCTTTCCCACGCATGCTAGTATTACAAGGGTTCTCTCCCAGCAGGATCAAGAAATTAAATTAAAGCAGGTGCACAGCAACGTTCTCTCGACGGAAGGACGTGTAATGTACAGCGGGGGTCTCGGGCATGGGCAGCGATGGGGATGAGGGAACGAGCGGAGGATCGACTTGGCATCACGGGGGCGTTTAGAAATGTTCCTGTGCACGGGCGGAGAGCGTGAGTACGACGAGGGAAGCAGAGCGAGGTCGCCTCGGGGACGCCGCACCTTTGCGAACTGGAACTCGACGTTCGCGCTGTTAGACTCCTGGCAGGCCTCCTTGATGGCCTTCGCGAGGACGCCGGGCCCGCAGAAGTACGTCTGTGGGGATGTCGCGTTAGCAACCCGAAATGGCCGAGCTCCCCACGCGAGCCACTTACCCCAACCTTGGTCTTGAGCTGTGCGTTGGTGCCGGGGAGGTACTGGCCCGCGGTGATTGCCTGGCTCATGCGACCGTAGATGGCCTTCCAGTCAGGGCGACCGAACATAGTACGAGTGCGGAGGAGCGTAAGCGGGTCGTACTCCGCGCCCGCGTCGTTGACGGCGATGTTCCAGAGCATGTCCTCGCTGATCTTCTGCGTGAGGTAGATATTGATACGCAAGAAGTTGGCTGGAACGCAGAATGTCAGAGAACGGCGCCGGAGATACGGTTGCTAGCACTCACGGTCGGCCTGTGCAGCCTCGACCTCCTGGAGGAGAGTCTGGAACCAACCGAACGACGGCGCGTCACGACAGACCCAGAAGAATTCTACGCGCTTGAGGGAGCCCAGCGCGCCCTTCTTCTGACGGTACCAGATGTGCTTGAGAATGGACGCGAACGGAGTGACACCGATACCAGCACCAATGAGCACAGCAACCTCGACGTTGAAGACGTCCTCAGCCGGAGCGCCGTAGGGGCCATCAATGCGAACCCCCGGGAGCGCGCGGCCGGTCGAGTCGATCTCTACGAAGTCGCCACGCGTGCCGTATACACGGTCGTCCTTCTCGTCACCCTTGAGCGCTGCCTTGGTCATCGCGGCGACGACCTGAGGGCCGGCACCAAGACGTTCTCCCAAAGCATAGGTCCAGTCGCCGACCTGACGGATGTGAACGGAGACGTAGGGGTCCTCAGGCGCCGACGTGATGGTAAACTGGGCGCCGCTGTCAGCCAAAGGTGTCGCTCGAAACGTGTTCCAACACTCACAGGGTGCCATTGCAGACCCGAAATCTCAGGGACCTGGATGAACAACCACTGGCCAGCGACGTATTTGAAGCTCGGCTTGATGATACGGAGCTCCATGGCGCCTAGATTGGTCCAGGTGTCAGCGACCTAGTAACCACCATTCATAGCACAAAGGCTAATCGACGTACCGCTCGGGTGAACAAGGACCTTCGAGAGGCGGGTTGCGCGCCTCGCCCGAATCTCACGGTAAACCCTCTCTCCAAAGTAGATAATGCCGGGCCAGATGGTGTACCGCCAGCTCTCGTATCCGAGACAGTGATCGGTCGTGTAGAACGGGAACACGTGAGAGTAGGCGGGGTCCGGAGAGTCGCGGACGAAACATCCGGTGGCATGGGCGTAGAGACCGATCATGAAGAAGAACGCAAGGTGGTGCGTGTACCAGAAGGCCTCGAAGCACTGGTTGCGGATCTTGTGGTGAGCCGTGGTGTACATGAGGAGCATAATCAGCAGCATGAAGTGGCCGGTAATGCCACCAGCTTGGTGATAATGAATGTCGATCGCGAGCCCCGGGCGGACCTCTGCGCGAACAAAGCGTGTCAGTGGCTCATGTCTCACACCGGGCAGGGGAGGACCGCAGACGTACGGGTACGCTCAACGTTGAAGAAGTTGACGTAGTGAGCGGTAGTGTGGACCATTGCCCAGAACGCCATGGAGTAGGCGACTTGCCGGTGGAACCAAATGTTCTCGTCGGCGGGGAAGAGCCAGGTGAGTTTGGGGCGAACGACACGAATGATGTTCCTGAGCATGGGCACGAGGATCATGCCACCATCGAATGCGAGAACAAGACCGGCACCACGAGACGTCCAGACAGACCAGGTAAGCGCATTGAGCGCGGCGAGCTTCTTGTTCGTTTCCTGTGCAGAGTATATGGCTTGAGGGATGTGGGGGCAAGGGGTGGCACGGCAAGGGAGACATACCTGACTGTACCATCCATAACCGAAGAGGAAGAGCTGCACGCCGTAGAAGAGGACATTGAAGGCGAGGCGGCGGGGCTGTAGGAACTCGCGTTGGAACCAGTTTTCGCCCATTGCGGTTGAGTGAGGAGATTACGAGCCGTCCCAGGGAGAGTACGATACCAAAGGAGCGTCGTCCGGCCGGCCAGACTAGGGAAGGAAAGGCGGAAGAGAGAGAAGCGGAGGGGGGAGAGTCGGGGAGGAGGGATGGGAAGAAAAGGGAGGGGTGTTATGGGCGCTCTGGCGTGCGACCAGTATCAGCGAGGACCCGGGTGGCATGGCAATCCCACACTGGCGTCGCGCGGCTGTTCCTAGATGCTTCCCGTCCGCATTCGCCACCCGACCGAGGCCCACGCAACCTCTGCCGCTCCCCGTCCGCAGATCCCATCCCCCTTCTCCGCAGTCTCCAGCCAGTCCTCTGCACCTCATTAAATCCTGAAGCTAGCAGCCAGCGACGCAGCACCGAATGGCCACGTCCCTATTGCGCCCTGCAGCCCACGCAGTGCCTCGACCCGAGCCACAGGACCGTCACGGCGTCCAACAGTCTCGCCATGCATCATCAATCACAAAGCCCGACGGACTGTCCACGTCCCATGGTCGGAAACCAATCGTGATGCCTACATGTACAAAAAGACGCGCTGGAATTCCCGAATAGACAGAAATAGAGAGCGCCCTCTCTCGTCCGGGCTCCGGCATCCCCTCCTGCGGCGCCCCATCCCCTCTTTCGGACCTATCCCTCGTATCTATATGCAACCATGGCCTCGATCCGATGCACATCTGTACTAAAGCTCCGAAGTTTGACTTGCTGGCTCTTCGACGCCTCGATCGCGAGCGGGTCTGTATCCACCCACTCGTTCGCGGGAATGTCCACCGACTCCGACGTGTACGCCAGGATGTTGAACACCGTCGGCTCGTCGATGACCGGCAGGAACGTCACCGTCGACACTATTTGCTTCAGGATCGCCCGGATTTCTGCCTGGATCTCGCTCTCGGGCTTGGCAGGTGCCCTGGCGGGGGAGGGCGGTCAGCATTTCTGCACCGCACTGCCCATGATCAAACGCGTACGGCTGTGAGCCCTCCGCCGCGGGCTGTTCCACGAGATTGATGTCGAACACCCAGCGTTCGAGCGGGAGCCTGGAGTCCTTCGAGATGATCGCGAGCACCAGCTGGGTCACCGCGCCCGTGAGAAGCCACTCTGTGGCACAGCTGCTCCGTCAATGTCGAGCGCGCACGGTTCCTGGCTACTCACGGTTCACTTGCTTCAGAATCCTGCGTGCAACCATGATGTCAGATGCAACGGTAGTTAATCGAGATGTGGGCGCACCTGTCAAGGTAGTTCTCTAGTGCGAGATCTTGCGTGACGAGCACGGTCTGCCCGTACTTCTTCACCATGTGAAAGTCATCCGCAGGATAGACACCTCTCTGGAACAGGACTCTGAAAGTGAACCACTTAGTTTCGGCGTGCAGCGCCCCTCTCGATGGACGTACGTGTTAGCGGCATATTTGAAGAATTCAGTGACAAGATTCGTCGAGCCTTTGAGAGTGATGGCTTGACGGGTGGGTGCTTGCTTTGTGGGGGCCATCGTGCTGGTGTTGAGATCGTTGAGGTTGGTGGAAGAGACGTGGTGGCAAGTGGCAGGCGAGTACGCAGCGGTTACATACGAACAAACGCGGTTCGCGACCCTCGCGTGTTTGGAGCGCGTAGGTCACACTCACGTGCGCGTGTCAGGCGCTCGCGGCAGCACAATATTGAACGGCAACTTGAAGTAGAACTTAGAAGTGAGCAAGTACCTTCGATGTGGATTATTTCCTCAAGGCGGCGTGCACGGTCAAATACAGGTATGTACTCTATTGTGGCTCCAAGTACGTTGAACTACGGTCTCTACTTCAACCTGCGAACGGAGACCATAACCGCTAAGCGTATACAAGGTTTTGAGGAGGGGAATCCTAGCATGCCGTAGAACTTGTCTGGAAGGATGAGCGAGAACTCCTCATAGTCATTGAAGTCCGCTGGGGATGAAGCGAGTAGATATGCAGATTTGAACGCGCGCAGCTTGTCGGTTGGCACATGCGCCAGGCGCCACCATTCGTCTTCTTCCCGGTCCGAATCAGAGGGAGGATAGTAGAGGTATCTGCGTAGGGTGCCCATAGAAGAACAGTTTTTGTCGATGCAGCACGCATCGATACATAAGTGCAGATAGCCGTGGGCTCGATCGCAGCCGCAGCAGGAGCGGATCTTCGCACTCAACATGATGTCGAGGAGGTGTGGATCTGTGTCTTCGATGGGAGTGGGAATGAACTTCGCGCGCAGAAGCGTAAATAGCCCGGACGTCCTGCCCATGGACATGATAAGACTCCTCAAAAATGCTCGCCTGCCGGGTTCCAAACGTGCCAGAGAAAGGCGTAGCGGGCCCCAAAGGGGCTTTTTGCGAGGGTGAGTCGATACGTAGCCGCGTTAAGTGGTCATAGAGTCTCCTAAAACCATGCCGTGAGCGACCACATTATATATAGCGGTAAGCGTCGAACGTCGCCCGGCTCTCACCAGTGGTTGAAGGCTCGTATATTGAAGTGGAGAAGAACATGGCAAAGAGCGCCCTTACGACCGGATCCACTATGTTAGGAGCCTACCCGGCGCGCAGCTCCACAGTGAGATGAGCCTGGTCTTTGTCCAACTCATATTTGAAAGCCGCGCTAGAATGGAAGTTGAAGCCGTCCACACTGGTCCACAGCATGTGGTTATATGTAGAACTCGACAAGGACTGCCGGCCTACATTGCTCACAACAGATGGCCGCCAGTCTATAGGGACATCTACATCGATAAAGTCATCCATGATGTCGACATATCGAACATTTCTTACTTTCAATTGTAGAGCGTCTTGGTAGGCCGCCTGCATGAGTGTGTCACTGTGCTCAAGAGACTTGTTGGAGACGTCGTAACCTCCGACTGCCAGATCCAGAGGCACGAATCCGTTTATTCGGCCTTGGCGGTTGCTACCCATTCATCCTTGTGGATCACATGGAGTCGACACAGGTGCCGCAACACAAAGGTACACGTCAGCCGGTGGTGTAGTCTGAGACTGCGCGCTCGCTGCTGTATAACCGCGCGGCAGTACTGGGCCCTGGCAATTCGCTCGACCGAAGCTTGAACCCACCTAGAAGTCGAAACACAGCAATGTTGGAGGTGAACTCATACCTTGCTAGGCAGCTAGCGTAGTGTAAGCGCAAGGGCACGCATCAAGAAGGCTACCAGGGGTGCAACAGAAAGTTCTGCGCGGATGAGAGTGGTGAGTCCAGAAGAGGGACGCGGAGCCTCGGCGCGGGGCGGTGGGCGCTCTCACGTGTGCCGAGTCTCCACTGAGGGGCGAGCCGCATCGAGAAGAGAGCTCGTCCCTCTCTCCTTCCATCTCCCTCTCGTCCGTATAATACTTCCACTCTCTAGTCTTCCAGTAATCGCTTTCGCAGCACCACAACCACCACCACGCACACCGGGATCGCTTACAATGAAGTTCTACTCGCAGTCCTTCTTGTACGAGTGAGTTGACGCACCCGCGCGCCCCGCTCTCTCACACACCACTGAGACGCGTCCTTGCAGCGATCCCTGGTCTATTGTCTCCCTTGCCTACCTACTACGATACCCCAACCCGTTCGCATCGCACATCCTCTCCTGCGACGTGATTTCGCGGGACATCACGCCCGCGGGTACTCTCCGAACCACTCGTATCATCCTCAAGACCGGCTCCTTACCAAGATGGGCCCCGAAAGGCATGATGTCGCGGGCTGAGTCCTGGGTCCTGGAGGAGAGCGAGGTGGACCCGCTTGGCAAAGTAATGCGCTGCACGACGAAAAACCTCGACCATGTCAAAGTTATGCGGGTGGAGGAGCACATCCATATCCGCCAGGCGGAAGATGGGTACGTCACACAATGCTCCCGCGATCGCATTTCCGTCTGCTAATTGTGCCTATCTCCTGCAGTAAAACATTACAAACTACCGAGGCTATGTTCCTTTCGGGGTTTGGGTGGGGGCTGACGAAGAAGATTGAGAACTATGGTCTGGCTAAGTTCAAGGCAAACCTACAGCGGGTACGTCTTATGCCCGTTTGAGTTCACTTTATCACTCTTCTGACGCGCTTGCAGTCTCGTGAAGGTTTCTCTATCATTCTCGACCTCATCCGACAGTCGCGCCGGCAACCCATGACCATGGGCGTACCTAGCTCCTTCCTCATCTCCCACCGCATTCTCAACGACCCGGACACACAAGCTCCCGCCCGGCACGACGTCCCTGCGGCGAGCGAGACCCGTAACGACACTTCGGGCAATACTCCCCGTAACACTCCCAGCGGAGGCGCGTGGACCAGAGTAAAGTCCTGGCTGCGCGTTGGATGAGCTCCAACCGGACCCTTGTTCAGCGTACTTATTTTCGAACGGTGTTACCCGTTACGGTTTATTAGTGTCCCCCTGCTCAGTCATCGTCAGTCTCATGGTTCCGTTGTCGATCGTGCATGTTATGAGCTTGTACCATATGTGTATTTGTAGCCATGAGTACCATCTTCTGCAGTAGTGTCATCGCATATATTCACCTTCCAATCCCTGCCCTCATACAAACAAATATGCTTCTACCAATCAGGATGAGTGAATTGTCGGAGCGTATGTTTGTCCGAGAAATCAATATACCATTCACGAGCCATGGCCACAGTCGGATTCAGCCGCGCTGTGCGGCTCTCACCGTTTCTGACTTCATGCCGCTTCTCAGACGTGTGCGATCATCCTCCACGAACCCTCCACGACCGTCTCATCTGCTTTAGTGTGTCCGCTCTGGCTTTGGCTTTAGCTTTGACTCTGGCCGCGTAGGCAAGATGTATTTCCCGACGTCCGCGGCGAGGCAGCTTTCTAGCGCGCCCGCGCTGCCGCTGCCGAGCGAGCTTGTCCTCGCGCTCGCCCCGAGCCCGCGCAAGACGTTATTCGCGACCGTCACCAAGAGCGGGCTATCGCTATGGCGCGTACGCGTACGTCCTCGCATTGCTGCGTTCAGAGCGGAGGGACACTGAAGGGGAGAGGACATGTGCACTATAGCCATCGGCCGTGCTTGCGCACCTCTCGCGCTCGGAGACATCATTGCAAGAGCATGGCGAGAACTTGCACCTGCATTGGTCGCCGGACGGGCAGCGAATCGTCGTACAGGTGCGCGAGGATGTGACTTGCATACATCGGGCGGCCGAGTGCTCATTGTGGGGGTACACAGACCACAGAATCGTATCTGGTCCTCATTACAGTCGAGTACAACGCGGAGGAGGTGCCGTACCAGACTCCACCTCTCGCCGCCAATGCTGCGCGACACTTCCTTCCCGGCGCAGGCGAAGCCCTTCCACTGCAGTCTCTGAATCTGCATCTGGAGGGCGTGATCCGGATTGAGGGGTCTCTACTAAGGTGCGTGCTATGCCTTCATCTCCACCTTGGCTGGTGATATATATACGCGTCGCTCTGTAGTGTCTCCCCGCGCAAGGAATACATCCTGTTCTCCACCTGCAGCCCCCCATCAATACAGCGCGTTCCATGGCCCGATTCCAGCGGTGCAGGTGGCGGGCACGGCAGAGAGAGTTATGATACATGGGAGGTCAACGAGGAGGAACTTCCCTGGCTCGTCGATCCTGATGGTACGTCATGTTCCGATACAGCCTTCAGATATGCGTGCTTAATGATGCGCGAAGTGACTGTATGCCAGATCTCGTACCACCGGCAGACCGGTTTCGAGACCTGGATTACGTCGGATGGACGCGCATACCTCGTACAGCTCTACCAAGAACAGGATGTGCGTCCGGACGCGTCAGAGACTAGCGCAGCGGACGATGAACACACTCAGGTTCGCACCTCCTCTCCTTTGAGTCCGCGAAGAGTGACTAATCTCCTCATAGCTTGGACACCTTGCGCGAGAGAGATCGTCCTCGGACAGCACGAGCTCCTCAAGGCCCCTTCAATGGCATGGCACATGCACCCACCACGTCGACCCTCCACGCTGGGTGCAGAAGCGCAAGCACGTCGACCCCGGCGATGTCGCCAAGTACGCATACACGGAGCCGCGCCGTGCGATGGCGATTGCGTTGAACCCCAAGTTCTCCATGCTCGCCGTAGGCACGTACAGCGGCACAGTAGAGTTCGCGAGCCTCCCGTCTATGGAAGGCGCGTTGCCGAAGCCGCAAGTCTTGCAGATTCCGACTATGTACGCGCGAGAAGGCACTGGTTCGGTGTGTACGATGGAGTGGAGCTCGGATGGATATGTTCTGGCTGTGGGGTGGGAGAAGGGCTGGGCGATCTGGAGTGTGGGGGGACGGTGCCTTGCATGGGGCTTCGGTGTCGAGTATGAAGTGGACGCGGAGAGGTACGTGGATATATTTGCCGCACAGCACGGTATGGCTGATACGACTATGTTGGCAGGTTTCAAGATGCTTTCATGTACGGTGTGAGAGGTCTGGTGAGCATACATCCGCACTTCAACGCATGCCTTATCTCATTTTGCCGATCTTCAGTTCTGGGCACCGGGTAATTTCGAGCTCGTCATGCTAGCCCAGTCGTCGCCGAACAGTAAGTCATTTGGCCGTCTTATACAACGTTATAACTCATAGTCATATCTAGTGGCCGACGGTCAGCTATTCGTTTTACCCTTCGCGAAAAGCGCAACGACCGGCCAACATTCACCGGTAGGTCATTTTGAGTTCGTTTCGCAGAGACGCCATCTCATTTGGCTGGCAGGACAATACCCAGTATGCTTTCCTACAGATGGATGACCGCGTACTCGTGTACCGCGGTGCCGACCAGCCCGATATGAGCGTCATCAACCCCGAGGCGGATGTCTGGCAGCACGTCAAGGTCCCACAGTCATACATGTCTGCGAACTGGCCTATTCGGTACTCGTCCTTGAGCGCGGACGGCCGTCTCATAGCGATTGCTGGCCGCAGGGGACTCGTGCACTACAGCTCGACGTCCGGCCGCTGGAAGATGTTCGCGGACGAGCTGCAAGAACAGGCCTTCACGGTCAAGGGTGGACTACTATGGTTCCATCATGTGCTCATCGCTGCGGTAGAGGTCGCGGGGGCGTATCAGGTGTGTCTTGATCATGGTGCCCTTCACGCTAGGTAAGTACACTTCGCTGAGCTATCACTACAGCTACGGTTGTACTCGCGCGACCTCGAGCTGAGCAATCAGAACGTCCTGCACCGCGAACTTGTGCCCTCCCCGGTCGTCATCCTATCGCTCGTCGATAATTCCCTCCTCGTGTATATGGCGGACAACACCTTGTATCATTACTTGATCATACCGACTGCCGACTCGATCAAGCTCCATTTCTGCGGAAGCATCACATTTGACGGGGTCATTGCGGTGCCTAGCGCGGTCAGAGCTCTCAGTTGGATGATTCCCAGTGCACAGAAACGTGCGTACAACATCTTCATGATGTTCTGTGGAAGCTCACTCACTATTTGCAGAATTGGGAGACCCCGCGGACGACCTTGCCGTTGCTACGGTTCTGATGATCGTTGGTGGAAAGCTTGTGCTGCTACGGCCCCGCAAGGTGAGTGCAGCCCGGTCTACGAATCTTTCAAGTCGTGACAATGGGCGCATATAGTCGGAGGAAGGCGAGGTCAAGTACGACATGCAAATCCTAGCAGATCGGATCGAGTTCTGCTGGATTCATCTACGCGGCATCGGAACACTAGAGAACTCTCTGTGGGGCTACGATGGTCAAGGTATCCGTGTCTGGTTGAACGCGCTAGCTATCGAGTCCGCACCACCTCCAACGGAGGCTGATGATGGAAGCGAAACCGTGGACCGCGTCAAGGAGAGCGTAAACATCCCACTCGAGTTTTACCCGCTGTGTAAGTGAAGAGTCATGCCTATACGTTCTTTAACTGAACTCGGAACAGCGGTACTCATGGACAAGGGCATCATCATCGGCGTGGAGGTCGAAGCCGCCACTCGGACAAACCTCTCCTTCACGATGTTTAGGCATGTCACCAGTGTATGTCCTCCAGGCCTTTTTCATTGTGCTGGCAGGAATTGACAAGTGGCTGGGTTAGTCTCATCTCTTCCTTCACCACATTCTGCTCTTCCATCTGGAGAACTCGCAGTGCAAGGAAGCCGTCACCTTTGCGTCGCATTACCAGCATTTGGTGTACTTCGCACACGCCTTGGAGATCCTCCTACATACTGTGGTCGAAGAGGACGTGGACGCGGGCGAGCCTACGGAAGGCTCGCAGGACTCAAAGGGCTCGACAGAACAAGGCCTTCTCTCCGGGGCCATCGAGTTCCTGGATCATTTCGACGATGCACTGGACGTCGTCGTGGGCTGTGCTCGCAAAATCGAAATGACGAGGTGGCCACGCTTATTCGACGTTGTTGGCAATCCCAAGATACTTTTCGAGGTATGTCGCTCGTACTATAAATCTCTCTGACGTGATCGCTGAGACCATGTGCTAGTCCTGCTTGTCATCTGGACGCCTGAAGACTGCCGGCTCTTACCTCCTCGTCTTGCACGGCCTGGAGCAGCTGGACGGGATGAACGACGATGTTATACGACTGCTCCGGAGCGCGACCGCAGCCCAGGACTGGCAACTTTGTCGGGAGATTCTACGCTTCCTACACTCCATCGACGATACCGGCGCTGCATTGCAGAGTGCCCTCGTGGAGACGCAGATAGTGCCTTCGGCAGATTCCCAGCTGGGCCAGGGAAACGGGAGTGCGCACTGACACGGACGGACGATACTTCAGCCACGCGGACTATGTCGGATATGGATAACTTATTAGCACCCTCTGTATCCCAATTTTCTACTGCTACCCTCTATACCAGGTTCAGGGCCCAAGAGCAACATCTCCCACATGCTGAGCCCAACCGGAGAGATGTCTGGAGAGGCTTGTGACAGCGGGGCTTTCCGGCAAATGCAGTTCATGTAGGCCGGCCGGCGAGCGAGTGGTCAATACACCCCACATGGCCATCAGATACCTCGCCGAGGAGCACATGGGCAGTGGTGGTGGACGGTCTGGGCAGCGCCGGCAGCCCGTAATCTATAAACCTAGCCTGTCACACTTGTGCAGCACAGCTTCCGCATTCGAAGTCGAGCCCTTTGTCGTAATCTGTCCCTCAGCGCAAACCGTATGTTCTCCATAACGAGGACTATCCTGCGAAGAACGATGGCCACAGTCGCGAGTAATTCGCACATCACGCTTACGGCTGAGGGTGCCGTCTCGGTCTCGTACAACACGCTCGTGTCTTCTCCGCTATCTTTGACCTCTTCCATCGGTAAGTAGCGGAGTCTTGTTCAGTACATTACCAGAACAACAACATTAACATTCACTTCCCCTGTAGAGAAGGCGTTCGGGTCGCACCCGGATAGTCTGGGCATTATCATCGTCCGGGACCTACCAGACACCTATGCCCCAGCCCGGGAAAGGCTCCTCAGGCTCGCCTATCGGTTCGCCACCCTTGATCCCAAGATCAGGGAGCAGTATGCAGACCCAAAGAGCAGATACAGGTGCGTAGCGCATATTCTCATCGTTAGTAGCCGAGACGATGCTCAATCTCCGTGTAGCTTTGGATGGTCGCACGGCAAAGTGCGTCTTCGCCTTACGGAATTCCACGTATTAGACTCGGACCGATGCTGACTCATTTTTGTGAGCAGGAAATCATGAATGGAAAGCCAGGTAACATTCTGCGCATATCTATGTGTACAGGACGATCCTTTGAACTTCTCGCCGTACGGCACTCTAGACACGATGAAAGGCTCATTCTATGCTAACCCGGTGCTTGATGAACCCGACGTCTCGCCGCAATTGCGTGAAGCTCACCCAGAGTACTACGGGAAGAACATATGTGCGCCCTATTCAGATCTACCCAGAAGCGGCTACTCATCTTATATCCAGGGCCTACGGACACTGCGGAGGTCCAGGACTTCGAACACGCTTTCAAAGACCTCGGGCGGTAGGTATCAATTCATTGCACCTCATCTTCCTATACCACCTCAACTCTTAATCACCAGCTTCGTGTTCGGTGTTGGATGCAAACTCGCGGTCGCCTGCCAGCCTTTCGGTACGCTCAGGCCAACCTTTTCACTATGATCCGACTGCTGACGTCCAACGACACCCGGTAGCATCGTGGTATCTCACAGACTCCTCCCTGTCTCTGGCGGACTTGATCGGCAACTCTCAGACGGTGAAGGCCCGTCTCCTGCACTACTTCCCGCCCTCCCCGGAGAACCCTCTCCCCTCAGAGGACGAAGCGGTTGACAGCTGGTGCGGCTTCCACCTCGACCACTCCCTGCTTACCGGGCTGTGTTCGGTGAGTGCATACACGTTATATAATAGGATCTGTACTACAACTCACTCTCGCTCAGGCTCTGTATCTCCGCAAGGACCCGTCGGGAACACCTAGCGTCGTCCAGTCGCCCTCGCCCGCCTCCGGGCTGTACATTCGCACGCGCGGCGGCGCACTGACCAAAGTCTCCATCCCCGCCGACTGCCTCGCATTCCAGACCGGAGAGGCCCTCGAGCTGGCAACGTCCGGCAAGCTGCGCGCGACGCCTCACTGCGTGCGCGTCGGCGCTGCGGCGGACGCAGAGAGCGTCTCGCGCGAGACGTTTGCGCTCTTCATGCAGCCGAACGTAGACCAGCAGCTGTCCGCGACGGAGGACTTCGGGCAGTTCAGCAAGCGCATATTCGACGAGCATTACAAGGAGGACGCCACGGGTGCGGCGCAATGATTACAGGGATGAACATGGCGCAGGGGCAAGGGCGGCAATTTGGTGCTACAGTATGATTACAAGGAGGGAGGCATCTACAGCGAAAGCGGAATGTTGTATCGAAATAGCGACGAGGGCACATATTGAGGGGTGTGCGTGAAACAAGAGAGCGTCATTAGATAGCGCATAAGGATGCTGGGGTGGGTGAGGGTCTAGGATGGAGGCCGTCATAGCTCGTGCGAGTCGTGCGAAGGTTCATCTGAGTCCGATATGACGCTCCAGTCGCTGGCAGGACCGGTGGCTGATCCACTGGGGCTAGGATGTTCGTCAGGTGAGCCCGACGGGTAGTCGCGTATGGTGGCATGTTCGGCATCGAACAGCTCTTCACGGAGGTCGCGATCGTGGTGAGAGGCGCCCTTGATCAAGGATCGGGCATACTCGAGGTCGCGATAGATGGCTTCCATGGCCACAGCGACACCGTTCTCCTAGATTCGTATATGAGCATAACGCCTCGGGGAGTAAACCTGTAGACGTACCGCGCGAATCTGTTCACCAACGGCTTTGGCACGGTCAATCTGTTTCTGGTTGGTGGTGGCATCGCGCAGCGCCTGGGCGAGGACATCGACAGTCAACTTGCGGACGGCCGCACCGACACCAAGCGCTTCAACCCGATCAGCCCAGAAGAACTGGTCGCCGAAGAATGGCTTGATGATTGTCGGGATGCCCGCTGCAAGTCATGTCAGCACGCCGTCTACGGTGCGGAGAAGCTGAAAACCTACCCCGCAAGCTCGCGCCAGTTGTACCGGCACCGCCATGATGGCAAGCAGCATCGATCTGTTTGAACAGCCAGTCGTGCGGGATAGACGAGATGGGGTATATCTGCTTCGGCAGAGGCTCCTCGGGCTCGGTCTGTGCAGGGGCGTTCTTGACCAGCCGGTCCGACCAGCCCTTGGACATGATCGCGTACACGCCGCTCTCGACGATGGCGTCGATGACGCAGCGCGTCATCGTCTTCGGGTCGGGGACGACGATGCTGCCAAAGCCGATATAGACGATCTTCTTCTTCGCCTTGCGCGCTTCCGCCATGAAGTCTAGTAGCGACTGTGGAGGCTCCCATTTCTTGGAGCCCACGTCGGCGTCGTCCAGGAACCAGTAGCCTGTTCGAGCTGTCAGTCTCTAATATTTGGATATGCATCGTGGGAGAGACCGACCTGTGACTCTAATCCACTCTGGCCAGTCTAATGGCTGAGGTACGATGATAGGGCTGAAGTTGTATAGGAAGGGAATCTTGTGAGGGTCCATCTTGTCAAGGCTAGTACCAGGTAGGCCAAGGGTATTCCTGCGCCAGCGGTTGATTTGTCCAGCGGTTCCCCTCCAGAAAACTTGGTCGAACAGCACGTAGGTCTATAACTCGTTTAATCGCTGCTTAGAAGGAGCTGTGAATAGGGTGCGCTCACCATGTAGTTGTAGTTGCCGCCCATCTGAAAGCATTGTGAGCGTGTGGCCACCATCAAAATCGGGAAATATGCAAACCTTGTGCTCAGGTACAGCGAATGCATGAGGATACGCCCTGGATCCTGTTAAGCGATATGTGGGATAAAAAGGAACATGTGGACTGACCTTGTCCGAGTCCAGGTCATGGTGAACGCCCTGAAGTACGGGATCTTCAGCGCCTCCGCAATGTGATAGCCTCCCATTGCACTGGGGCTCTCGATTAGGACGTCTGTGCCCTGGCACGCCTCCCAAGACGTCTTAAGCAGATCGTCAATCCATCCACGGAACTGTTTCGACCTGGTCAGCAAGCGGATAACAAAGATTCGACGAGTAACAAGGACCGACCTTCGCCACGCCCTCCTTCAGGAACGCCACCGTGAACGTGCCATTCTCGACGCAAATCCGCATGAGCTCCGCAGGGTCGCCGCCGACATACCCAAACTCTATACCGTGCTAGCAAATACCAGACGCGGTCAATTTATCGTCGATGCCACATTTGAAGAGAAACTTACCGATTCGACCCACTCCTTGAACTCGCCATGAGTCGCAATCCGCACTCGGTGTCCGTCTGCCATCAGGCCCTTCGCCAGAGCAATATACGGCTGCACATCGCCCCGTGAGCCGATCGTCAGCATCGTGAAATGCAGCGACTTGTCCGGCTTGAACGATAGGAACGTCGACGACTGCGACGTGAACATATGTGCCGGCGCCGCCGACTCCGACAAGCTGCCCTGTGAGTCGCTTCTTTCGAGCGGATCCCGCGAGCCAAACTCCTCGAGGATGAGCGCATCCTGGCGTCCGCTTGACGTGCTCCGTGTGTCGCCAGATGCGATCCGCTGCCGTGTATCGTCTAGCTGGCGTTGGAGGACGTTGACAAAGGCATCGCGCCGCTCTTCATCGGCGAACTCGAAGAAGAGCTCCTCGTGCCCGCGCACGATCACGACGAGTCCATAATGTCCGAAGTGGAAGGATTTCTGCTTCTCGGTGGATAGGATGTCCTTCAGAGGGAGCATCATCTGCGCAGGAAGAAATGAGTAAGCGGACGTGAAAAATCGTAGCAGTGAAATAGCATACCCTGGTGCGTGAAGTCAATGGTCCGGTCGACTTGAAGCAGAAGTAGTTGCTCGACACATAGAGGCGGCCGTGCACAGGCAGCAACCGGTACAAGTACCCAGGGAAGACTGCTCGCGCCCTCAATCAATCCATTCCACCGTCAACAAGCACAAAATACTCACTGCCCAGAAGGTTCTCCTTGTCGTCAAACGCGAACGCCTGGCGGAACTTGTCCACCGTCTCTGCGTCCACGCCATCATGCGGGGTCTCCAGGATGCTGAAGAACCCGAAGTCGCCGCTCGCACTCGCGCTTGTGGTATGGAACCGACTCCGCGACGACCCACGTGAGTGCGACGACACGATCTCCGTGACGCCAGGAAGTGCGTGTGTCGCGGGCAGCGTCATGGCATGCTCGAGGTGCGGCCGCACGCCCGACAACGTCGGTACACCAAACAAGAGGCTGCGCGATGGCACGCGGAGCCAGGACGGCATCGAAGGCATGCCGACGGACCACCCGCTCCCAGATGGCGCATCCTTGGTCGACGATCCGGCGGAGTGAGGATGTGGGTGCACGTCTGAACTCGAGCCGGACATAGAGGGAGGATAGGTGTGATCAGCAGGAGTTGGGGTGGGGACGGGAGTCAGACTCGAGGAGGACGCGCGGAGAAGGTCGGGTCGCCCTGAGGGCTCACCTTCGATGGGGGAGGTCGTCTCAGCCGCCGTTGCAATAGGGACGAAGGAGGAGCCGCTCCGCTTGATGATGTGCGTGAAATCCTCATTGTTTGTATCGCCTGTCGACGGACCAGGCGTGCTCGCAGAGCGTCCCATGGGCAACGTTTCTTGTAGTGGCCGCAGGAGGGATGTCAACTTGAAGCCAGAAGGTGACTTTGGGTGCTGTCCAGCATCGGGAGTGCTCGGCACATGCTCGACAGTTGGTCGGGGACCAGGTGAGCGGGCGGTTGTGGTGTCGACTACTACGGGTGCGTGCTGGAAGGAGGGCATGGTGCGGTACGCCCGTACAGCATCCCGTATCTGTTCCAGTGCCCCTGGCAGGTTGTTGAAGTACGCGAAGAAGTACGAGTCGAGCGCGAGATCTGAGCTCTTGTCCTGCACCTTGATCTCGATCGTTTCACTGAACTCCATCGTGTTTGACCGGTCCACATCTACTACAGCAGGATAGGGGATTGCAATCTAGTGATCAAATGTTGCGGTCATGCGCTTTCTACACGTTAGCAAGTAGTGGGACCGACCTTGATGCTATCACCCATATTGGTGATTTTCAAAATGACTTTGAGGATCGCCTTCACCCACTCATCACGACTGGCAGCAGAATCCGCCGACAACCTTATGGATTTCTCGTTCGTCCGAAGGCGGATATCCTTCTCGTTGACAGCTTCACAGCTGATGGCATACCGAAGGTCTACCACGCCATGCGGGAAGTACGGATCCTACGGTATGTGAGTTTCGTTTTATTTCGCATTGGTCAATCCTTGGTGTCTTACCGAAGCGGACTGATACCACGAAAGCACGTCGTTCTTCAAGATGAACCAGTGCCGGATCCAGCGCTTGGTGCGCTGTGCCCTCTTCAGTAGCGAGCCAGACTTCAAAACTTGATCCTGCAACTCCGTCAGCGGGAATATTGCCATGATAGTTGAATTTACAAACCTCTCTTGATGGCAGATGCGCGAAGAAGCAGATATATGCGTCAGTCAGATACATATAGCCTTGCAGCACTGTCCAGCAAATCAGCTTCCGTCCGTGCATTACCCAGCTTTACGCGAAACAACTTACGGACTGAGCGCAGAAGCCAACATGGCATCTCTTTGAAGAGGGTGAGCACGCGTTGTCAAACATGTAGATCTGCGCCACAGACACTGACCTGCTACCACTTCATTGATATTGTCGAGTTCGAAGACATCGCGCAGCTTCTCCGCCAGCTGTGTACGTCTGTTCTGACGCACTGTGGCCATGTTAGCAGATCGGCCCGCAGCTCGTTCTCTGGAGCCCAGCTCCTGGATCTCCATGATGGACGCGTCCAAGCCAAGTATCGGCTCTGGAGACGTGCGGCCAGTATGGCTGAGGCCCATAACGTGATCAGGCGCGGTGGGTTCAAAGTCGCCTTCCTCGTCTGACATGGGGTGGTCTCCGGATGGTGCACTGTCTTCCGTATCCGACAGCGTGGGTAATGTATGGCCTCTAGCCGAGGGGTGCGTAGAGCTCGAGGGCTCCCCTCGCCTGAAACGCGCCAGAGGGCGGTAGATGGCATGAATTGATGAAGTCAAGCGGTTGACTAAATGCGCGGCCGTTAGCGTCGCACCCAGCGCAGAGCCATCCGCTTCGAGACGCACCAGGTCTGTCATCCTCGTCGCTCTCCGCCTCCGCAGGGGTCGCATTGTGGTTCAGGAACTCGTCATCGTTATCCTGGTCCTCGGCCCACGGCACGGCCTGCAACGCCTGGATAAACGTCTGCGTCCCCGCATGCATCTAACGTAGATTGTCAATTCGGTCGGATAACACATGTCGATCGGGCTGAATTACGCACCGATCGGAACCCGCGCCATATCGCGTTCTCGGGCTGACTCGGGCCTAATGAGGGCGAGCTCGGGGTGATGAAAGGCGACTCCTCCTCTCCGCCCGTGGCGGGCTTCCGCCTCCTAGAGGACAGGCGCGAGGGAGACTTGGGACGGGAGGCAAGCACTTGAGACTGCGAAGTCGTCGCATGATCTCCTACATCACATCGCCGTTAGCGTGACACTCGTGCAGACTACATTGAAGTGTGCGGACCGTCATGGGTGTGCTTCTCCTTGCCCTTCCTCGTAAGACTGAACATGCGCATAGGGCCTGGCTGGGGCAAGGCCGGCTGGCTCTGCGAGAGTAGAGGTGTGTCCCTAGTCTTGTCTAGAGTGCGCTGCGCCAATCCGCCTATCGATGGGAGGGTTGGTGTCTGAGCGGAATCAGGCTCGGATGCAGGTGAAGCCGATGTACTCGGGAGGCTTCCTGGGATCGTGGGCGGAGAGCCCGGAGGCGTGTTGTGCGCCATGGTATATATGTGAGCGAGTCGCTTAAAAGATGAAAAAGCGTTGGTGTCGAGACAAACAGCGAGCTCGGACCGAGGCTAGGTGTGGGGCATGGCCTGTCGGGGAGAGGTGCTGCGAGAGGGACGCGCGAGCTCAGCGCGACACACGCACATTACAGGCCATCAACAGACGCCCGTACGCGACCGTGGGAGCGCCGCATTGGGCAGTTAGGCGCCAGGAACCAGGTGACCTCGGCGCGAACTTCAAGTTCGTGTCGGTCGCGTCAGGTCTCCTCGAGGCTTTCGCGTTCGTCCGTCGAGCTCTCCGCAGTCCGCCCGGATACCCCCCCTCCTCCCTCTTCCTCTTCGACCCCCTCGAGATATCATGCGCGGCGAACTATGCATCGGCAGCGCCTCCGTCCTTGCGTACGTCCCATTCTGATCCGCGTACAGTGACGTACGGGCGTGCGCTGACGCGCTGTGTCCATTTTGCGCATCACACAAGCCTCATCTCCCTCATCCTCCTCATCTTCATGCATGTGCGTCACAGACCGGTCTTCTAGATAACTGTTATCTTCCGCTAACAGATTACCGGCTGGCTTCTCAGGTCGGGCAAATCAACACCTCGACCGTCCCGCGAGGCATTTCCATGGTGAATCCAGACCGCACAGACACAGCGCGGGCAGTGGGTTGACGCAATGAGCTGCGCAGGTCAATGTCAACACCTCCGGATATGCGTGCGTTCTTTCGTCAACGCAACCCGAAGTATGACTGCCGTGCTAATTCCGCTGCAGGGCAGGCCTCGAGGCCGCGCTTGGTGACCCCATTGCCGGGCTGTACGCGACCAACGCATCTACGCCCCTTCAAGTGAACCTAGGCATCCGCGAGAACTACAAGTTCGGCCTCTACTCGTACTGCGGCTATGTGAACGGCTCCGGTATCTGTTCTAACACCTCCGCGGCCACGCGGTGGGAGCCATTCTCGGTCATAGTCGCGGACATGCGCTCGAACTACTCGGGCGTAACGACCGCGCTCATCACCGAGGGCACGTTCATCGACTCGGACTACCTGGGCGAGTTCACGAAGGGGGCCTACTACCTCATTATCATCGGCTCAGTCTGTGCAGCAATGGCACTCCTCACGTTAGTCGCGCGTCCGAAGTACGGTTCACTCGATTGACTGTAATTTTGCAGCGGCTTGCTCAAGCACACAGTGCTCTTCTTCCTATCTACTTTGTTCGCGGTGTTGGGGTCTCTCACACTGCTCATCGGCGCGACTATCTGGACGGTGGTCATCAAAAAGGCCGAGTCCATAAACAGTTTCGTCGTCGGACCTTCGGCGGCGCCCGTTCCGTTGGGCATAACAGTCTCGACTGGAGACGCCATATTCCTTCTGTGGGCTGCCTGGGCATGCCTCCTGGTGTCTACACTGCCTTACATGATCAGGTGTGTCTGTACCCACGAGTGGCTGTGGTAGCTTGCCTGACCTGTTCCGTCCTTTCAGCTGCTGCACTTACCGCGGATAGACGCCGCCTGGATGCCCTTGCTGGGCCATTGCTATGTATCATTTATTCGTAACGCACCACCACGCTCGCAGCGGGGCTACCACGTCGCATCCACGGACGCTTTTACGACCCAGTGATGTAATGCACGCTATGTATATGAAGATTTTGAGAAGTGCTAGACGCAGCGCTATTTGCAGACGTGAGTGCACCGAAGTGGCATTGCAATCCCACCCGACGCGCCGTGAAGCCGAAGCAAACAAATGCGAGTACAGTCGAGCTGCAGCGCAGTAACTCGCCCCTCTTCTGCACTGCTTGACCGTGAGCCAAGGTGAGATCGGTTATGCAGAGAAATACAAGATGCGGAGGAGAGCCGGGTGTGGGCGCCTGAGACCGCCGACGGGGAGGATTGGCCGGGGTCGCGATCGCGGAGGGGTCCTCGGCGAGATCGGCGAGCCCACGCCTCCATCGCAATAAAGCCGCCTACGCCAGCCCCCGCCAAGCACCTTCCCCTTCCCCTCCCTCCTTCCCTTTAGCTTTCCCTTTCTCCTCGCCCCCGCCGTTCTCGTTTACGAATACCAACTACTGTCCTTGCCGCCTCTACCTCCGAGGTCCTAATGCACGCAGCCATCGCAAGGCTCGCCGGCGTCGCCGCCGCCGCTCTCACTCTCGCCGCAGGTGTCGGCGCGCTCCCGAAGGTGTCTAGGCAGGGGAGGTACCTCTACTCAGACGATGGGACTCGGTTCTTTATCAAAGGTATCGCCTACCAGGAGCAAGGTGCGCACCCGTCTGTTGCTCAGCCACCGGACGCTTGTTCATAAGGCATAACCGCCGCATAGGTGCCGTCGTCGCGGATCCTAACAGTCCATTCTCCGAGCCGTCGACCTTTATCGACCCCCTCACGGACAGTGCTGCATGCGCCCGCGACCTTCCCTTCCTCCAGCAGCTCGGCGTGAATGCTGTCCGTATTTACAGCGTAAACTCGTCCCTCAACCATGATGATTGTATGAACGCCTTCAGCCAGGCCGGCATCTACACTATGTATGTTGTAGAAGCATGTAAAGAGGTACCCGGTATTGACCCTGATTCCATAGCATCGATCTTGCCCTCCCCACGAACGGCTCCATCGACCGCAACAGCCCGTCGTGGACCGTGAACTTGCTCGACCAGTACATTGGCACCATTGACGCCTTCAGCAAGTACGACAACGTCCTCGCGTACAACGTTGGTAACGAGGTCATCACCGCCCCCGCTGGCACTGGCGCCGCGGCCTTCATCAAGGCCGCTGCCCGTGATGTCAGGTCATACCTGTCCGTAACCTTCAAACTTTCCCATCACGCCGCATGTTAACCGTAGGCATCTGTGACCCGCAGCAATTCCATCTCCTCGTCAGCGCTGGTTGGATACGCCGCCCAGGACGGTGACGACTCGTGGGTCGTCCCGCTCGCGAACTACCTGGGGTGCGACAACTCGAACAGCAACTCCGGCTCGACTGCTATCGATATTTTCGGTTTGAACAACTAGTACGTCCGCGCGCAGCACTCACACGAACCATCTCTGACGTATGGGTTCCCGTATTCGTCTCTCCTCACTCACGCCGCCTACTACAGTGAGTTCTGTGGCGACGCCACTGCCTCCGCATACAACGGCAAGAACGGCGACTTCGCAGGGTACGAGCTCCCGGCGTACTTCAGCGAGTTCGGATGTGTGAGCCAGCCGCCGCGCCTTTGGACGGAGGTCCCGATCATCTTCAGCTCGCCCATGTCCGACATCTGGTCGGGTGCTGTCGCGTTCAGCTACTTCCCCGCGGTGGCCTCCGACGGTTCGTTCGGTATGGTCACGGTTGACGGCAGCACTGTCACCACGAGCGACGACTTTGACCGCCTCAAGGCACAGTACAGCAACTTGACGTTCCCGACCACGCCCAGCAAGACCGATGCCGGCACGAGCGAGTTCCCCGCGTGCCCCTCGCAAAACTCCACGTGGCTCGCGTCGAACACGCTGCCGCCGACCCCGAACGACGCGGCGTGCAACTGCCTCGAGAACATCGTCAGCTGCCAGTTCACGCCCAAGACGAGCAACACCAGCGCCATCGTCGGCTCGCTCCTCGACCTCGGCTGCTCTCTTCTCGGACAGCAGGGCGGCAACTGTGACGACATCTCCGCTAACGGTACCCTCGGCACTTACGGCCGTGTCGCGTTCTGCGACCCCGGTACGTATCCCACGAAATATTGAATTTCTGTAGTTTATTCTTACCAATTTTTACACCTGCAGAGACCAAGCTCTCGTTCGTCATGAGCGAGTTCTACGAAATCACCGACCGCGCCGCGACCTCATGCGACTTTGGCGGGAACGCGACCGTGAACGCGAACGCACCCTCAAACGTGAACGGCGCGAACGCCGCCGCGACGTCCTGCCTCGCTAACCCCTCTGCGACCTTCACCCCCAGCGCGCCGAGCGGCTCCTCCGGCTCCGGCAGCAGCGGGTCCAGCGGCAGCTCCGGCTCTGGCACGAGCGGCAGCAATGGCGCCGCGGCGATCTTCGGTGCGAGCCCGAGCGCGTTCGTCGGCCTCGGCGTCGCGTTCGTGTTCAGCGTACTCGGCTCGGCGCTCACTCTTGCATGAGCGATCGCCGTGCCAGCGTGTCACCCTGCGGGGGTGCCGCGCGCGGAGTGGGGTTGGTGGCGGATCGGCGCGGATGCAGCAGTGCACTGCGGCCGCCTGCGAAGCAAGCTTGGCACGCAGGAGAAGCAGCAGAGAAGACATGAGATGGGGACCGGCCGGACACGATTCGTGCGTGCGCGCCACCACTTGTAATGTAGCTCGCTGGCTCTCTCCCCGAAATGACGGTACTTCCGTGTATCCCCCCCGTTCCCTTTCCATCCGTCGGACTGCGTCAGGATACTCCATACCCTAGTACTACCTACCCACTTACTCCTTTGCATTTTCATCTCTCTATCCCCCGGGTTGCATTCCATACGTCGTCATATGACAAAATACGGTACGGTATAGTATCCGCTCCGTTACACTTGCGTATGTTGGTATACGTACTATCCGAGATGGCTGGGCTGCACGCCGTGCACGCCACGCCGACTGCTCCCGCACGGACTAGCTATCTGTTGCCACACATGCCTGAGCCTCGGGTCCGGACCCAATGCGGCGCTGGCCTGCATGCCTCTCGACCTCGTCCAGCTGGTCTCCAGCGTGCGATGTCGTGGTAACCTGATCGCCCACGCGGATGTGCGCAACAACGTCGGAGGCTCGGGCGGCCTCGCCCTTCCGCTGCATTCAGGCGTGTCTTTGTTGAGCCGTTCATGGTACATGGTCCACTTCTAGCGCGCCCCGAGTCGCTGACAGACGTCGGAGCGCTAGCCGTATCTCGTATGTTTTTACGCCCCTGGGCCTGGGCAGATGGAGATGTCAAGCTGATGCGCTGGCCAGCCTCGACGCTCGAGTCATCTTTAAGTGAATGTTGGACGGTGGGCCCGCCCAAAGTGCCTTCCAGGGCCAACCGAGACGTACGGATTTAGTACGGCATCGCTAGCACAGCCTAGGACGATGTGTCCCTCGCTGCAGGAACGCGGAAGGCACATGGATGAGCCTGCCGACGATCAAATCGCGATGACCTCCTCGATCTCATCGAACTGCTGTACGGTGTACCTGCTTGTACCTGCCGGTCTTGCAATACACGTTACTTTGTATCGCGCCAGTACTGAGGGCATAGTCGCATTTGAGCGATTATTAGGATGACAAGAAACTTGCACAACGAGTGACAGTGGTAGGAGGCAGCGAACAACACCGGACCAGCGAGGTATAAAGGAGTTGTCATAGTCCAGTGACAAACAGCGAGATAAAGTACGGTGGTGTTCGAGCAGTGCAGAGCGAAGAGTAGGCGTGAAATATTGGATGCATGGTCGTGTGGTAGGGATGAGTCCGACAGGTGGTCTTTGGTGAGACAGCTGCGTGGAGTGACCTCGTCGATATGGGCGAAGGCCTAATGCGTAGGTCGCAGTAAGAGTTTATAGTGCTCGCCATATTGTAAGTAGCACATAGTCCCAAGAAACCCCGATGCTCCTAGAGGAAGAGCGCGATGGCACCCGAGACGACCGCGAGAGCGATAGCAGCCATCGAGCCCGGGCTGGCAACGCCCATGGCACTGTTGCTACCGGAAGCGGCACCGGACGAGTTGCTGCCACCAGTCGCCTCTGCGCTGCTGCCGGTGGCAGAGCCTGTCGCATTGGCAGAACCTGTCGTAGATGCTGTATGAGCGCCACCTGCGGATGCGTTCGACATGGCTGTGGCAGACGTACCGATGGGGTTGGTCGTGTTGTCATTGGTCTCAATGTATGCGTCGCTCAAAGGCTTGTTGAGGCACTGAACCATGGGCTTGATGTCGAACGGCGGCTGGTGCGCGAGCGCATCGGGCAAGATGTAACCGGTGGCGATATCTACCGTCTGTTGGAACAGATCGTGCTCCAAGACGATGAAACCGTGGTCAATAACAGTCGCGTTGCCGATGATGCTTTGCCAGTTGTTCAGCACCTGCTCAGACGTGATGGTGCCGCCGTTGATATCGAAGTCTAACAACAAACGCTTGAGTACACTCAGACGGAAAACGAAGTAATACTGTGCGCACCTCCGGTATCGAAGGTAGCCGTGGGGCTGATACGGGTCCAGATAGAGGTTTGGAGGCCCATAGCTTTGGCAATCGCACGGACACGATTATCGACATCACCGTACGGGGGGCGCCAGTAGGTGGGAGTAACACCAAGAACGTCCTTGATGATCTTCTTCGACCAACCGAGCTCGGCAATGATCTGTTCGTTCGTGAGGGTAGTCATGGGGTGGTGACTCCAGGTGTGGACGGCAATCTGGTGCTGCGCCATGTACTCGTTCTGGAGGAGAGCGGGGTACGAGATCGCACGGGAGCCAACGACGAAGAACGTAGCCTTCAGGTTGACGGAGTCGAGGTAGTGGAGGAGGTCACCGGTGTACAAAGCGGGACCGTCGTCGTAGGTAAGACCCCAAGTCATCTTGTCTGGGCACTCTTCAATGTCGTCATCGGCCTTGCAACCACCGCAGGTCCACCAGCAACGGGTGGAGTCGGCAGCAGCCGCAGCGTTCGACGCGCAGCTGCCATCTGCAGTGGTGGGAGCGAAGTTGGGGATATCAACGCCCGAAGCCGCGACCTCCTTGATCCACTGCTGGACCTCAGGCGAGTCCGTGGGGGGAACTACGTCGAGAGTCGGGTAGTTCGAAGGGACGAGCTTGGAGACTGTGGTGGAGATAATACAGTTAGTGCCGCTGATCGACAGCCGTTGATAACTGAGACGCTTACTGTCCGGCAAAGCGGGGGCGCTGGGCAGGAAGGTCGGCGTCGTTCCTCCCGCGAAGGTGGTGGTAGCGGCAACAGTGGCCTGCGAGGGTGCGTTCGCGATGATTTCCGTAAGCGGGATTGCGCTCGGGTTGGTGGAAGCCAAGGTGAAGGTGAGCGTCGAGGCACCCGCGGGTCCCGAGGCAGCAACAGCAGTAGCTGTGCTAGCCGATGCAGCGGGGGCACTTCCAGTGGAAGAGGCGGCAGCCGCGCTGGTTGATGCGGAGGACCCAGAGGCGGCGTTGGCGGCCGGGGCTTGGCGTGCGTGATGTGCGTCCCGGATGCCGTGGGCGGAGACCAGGGCCGGGATGGCGAGGGCGGAGACGGCGGCGAACCTCATGGCGGGCAGTAAAGAGCGGAGGGGGGTGTCGTGGGGACAGGGGAGAACGCCGTCGAGGAGTCGGACACTCGGCGGGAGGGGTTAAGTACTTGGCGGAGGGAACGGGCAGATGGCAGCGAAAAGAACACGGAGGAGGTTATAGGCGTGGGCCGTCAACACGCACAAACACACGCGCCACCCAGGCCGTGACGGCAGCACTCCACGAGAATAGCGTCCAATGCACACCGCGGTATATTTAGGCTCCCGATCACTCGACATCCATGATGCATTCTGCTTTTTCGCGACAACGCGCCCAGTGCGCGCCCCGACACTGCATGCGCTCATACACCCCGTATGAAATCCGTCTCGGCAATCCCGCGCCGCCCTTCTCCATCTCCATCCAGCCTACGCCTGCTTCTGCTTTTTCGGGCGCGGCTTCTCCAGGTCGATCTCGTCCTCGTTGTCGTCGTCCTCGCTGTCGTCGTCCTCCTCGTCGCTGTCCACGTCGTCGCCCCCAGCGTGCCCGAGGAAGTACTCGATCGCCTCAGGGAACACGTCGTTGGCGATCGTGACCCCAATCTGTGCCGCCGCCGCGTATCAGCACCGGCATTTCAAAAGGCTATTCGAGGCCGACTCACATCGAAAGGGTCCTGCGCAACCTCGAAGAAGTTGAAGAAGCTTCCGCCCTCGGACGGCAGGTCGTCGTCCTCGTCCGTCACGCGCGGGTGCAGCTTCGTCAGGTTCTTCGCCTCGTCCTTCCAGTCGATCTTTGTCGCCTGCATTCTCTCGTCAGTGTCTCCTATGTCTGCCGACGTCGGCCGCCTCGCATACTAAACACGTACCTGGGGCTGGACATCGCGTTCCCAAGAGAACTCTACCATCGTCTCCGTGATGCCATCGGCGTCCGGCTTGTCATCACCCTCAACGGGCGGCGCGAGGTACTTGTACTCCTTCTTCAGGACCGTGTTCGAGAAGTACGGGTTCTCCTTGAAGTGCTACCAACCCACACAACATCCCCGTCAGCTTTTGCCACTCTCGAACACGCTCGGCGCCACTCGGTGCGTCCCCCAGCGTTCCCACAATACAAAGCAGTACTCACGAACTCGAGCGTGAAGCAGCGCGACTCGACCGGGTCCCGGACGATCCACAGGTCCTCGAGGTAGCTGAGCGCGGCCTGGTCCGAGTTGTGCTGCACGTGCAGCGCGAGCATGCCGTGGTTCATCAGCGCGACCGGCCAGAACTTCGCGATCGCCTTCACCACCGCGCGCCGCTTCTCGTACACGGGCACCATCTTCTCCTGCGCGCGGCGCTCTGTGATCGCGTACCCAGTCAGCGTCTGCGGCTATACGCGAGCGAGGGGCAGGGGGGAGGGAGGGGCGTGCGGGGGACCCGAACATTAATGAGGGGCACGTACCGAGCGCGAGCTCGACGCGGGCGACGTCCTTCTGGATGGCCTGCAGCTTGACGGCATCCTCGTCGGTGAGCTCGACGTCCCCGAGGGGGTTCTTCTCGGCCTCGGCGCCGGGGGACGCGCGTTTTACACCTTTGCTGCTCATGGCGGTATGTGGTAGTTGGGTGATGGGTAAATTTCGTCGCCTTCGCGAGCGCGTTCTCCACACACGCACAGATTGCGGGCGGAGTTGTCACGCTCGTCGTTCAGACTCCGCTGTGGCTGAGCCCACATACAGGCGCCCGGCATCCCGCGCCGGCCCTTGTCCTTTATTGAGCTGGTTCTACGCAGGTGAGTGGGCGAGTCCGACGGGGTGCGCTGCGACGGGAGGACGGTCGTAAACATGTCATGCATTACCATAAATACATAGAGTACCGAGTCGTATGCATCACGAGCAGCAGTCGAAGGCGCAGCCGCGGAGTCCCTATCAACAAGCAAGACGTCAAGAATGCGTTCAGTCGACCCGCTTGGTGCCCATCTCGATCTCCTCGAGCCGCTTGCTCTTCACCCGCCGGTGCTGCTCAGCGATAGCCTTCGCCCGCTCGGTCGCGCCCTCCTTGAGCTTCTCCACCGCCGGTAGCCCGAGCCCCGTGCCCTTGCGTGCTGAGCGGAAGCCGGGGCCGTCGTAGTAGATGATGTCGGTGAGAGGCTGGAGACGCGGCCAGTTCACGTAGTCAATGCCGTGCACGAAGATGAACGCGAGCGAGACGATGGCGACGGTGAACCAGAGCAGGAAGTAGTAGAAGAGCGAGTAGTCTGTAAGGGGCGAGGACGATCGGACGGTCAGTCGACGCCGAAACTTATTCCGAGCGAAGGAGCACGTACCGGACGTGCGCGGCAGGGTCAGGCCGGCACAGATCATAAATAGCGAGAAGAACAGGATGTAGGGGGGCTTGAGCGGATAGCGTGCGGTCAGCAAGAGACCACAGGTTCGGTTATGCAGTACTCACCGCGCGGATGATGAGCGGCCTGCTGTCGATAACCAGCGTGGCGGGGTTCCACCCCCTGCGAGGGAACCACGCGCCGGTCATCAGGTCAAATGCATCCTATGACGAACGGATGTGAGCCTGCCAGAACATGACGGATGAACTGTGTCCGCACCTGTCGAGCGCCGTCGAGGAAGTTATTTTTGAGATACCGCATCACGGAATTGTAGCCATCCTCGAACAAGCCCTTTCGGGTCCGCTTCCCGGTACGTGTGAAGTCGGTCTTCAGTGCCCCTGTGCCGCTGTAGGCTAATGAGATGAAGTTGGCGTGATCCGTCCACACTGAATAGGCGGGGACAGTTGTTAGCCTTCCTTCTGTGAAGCACAACGGCACTGTCGGCACGTACTCTCGCGGAAGTCTCTGATGAGATCGTCATAATTATCCACGGAATCGTTCGGCTGGATGACCCCGAGTGCCCTCAGTTGCCTGTTCAACGTATATTTGGCGATGGCAGCCTGTGCGACATTCGTTCGGTCCAAGTTGTCCATGCAGTTGGTCCGCACAACGCCGGTCTGTAGTCTCAACGGCTCAGGCTTGTTGGATTCAAGGTGGAAGTACCTATATTTGGCTTGAGTCACGCCCCGAACGCAATAGCCGTGGTACTTACCCGTACTGCTCAAGTTCGTCTTCGAGCTTCGAGAGGAGGACGCTGATCCGGTCCCACCGCATGTTCTTGCACTCGTTGTGGAAGTCGAAGTACTCGTACCGGCTCTTCGACGACCCCGCCTGAATAGTTCGTCAGTTCGACGAAGTCAAGTATGCCCAAATTTTTCATGAGCACCAACCTGCTCGAAGTATTTCTCGAAGGCCTCTTTCACAGGTTGTTCGTGACCCTTGTGATTCACCAAGTTCACCAACGTATGCCGGCCGTAGAGGGTTTCGTTCTCTTGCAGATGCGCCCGCATTGCGTCAACCTACATTTCATCTCATCAGCACCGCACTTCGTTCAAGCATCACCGTGACACACCGTGTCCTGCAGCTCCATGATTTGGACGTCGGGCTTGTACCGCAGAGTGTTAATCTCCGCCCAATAAACAGGGATACTGCCACGAATCTGCACGAAGCTGAGCTGTGTGCCGGAGTCATCACCACCGACTAGGCATATCTGCTCCGTCTCGTTGAAGTTTGCGACGTGGCCTTCAGAGTCGATTCCGCGCCGGAAGTACCGCGTGCCCGCCCGGTAGCGAGACCGCCGGCTGATCAGGCAGAGGCGAAGTGGGTGGATACCAACGCTGACGGGACGAATATCAAATGCTGTGTTACCGCAGCCGTTAGAAGACCCAGCGGCGAAGTGGGAACAAGATGCGTACTGCCGTATATGACCGGGAGGATGTATGCGCTCAGCTGGGAAGTGATACGGTCACAGGCACATCTAGTGGTACACTGGTACAATACTCACATTCTGGTCGGCGGTGGTGGATGTGATGTCTATGAATCTACTGTGCAGGAACCTGCGCAGCATCTTGTTAGTATCGAACATTGGACAGTCCAGGATTGTGTTTACTTGTTCCAGAAGAATCTATCATCTGCCTGTCCCCATCGTCAGCACTGAAGCAACAGAGGCGAGACTCGAGCTCACAATCTCCCAAAGTGCCTTGTCCCCGTCCTGCTGGATAGTGGTCCACTGCGCCTGCAATCTCCGGGTAATGTCCCACGCGTAGCTGAAGTAGAAGCTACCGCCCTGCAAATGCGAGCGCACGAGTGCCAAGAGGTGGGTTTCGACAGCATTGGGCGGTGTATGCACGGACACGTCGGGGTTCAGCGGGAGGATGTCGTACTCGGTAGCCCGGTAGATGTTCTGCCGCATAATGTGTCCCCGAAGCTCCCGCCCGGTAATGACAATGATGTAGTCCGCTATGCATATGGTCAGCGCCGGTAGCGGGAACGGGAGAAGCGGCGCGTACACATTGCAAGCGATATCATCCCATATATGCCGTATATGGTCTTCGGGGAGCGTTCAGACGTGACAGGAAGTGGTGTATTGGGAGCTGAACGGGCACTATTAGTCGAATATACAAAGCAAACAGTACATGACGCACCATTGAGCACGATATCCCCTGAGTTGCGGTAGATAGTGAGAGAGCGAGCTCCCACCGGCTCGGCGGGAACGAACGTGTACGTCTCGTTCCCATCGCTGTAGCTGTATACTCGAGCGTGAGCTTACGAGAGACCTCTAGTCGGACGATGGAATGCATACAGGGTCAGTCTCTGGTGCAGCGACTTCATGGTGGTGGACGGAGGCAAGAGGGGTGATGATGCACGCCAACGCGCGAGGGCGCAGGCAAGGCAGCGCGCGCCGCGTCGTGATTTCGCGCCACACGCGCCGGGCTGCCCTCTTGCGACGATTGGCTCGCCCCCTGCTTCGCGCCCGACCACGACTGACCATGGTCAAGCTCACGCCCGAGCTCATCGAGACTGTGTCCTCGCAGCTCAACCCCGTCAAGGAGCGGCAGCTCGATCTCAGAGGTGCGCCGTTTTTCGGTGCGCAGACGTACGCTCGTGTTGAACATGCATGCAGGCTACACCATTCCTGCGATCGAAAATCTTGGTATCACCAAGGTGCGTTCTGAATCCCCTCTGGCTACTTTTGAGGCATCGCGTTGATGTGGGGGACGTGTTAGGACCAAAATGACTGCATAGACTTCACCGACAACTCCATCACCGTGCTCGGGAACATCCCCCTCCTCCGCCGCCTCCGCACAGTCCTGCTCGCGAATAACCGAATATCCTCCATCTCCGCCTCTCTCCATCTCTCTGTCCCCAACCTCACTACCCTTGTACTCACGAACAACAACATCGCTGAGCTCGGCGACCTGGAGCCGCTGAAGGATGTGAAGTCCCTCCAATACCTCTCCCTGCTCGGCAACCCTGTTCGCGAGAAGAAGTATTACCGGGAATGGCTCGCGTGGCGCATCCCCAACCTGAGAGTACTGGACTTCCAACGGATCCGGGAAAAGGTGCGTCTAGCTCACGCTATCCACCAGGATGCGTCACTGACCAGTCGTCTCCTTCCTGAAGGAGCGGCAAGCCGGGCGATCACTCTTCCTGACGGCAGACAACCTGCCAACCCACCTCGCGACAACGATCTCGCAAACGGTCTCTACACACTCGTCAAAACCGCCCGTTACGACGGACGAGCCGAAGCCTTTGGTGCAGCCCGGGAAGGCAGGCAGGCTTATGTCCAAGGAGGAGGCGGACAAGGTACGCGAGGCGATCGCGCGCGCGACGTCCGTGGAGGAGATCCGAAGGCTGGAGCGGCAGCTCAGGGAGGGCTTCCTCCCAGGCATGGATTCTGTCGGTGCATGACCGCGACCCTGTACGATGAATGTAATACTGGTATCGATTCCACTCTTGTTCCCTGCTTTCGATTGTCACGCTCAAGCTTATGACGATGCGATACAATCCTGTATCCAATTCGACGAGACAGTGGAAAGCATGGTACGTATACAGGCATGACAGCGTAAGTAAATCAAAGGATGCTCTTGATGCCCGCGCCGTTGTTTCCGATCCAGAGACCGTGGAACAGCAAGCTGAGGAACGCGGTCATGTTCGCGAGGGAGCTGACACCGTGCAGCTTGGCGAAGGTCTTGTTCAGGGCCTTCATGTCGGCGGAGACCTGCATATACACCATTAACACACGTAAAGGCCTGTATCGCACTTCGCACACATACCCCAGGTTCGTTGTAGCCCTTGCCCTCCTGCTTCTCGAGCCGGTGGCGCTGGAACATCGTCCTAGACGCGAACCCTTGTTAGCTTGTAGATTCCGCCCTCATCCCTTCATCACTCACTTGCTCGTCAAAGGCCCGATCACGAAATGGTTCGACGCCTGGGCGAACACGACCGCCGCGAGCGCGTACGCCTGTGCAACATCGGCATTGGTTGGCTTGAGGTACTCCGTGAGTACAGTGGGGTGGCTGTATGTCCAGAGACCAAGCAGCCCAGAGGAGAGCGCGATGCTGATGACGAAGTATACGGGGAACGTGCGGTGCTGCAGCGTCCCGAACTGCTGGCGGGGCAGCGTCTTGAAGGCGATCACGCCTGCGGGTGTTGTGAGCAGGAGCATCGGCACGCGACCGCACAGATAGAGAGCGTACCTCCTACGAAGGTGACCCAGAGGGCTGCAAAGAGGTATCATTCGTATACATCCTACCCAAGAATAGCATGGCAGACTTACTCATGCCAAACAACCACGCATATCCAACCTGATAGAGACCTTGCGTGTTGAAGAGCGCCGCAAACGAGGACCACGAAAGCGTTGAGACCTGCGACATGATCGAGCGAAGCAAAGTCGTATGTACACCAAGACCAGTGTTGGGTGAGTGTTGGGAGGTGCGCGTGTGTCCCCGAGGGTTTATATGGTGGCGAAGAGCTGGGACACGCAAACAGAATGTGTCCTAGAGTCGAGCCTGGGAAGGCGCAACGATCCAGACACCGGGGGCCGAGGTTGGCCTACCCGAGACGCGATGCGCCCGCGCGATCGAAATCACGCTCACGTGTGTGTGCTTTCCGACGACCTCGCGGGCAACGTATCGGCTTGTAAGGTCACTCCAGATGACAGGCAACACCGGGCTCTCAGAGCGGTGATTCAAAGATGCTCAGGCATGCGCGACAATGATTGCTAGCTTGGTACAGAGAACATGATACAAGGGACGATCGCAGAGGATGGCGCTGGACTCTTGTCGACGATTGGTTATACATACACTAGTGCAAGCATCATTGCACTGGCAGCGTTCTCAGGCTGCTGCACCGGAGAACGGCGGCGGAGATGGATTAATGGAAGCGATCGAAGTCTGTGGGTCGTCCCATCATGCCTCTTCGCCGGACACCCATACTCGGGCGATCGTCTCGAGAGGACGTTAGGACGACGTGCTTGTCGACCAGCTATCAGGTTACAGTCAGTAAGATACGTTCGTCCACGGAACAAAGGTTCACTGACATCGTTCAAGAGATTGGCCGACTTGGTCAGTGTTGCGAGGTACGCCGTAAGTTGTACATCCTCGTATTCCTGGGGACAATCAGGGTCGTTTCTCAGCAGCAGATATATGATGGAGCTTACTGTGTCGAATTCTTCTCTGAATTCCGTACTCTCACTTGCAGGGAGAGAGGCGATCAGTGCCGAGAGAGCACGGAGGGTCGCATGGTCTTTTGTAGCAGCACCTATACGCGACAATGGCATGTGAGCTTAACGATACACATGAGGCTGCTGAGATGTAATGACCTGCCACTACGTCCGCGACGTATTTGACGAGGAGCAGTATCCGGTCATGGAGCATCTTGACGGCCGCGCGTTGTGTTTGCAGATGTGATTCCACTGCGGCCATATGAGCACCTTCAGGGATGATACAGTGTGGAGAGAGTATAGAGACTTACAGCTAGTTCCTCCGGACCCTCCCTTCGCGGTCCAGTCGACGGCGATGCGCTCCGCCTCACCCGTTTCTACATTGTACGGGGCTTCGATGAATACGGAACGCGACTTGCGGTCCCGGATCTCTAGCGTTGGTTCATAAGCTTTCAGCGGCAACGACTGGCCTGATGAGTCCGCGGACGCAGCAAAAACAGTTGAGGGTTGGAGTATAAGGAGAAGTGGCGTCGAGCTGTATGGGGTGAACTAAGACAGATCGGAGTCAGACGGCATCCTACTGAGCGATATAGATACACACCTGTTCGTGTAGAGCAATGTGGCGAGCAGTAGGTCGTTCCGCGACTGTATACCACCCTATGAATTCGAGTGAAGGGAATACTTGTTTGTCTGAGGATATCATACGGTATTTAGCAATGCGTAGGGCAGCAGCGATATTCTGGACGTACATTGATCCTTGCGCGTAATCAGGAAGTCCTGATCTACTACCGCGCCGTCTTCAGCCATAGCAAGCTCGAAAGTGTTGACGATCTCGACATCTCGGCCTGTCTGTGTTCCTAGTAGCGCTCCGAGAACTGATACAACAGAGATCAGCCGTTGAGAGTGGCCAATCATTTTACCTGCACGCACCAAATGGCACTCTTGTTCGTGTCTGGAGCCGTAGACGAGTGAGATGCTCGGAAATGTTGAGGATAGGTAGCGGGTGGCTGGGGTATACGCGTCAGTGGCAGCAGTAGTTAAGCGGTGTACCAGACGAACAGCGCGATTGAGAGACCCGAGGTCGTAGTGGAGGGCAGAACGACTGGGAGTTCGTCGGTGTCCATGGACGCCATTGTGCGAGATGAGTGGTGGAGGTGAGGGAGGGACTTGGAGGAGTTGCCGCCGCGTTCCTGGGGTGTCGATTACCGCGGTACACTGTGGCGGGACAAAGCTAGGCACGGAGGATTTCCTCCTGACCGGTTTGAACGGGTGGACTGATCGGGCGCGCTCTACCAGCTGGGCCAAGCTGCACATGTGGGCGCCTGACGCGAACGGACCTGCCCTAAGGCCAATTTGTGGCTCGCGACGCGTCCAGTTGCTCCGTGAGCCTGCCCGTGTCTCATCCTTGCCCTCGTCTCTCTTCCACCCGCCCTCGTCGTCGACATGTCTGGCTTCGACTCTGACCGCGTCTACTCCGTCGCTGTCCACGATGTGGCCGAGCCCACCGCCCCTGAACTTCCCTCTCAGACCGAAAAGCTTCTACTCGACTTCCTGCTCCAATACCGTGTCGGTGGTGATTTCATTTACCGGTACGTCTCTCTGCGACGCGTCGCATGATGCGTCATGCTGAGGATGGATTCAGAGACAAGCTGCGGGCAAACCTCTTGCTAAAGCAGCACCAAGTGGAGGTCGATCTACGACATGTCGGTCTGTACAACGATGAGCTCGCGCACGTTATACAGGAACGCCCGGCGGATATTCTGCCCTTGGTAAGCCTACATAGCTGCAGCCCTTTCTTGGTTTATGTTCCCCTGACGCGTCTCGTATTCTCTAGTTCGAGTCCGCCGCATCAAAGGCCGCACGAACAATCCTGTTCCCTCTCGCAAGCAACTCCGACGCAGCCCATGAGTCGATACCCTTCGTCCAAGTGCTCGTCAGGTCTGGACTGAATCTTCAGCAATTCCGTGAGCTCACTGCCGATACCATGAACAAACTTGTTCGCATTCCCGGCATCGTCATATCTGCTTCTGTCCTCTCTTCCCGCGCGACAAAACTGCATCTACAATGCCGTGCCTGCCGATCGACCAAGATCATATTCCCCCCAAGTGGACTCGGTGGCTTGGGTGGTGGCTCGGACAGAGGCCTCCCTCGGGTCTGTGATGCGCCTGAGCTTGAGAACCAGAAGAAGGATTGCCCTCTCGACCCGTACCTGATTATTCACTCGAAGTCCGCTTTCACCGATCACCAGACTCTCAAGCTGCAGGAGGCCCCGGATATGGTACCCGTCGGAGAACTACCCCGGCATATGCTCCTCTCCGCGGACAGGTATCTTACGGGCCAAGTCGTTCCGGGTTCCAGAGTCATTGCAACTGGTGTATACTCAACTTTCCAGTCAGCAAAGAACGTGCGTGACTGGTGTCAATTATCCTGCATTATTTGCTGATGCGTAGTTGTAGCGCACGAAAGGGGCTGCTGCCTTGCGTGATCCGTACCTCCGCGTTGTTCACCTAGAGGTATCGTCGCCTGCAGCTGGTGGCGGCGGAGGTGCGAACCCCTTTGGTGCACAATTCACTCCAGAAGAGGAGGAAGAGTTCGGCGAGATGGCTCGCAGCGAGGGCTTCTATGAACGGTTCGCGAAGAGTGTCGCTCCCAGTATCTTCGGCAGTCTAGGTCAGCCGTTACCCATACTCGTTCTGATGTGGAAACTTCATGATCGCTGTGCAGATATCAAAAAGGCCATTACATGCCTTCTCATGGGAGGTTCAAAGAAGATCCTACCAGATGGCATGCGGCTTCGAGGCGATATCAATGTACTCTTGTTGGGTGACCCCGGTACTGCTAAGAGTCAGCTTTTGAAGTTCGTTGAGAAGGTCTGTTCATCATGCGTGACCACATATGTATTCAAGTTGATGTTTGGTTAGGTCGCACCCATTGCCGTGTATACTTCTGGCAAGGGCTCTAGTGCAGCCGGTTTGACGGCCTCTGTTCAGCGCGACAGCGTCTCCGTAAGTCTTCCTCCTCCTGAGCGAGGCAAACCACACTCAAATTTCGTGTTCTCTTCCCATAGCGCGAGTTCTATCTTGAGGGCGGTGCCATGGTGCTTGCAGACACCGGCGTAGTATGCATCGACGAGTTTGACAAGATGCGAGACGAGGATCGTGTCGCTATCCACGAAGCCATGGAGCAGCAGACTATTTCCATTGCAAAGGCCGGCATCACGACCGTACTGAACTCGCGCACGAGCGTGTTGGCCGCCGCCAACCCCGTTTGGGGTCGGTATGACGAGGGACGGAGTCCCGGAGAGGTGCGTGCCTCATAGTTGTGCGCACCGCTAGACCTGGGAAACTGACACAAACATCTCCAGAACATCGACTTCCAAACCACTATCTTGTCACGTTTCGACATGATCTTCATCGTCAAGGATGAACACAACGAGCAGCGTGACCGGGTATATATCTTCACAACTTCGCGTTCCATGAGACCTTGGCTGACCTTTCGTTTCTCAGATGATCGCCAAGCATGTTATGAACATTCACATGAACCGCCCCAACCAGAACGCAGATGAGCATGGAGAGGCAGTTGGAGAGATTGACATTGACAAGATGAAGCGATTCATTGCTTACTGCAAAGCGTCAGTCGATTTCCAACCTTCTACCATCCAAACTAACTGCGTCGTGCAGAAAATGCGCTCCCCGTCTATCCGCTGAAGCACAAGAGATGCTGAGCAGTCACTTCGTCTCGCTGCGCAAGCAGGTGCAGCAAGTCGAGCAAGACAACGACGAGCGGAGCTCGATCCCCATCACCATTCGGTACGTCGCACGCGCATACATCTGGCCTATTGTATCTCGCTAACACGTTCCGTCGCCTCAGTCAACTCGAGGCGATCATCCGTATTTCCGAGTCACTCGCGAAGCTCTCCCTCTCGCCCGTTGTGCAGAACCACCACGTCGAGGAGGCGATCCGGCTCTTCAAGTTCTCGACTATGGACGCCGTCTCTGCGGGCTCTGCTGACGGGCTGTCGCGCGGCGCGGTGAACGAGGAGATGACAAAGATCGAGAAGGAAATCCGCCGTCGACTGCCTATCGGTTGGAGCACGAGCTACCAGAGTCTCGTCCGCGAATTCGTGACGCAGCAAGGGTACTCGAGCCACGCGCTCGAGCGCACGCTCTTTGTGCTCGAGAAGCGCGAGATTATCCGGTTCTCGGGGCAGAAGAAGGTCGTTCATCGGTGAGTCTCGTTGTGCCAAAGTACTATGAAGGCTTGCGCTGACGGATCAACTTGTAGCGTTGGTGTATAGGTCATTGTTCCAGTCGCTCATGTTTGTTATCCTGGTTATCGGATCGCTTTCCTCGTGGTGTAGACTATCGTGTAGCAGTATATCGGAGCTATGCCTAATGTATGTTGTATCTCGTACGTGTCGAGGGTCCTGCGCCTCCTGTCCGCTTCCAGTTCCGGCTTCGAGCTCGCCCTCGAAGCGAACTACATGGACTGGGCTAGCGGAGTCGACGGCCCGGTGGTCCTAGCTTATGGTGGATATACAGTAATCTAGCAAGGCATGGGCCAAATGTGTGGCGAGGGCGGTCGTCTGTGATGGTGTCCACCGGTGTCAGGCGATATGCGCAATCCCGAGTGACGCTAGTCGATAGTCCGGGGAGGTGGTGCGTTCGGGTCAAACACCCTCGGCGGGAAATTCTGCAGCGGTTCCCTATGCACACGCATCGCGTCTTAGCCTTCCGGGAGCGTAACGCCATAGCCAGCGGCGACCACTCACGTCCTCATGTCCCACACGTCCTCGCTACTCTTGCTCGCCCGCCTGCGCGCCCACCACTCCGCGCGGCGGCGGATCCACATGTCTCGCTTTTCCTCGGGATGCACGCCCTTGAGGCTCATGCAGAACTTGAACTCCTCGAGCTTCGGCGTGCATGTCGCCATCTCGCCGTACCGGTACAGCGACCGTGCCTGCGAGCTCATAACTATGCGTGCGGGTCAATAAACGCATGCAAGAAGGCCAAAGCTCGAGTTAGGGCACTCACCATTGCAGAGTAGGAAGTCATCGAAGAGCTTCATGCACCCGGGAACATCCTCGGGGGCGGGGTGAACTTTCCGGAGGTACTCTTCCTCCTGCTTGACAATCTCTGGGTTCAGTTTCTCCTCGGTAGCCATAGCCGGCACACAGTTCGTCTATGGTGTGAACCCAGCAAGCACTGTGGCGGGTTGGAGATGAGAGGAGTATTGAGCTCGGCGTGTCTCCGCGCATCGCGGGCCCGATATTGTTATTGATTGATGAACAGAATATCAGCGTAACAAATAAATATAAGTTATCGCCCGCCTAGCTCAATCGGATAGAGCGTCAGACTCTTACTAGCGGGTGATCTGAAGGCTGCGAGTTCGACCCTCGCGGTGGGCTAATCGTTTTCCCTGAGCTGGCTACCACGGACAGCATGGAGTCTTTGCTCGCGCAAGCGCAATTAATGGTTGCAGTAATATCTTGCTCAGTCTTGCGCGTTCCCCCGGCTGACATAGGAATATTGAGGCTAGTAGCGGCAACGAGGACAATAATGTTTTGCGATGCAATGCGAAGGTAAACTACAACATTTGTACTTGTACAATATGATACACAGACGAGCCTTTCAAGCGTTCTTCGTGAGAGTAATCAGAAAGCGACCTTCGCCACCAGACCATCCGACTCTCGCTCCCAGCAGCGATGCTTGCTCAGCTCGTACGCGAAGTTGGCAACAAAGCCCTTCTCTCCCTGCTTGATGGTAAGGGTGTCCGCGACCGCCGAGCCGACGTCGTATTTGCCGGCGGAGACGACACCGTACGAGGTGGTGACGGCGTCACTATTCTGGTCAGGAGCCAACTGAACGCCTGGAAGCTGTACAACTTCGCGGAGAAACGCGACGCCTGCCATATTATCGATAAGTATACCGTACTACTGATGATGTTTAGTTTGTGCGACTCACCCTCGCCAAGGGCACCGATGGCCTTGCAGTGACCGAAGGCCTCCCGTACCCAATGAATGGTACGACCGGACCCCGCGAGAGCCTGAGCATGCTTCGCGCCGCTGGGAATAATGATCGCGTCGAACATGGTGCTGCGCTGGCCTTCGTAGTGGTGGTCGGCGCTGTATCCCTTGCCGGAACCGACTTGCTCGCCGTCAGGATAGACAGAACCGCGCCGGGGGCCGATGATCCAGGTGGTTGCCGAGCCTGCCTTGAAGGCGGCACGAAGAGCTTCAACCTCGGCGAGTTTGAAGCCGTCGGCAAGGAGGATCGCAATCCTGCGGGACTTGATAGTCGGCTCCTTCGGGGCAAAAGCGAGCTGAGAGAGCCTCGACGAGGAGTAACCGTGGTTCGCGCGGGCGGGCTTGTCCGGCACCACACCCCCGACGTTGATGGCGACTTGTTTGGCAAGATCGAAATCGATGTTGTTCAGTAGCTTCGTATAGCTCTCGTACACGACAGGGTCGTCGCAGTGGCTGAGCTCGAAGGAGAGTGCCGACACCACATGCGCCTTCTCGTAGTCCTGCAGAGAGTTGTAGAACAGTTGTGCGTGATTGTAATGCTCTTGGAACTTAGGGCTGCGCAGGCGCTGCTTGATCGCCTGGATTTTCTGGGGGTACCTGCGGGAATGGTGAGTCACGGGTCAACGAGGTAACCAGTTTACGTACTCAGCGTATCCTCCCTCGGCGGGCGGAACCGGGGGCCCGACGGAGTGGCGGTTTGGCCAATAGTTCAGATCCTTGGTTATCTTGTGCTGCATGGCTCCGTCGCGATGGTGATTGAGTACAGGACACACCGGACGATTGATAGGTAGCTGCTGCCAGTTGATGCCTAGGCGCGAGAGCTGCGTGTCGAAGTAGGAGAAGTTGCGACCCTGAAGTAGAGGATCGTCGCTGAAGCCGATACCCGGGACGACATGCGCTGTACAGAACGCGACCTGCTCTGTCTCGGGGAAATACTCGTCGACGGTACGGTTGAGAACCATTTCGCCAATGATTTCCACAGGAACAAGCTCCTCTGGCCAAACCTTGGTAGCATCCAAGATATCGAAATCGAAGTCGTTCTCGCGGGCCTCGGGGATGACCTGAATGCCAAATTGCCACTTGGGGTAGGCGCCAGTAGAGATGGCTTCTTCGAGGTCCTTCCGGTGAAAGTCTGCAGGCAGTCAGCGACCGTACCAAGGACAGTAAAACATTACGAACCTGGATCCTGCCCAGCAATTTTCAAAGCCTCATCCCACATCAAACTGTGGACGCCGAGCTCAGGAAGCCAGTGGAACTTGACGAAGAAACGTTCCCCTCGTGCATTCAACAAAGTGACTGCCATACGAAAACACCCACGATTGAGTCAACCTTATTCAAACAAAGCATGATATGCGTAGAGCGACGTACACGTGTTCACCCCGAAACCTTGCATCATCCGGAGTGAGCGAGGGATTCCGCGATCAGACATAGCCCACAACGCCATATGCGCAGCTGGGAATTTGACATCTTGAGAATAGTAACTGAGGGTTGAGATTGCAGCGACGTACATTCGGGTTGAAGTCCAGCAAAATCCCAGAAGTTATTGTGGGCCGACTGGCCTGTAGGCACCTCGTTGTGTGGTTCCGGTTTCACGGCGTGAATGAGGTCGGGGAACTTGATAGCATCTTGGATGAAAAAGACAGGCATGTTGTTGCCAACCAAGTCCCAGTTACCCTCCTCCGTGTAGAACTTCGTGGCAAAGCCGCGGACGTCGCGTACAGTATCCTAGGTGCAACGATATAAGCACCTGTATGCTTTTTATGGTCTAAAACGATAGCACTCACGGCGCTCCCACGGGAACCTTGAACAGTGCTAAAGCGGACGAACGTGGACGTAATGCGAGACGCATCGGTCAATACGGGCGCCGAAGTGTACTTGGATGCTCTGGCATCGTAGACCTACATAGGTTGACGCCGCTAGTGAGCATATATAGCACTGCCGAGAAAGCAAAGACGCACCTTGAAGTATCCATGAGCAGCAACGCCGCGAGCGTGGACGACACGCTGGGACGACGGGTTAAGATAATCCTCTCGAGAGTGAAGTAAAATCCGACTATATACCTCCGGAATACGCTCATGGTCGAAGCGCATGATTTTCTCGCGGGAGATCTGAGGAGAAAAACGCGTTCAACATGCTGCATATATGCGCATGATTGAGACCCTGGTGCGTACCTGGTCTTCAAGAAGGGCCGGTCCGGGATGAGCACCATTGGAAGCTTGAAGCCTGGATAGTGCGAACGTGTGTGTCAGAAATGATAACGCGTAGGAGCAAGGCTTAAGTACCAATTGTCGGTGTCGGACACAAAGACACCATGGTCAGTGGTTAGGCCTTTCGTAGGCTTCTTGGATGGGTCGAAGGTAACGTTCTGGAGGTCGGCGACCTTGGCGGTTTGGCCGGTCGCGGACGTGAACGCCTCCTTGATGGCGCCGATGGTAGAGGACATGTTGTCGAGCAGGGGGGGATTTGAGTAATGTAGACGCGAGACATGGCGAATGAGCGGTATATATAGCAAGGGCGGGGCCGAGAGACAGCAGAGGACGGAGGAGAGAAGCCACCCAGAGTCGACGTCACTGCTCGATCACTCTGACGAAGTATATGCCCGATTTAGAAGGCAAGTTCGTTCGCGACCCGTCGATGACCCACTTGTCGCGGCCACTCTGATTCACCCCGCCTTCCATCGTAGCTCGCATCATTTGCGCTCCTCCCTATTGGCTGCCGTGCGTCATCCTCAACCCGGCGCGTCCGCGGAGTTCTTCGCGCCACGAGCACAGCTGCAAGATTAACCAGAGCGCTCTTTAGACTGCGAGGCGCGTTCCTAGAGGACCGGGAGGACAGGGTCGTAAGATGCAGGGCAACAACACCGTGGCCAGCGCGCAAGTTGAGTAGCAAGCTCAAGTGTAACCTGAGTCCAGTTAGTACATCCTAGTAAGATTGAGCGCAATTGCTCACCTTTAGCCCCGGCTGCAATATGTGTATGGAGGAAAGAAACGCCGGCCGGAGAGTCTATACGTACAGGATGACGACCAGCACCAAACGCCTGCATCCTGCAGAAACCACGATGGATCATGGCAGGACGGCATCGCGCGGCTTTGTATTACTCCCATCACGTGCTCTGGAGTACCACGGCGTGACCGTGTTCGCAAAACCATCCGATACGGCTTGCTCTCGGAACGCTACTTATTGCAAATGTCAATTCAAGGGACCACGTACGTCTACACATCGGATTTCCTCTGAGCCTGAGCACCGCAGACCCGGCTTCGGAATCAGTTGAAGGCGACTAGCGAAACATCCGAGGAGTTCCCCATACCCATCCCAGGAATAATCAGACCTTGAACGAGGAGGACGGAAGAAAAAGTCAAGCCGTCTATAGCAGGAGAAGATGGTACAGTCGAGCTGCAGGCGTGCATTCGAAACCCGCTAGGCTTCTGCGCGACGTGCATTTCCTGCATGGAAGCGAAGAGTCAATCTGACTTCGTGGATCGAATCGAATAGAAGTGCAGGGGTGCGGTTACACCGTGACGCGACGACACGACCAGGGTGGGACATTCTTCCCCAGCGTACCTTAGCCTACTAATTGACATTGACCACAAGTGATAGTCTCGCTGCAGTACTCGGAGCTTTTCGAGCGAACAACATCGCGTGCGCTGAGACCCACGCAAGACATACTGTGGATACAGACTGGATTTTTCTCAACCTCCTTCGGAAGACGTCCCCACGGAGAAGACCGCATCCTGCCACCTCCGTCACACCACACCCACGGAGAAACCTGCCACAGCACGCCACGAACGCGCAGAAGCCCGTCCACCCAAGCGTGTTCCCCAAACGTACGACGTGCGGTGGCAGCCCCCATACACCCCATAAACCGAAGACCAAAGCAGCGAAGCCTGTCAAAGCACACTACACGCCCGCCTCGAGGCGGCGGAGCCTACGCACTGGGCCCGCCAGCCCACCGCGCGCCGCGCCGCGCCCACAACGCGAGTCGATCCCAGAACACGCACCGGCGATCAGCCCGGGTGCATTATAACCTGGCAGTGCCGCGCAAGCACGCTCGCCGCCCACTACGGTGGCAGAGAGCCGGCGTGCTATCACGGATCCGCGCCCGTGCACCGTATGGTGCCCGGCTCCGGCGTCCGTCCGCGTTCGCAGGGCCGTGGCGGCTGGACCATGCGCGTCGCCGGGCGCTTCCGGGCCCGCCCACATGGACCCACAGGTCGCGCGCCGCGAGTGGGATCGCGCAGCGGTGGGCCCATTCGGAGACGTATTATGGCAGTCCGATGAGGGGTAAGACATGGGGGATAGGTCTGATGTAGCGGATGGGGCGGACGTACGATTTAGTGAACTCGACAGTAGATATGTTGTAATCGCGACTCAGAACGCCGTCGAAGCCCGGCGATACGAGCTTCTGGTTACTGGGCGCGGCCGAGGTGATGTGCAAGGCGTCCTGCGAGAGATTATGTTAGGACGTGGAGTGCAATGCGCGCGGATCAACGGAGGGGAAGTTCGGCTCACCGTCGTCGCCGTTCCTGTCGATCCATGGTGTGTGCGCCAGTGGGTGGTCTGGGGCGAAGTTACCCGGCGCAGCACCCCGCCCATGGCCAAATGGAGCTTCGAACTTCGAAGGTCGACCCTCCGCGCACATCTGCGCGCATTGAACGGTCCAAAAATTCTGCAGCACAGGTCTATATTCATGTCTGCGTAGTAACAATATAAATAACTCGGGACAATTTCCAAATCGTGTGAACGTAAGAGATCGTACGAGGTAGTCGAAACCATCGCTATCGGCGAGTACGGACGGGAAGTATACATTTATAATAACGAGCGACGTATACAAGACAGGACTAACGGGGGAGGAGGGTACGTATGAGAGTAGATAGAGCGAGGATAAAAAATCGAGCGAGGAACAACACGACGACGCCATATGAGGGGGGGTGCATAGGGGGTACCACACAATCAATCAAGAAGCTCGAAAGAAAGGCAGAGCGGATGGGGGACATTCGACAGCGCTTGTACACCTAGCAACGGGACATGGAAGGAACTGAGACCCAGGCGGGATACACAAACGCGTGCCGAGCATCATCGTCGTCGCGATGTAGAGCATACCAGAGCCAAACGAGGTTGGGAACATGAACGGAATCTCTACACCGCTAGACGGACGTGATTGTTGCCTAGCGCTACAGAGAATAATAAGCATCGGAAGAAAAATAAGATAGGCACCAAAAATGTACGTACGCAAACCGTAGGAAGCGAAACAATCAGAGGCGAACATGTCGTTTACTTGACGTCGTCGCACTCGCAGCCCTTCTCCTTGCCCTTGCCGACCCAGCTACGGCCGCACTGCTCGCACCAGGAGCGATGGCCGCCGTCAACGCCGATAGAGTGGCCGGAGCTCGACGTGAGGGACGCGACCGACTCGGTGCGGTGGATGGAAACCATGTGCCGCGTGAGATCGTGCTTCCGGCTGAACGAGCGGCCGCAAGACTTGTGGTGACAGGCGTAGGGCTTAAGGCGGTTGGGGTCATGGGTCTGGATGTGCGTCTTAAGGTTGTAGGCGCGAGCGAAGGCTAGGAGAGGTAGCTTAGCAACCGGTAACATCAGAACGATAGCGCGTGATTATTTACCTCGGGGGCACGTAGGGCACTGGTACTTCCTCTTCGGGTCCTCGTGCATGTCGATCTTCGTCCGTTGCGCGGCGAGGGAGGGGTGCGACACGCCGGACAACTGCGGCGAGACACTGGAGTTCGAGCGGGAGTGCTGCTGGTGAACCATCCGCGCACCGGTGTACTTGTTGATCTGCACCTGCGCCTGCGGATAGTAGTCGGACGCAGCAGAAGTACCGAGCCGGACCTGCTGCGGCTGCGCAGGCTCGTAGTCTGAAAAGGAACCGCGGGGGGAGGAGTAGGGGGGAGAGTACTGCGAGATGTTGGGCACGCTGCCGGGCGAGCTACGGATGGAGGGGGAAGACGGGAGGGCCCCGAAGGAGTTGGGGTCCTCGGGCATGCCCATGCGCTGGAAGTCCATGTCGAGTTGCTCTTGGGTGAGGGAGTAGACGCTCGAGGGGTAGTTGTTCGTGGGAGACTGGGCCTGGGCGTTGAAGTTGTAGTAGCTTTCAGAACGGCTGGAGATACTGTCGTTGTAGACAGAATCATAACCCGACACCGACTCAGACGAGACGGTGAAGGAGGAGGGAGGACCGAAGACAGGCGTAGCCGGGCGATAGAAGGAAAAATCGGCGGTGTCGACAGGGAGGAGACTCAGCTCTGCGTCGAAGGCCGCGAGGGAGTTGTCGAGCTCGAGTTCGAACTGGTCAGGGTGAGGGGCGACGACGTCTAAGCCGGCTTGGCTGTAGCTGAAGAAGTCGAAGGACTGCTTCTGGTTCTCGCCGCTGTCGAGTGCTATGGTAGGGGGGGCTGCGGATTCAACCTTGTGGTAGGCGGCAGGCTCGAAGGCAGCGGACTGGGGATAGAACTGGGCGAAAGTTGGGTCGGACATGGCAAGAAAGAGGGATGTTTATAACTGCGGAGGGGGCGTATATGAAGGCAGGCGGAGGGAGGCAGCGAGAGGCAGGGAGGGAGATGGTGGAGAGGAAAAGGGAGGAGTGCTGCGGAAAAGGCACACGTCGCCTTCGTTCCCACCCCGCCAATGCTGTGCCGTCTCTTGCCGAGGCCCTGCCGCTCCTCCTAACCAATACAGTTTCCTTTCCGGGCCCGCTCGCCAACGCGGCATCCGTACCCCATCCCTGCGGTCTCCCTCCACCACCATGTTTGCTACTGCATGCGCTGATTCCATCGCCAGTGCCCCAGGAAATGCAACTCAATCCTGCCCAACCACCCCCGGCCCATTGGCACTCGGTCGGAGCACCCTCCGGAGTGACGCAAACCAACAATGCTATCAGCCCGGCGGGGCCGCCCTGGACTGGCGGTGACTCACCGAGAGACGCTGGATCCACTCTGCCCTCCCCCGTGAGCGTGACAGGCCGCGCCAGAGTTTGAGGGTTCTATCAGGCGAGCGGTCCGCCGTCTGGGAGCGGAGAGAGAGCGAGATCGTGCGCCCGATGGGCCATGGGGGGAGCATCAGCTCGTAGCTTGCCTTTGCCTGTTCTCCGCGAATCATACCAAATCACCGCCATCAGCTTCTCTGCCAGACGGTGCGCTCCCAATCAAGGTGCCGCGCCTTGCGCCCACCGTCGCCCGTCCTCCCTCCTCCTCCAGCCCAGCCCGCTGGCACAGCCCCCGCCGCGCCGGTCGCCCGCGAGTTGCCCGTTTCGGCCGCCCAAACGCTCTCTCCCGCCCCGCCTCCACCCTTCCCTCGCTGCTTTAGCCTTAATTGTGATCGTTGTCCCCCATCCCAGATTTCTCTATCGCCCTCATCAACTTACTAATCCCTCCCCCTCCCTTACCAAACCTGCGTTCCCCAAAGCTCCGCGACTGATCGGAATATTGTCTTCGTCTCTCAATCCGCCCTCTCCATTTACCTTGAACCTATTTTCCACAAGCTACGGCCCAAACCGTGCACGGGCACCATGGCGGTTATGTCGCACCCCTCTGCGTCCGTCGTGTTTCGGAATCACGTTGCACTCGCACGCCTCTTACGGCTATGTCTGGGGCCCCCCACCGCCCGCTTCACTCTTCCGAGCAACAGGGGTTCACCGGCTTCTTCGCGTCGACCCAAGGGAGGATCATACCCAGCTTGGTCACGGAGCTCATCCCCGAAGCCAAGCACGCATGCCCGGAAACACACCCGCGCACACCCGTACGCGTCGTTTGTGCTCGCCCCTGCCAATATTGTAGCCGCATGCCGCTACGCATGTTGTCCGGATGCTGCGCTCCTGCTGCACGGCACAGCTGCTGCCTCGATCTGTCCTCCATCAAGCCGGACAGCCTTCACCGCGGATCCTTTACTGATCTCATTCCTATCTCGTGCGCAGGGGATATACCGATCACAACTCCATCGCCATCTGTCAAAATACTCTGAGGTATCTCCAAGGGACCCGCCCTGGTCCACGCTTGTGACGATACCTCCATCACGTTGCATACAGAATACCAGTCCGATGGGTGCGCACCATCATCTCCTGAACTTCTCTTCTGGCGCAACTCACCGATGAAGCAAACGATACCTCGTGCAGCTGACCGGTCGTCTAGATCTCCCGGAGGCCAGCTGCAATGCACTTCGCGATGTGGCACAGAGCTTATTGCTACCACACAGCGGATGCAATGTCGGCCCTGTGGCCAATTCTGTCAGGGCGCAGCGGCGGCTGCGGCCCCCATTCCTTGATGGCGGGCGACGTCGCCCCCCGGCAATCTAGGACGATCAATATCGACGTCGACGTCGGCCGGCTTCCTCTTCCCTGCTAGCGTGCCCGCAAGCGGGCTCCGGACTCCGCGTCCCCCACTCCGCAGCGTTCTCTTCGACGTCTTGCGGTCAAGCCATGCTGCAGCTGCGCCCGCACCAGCCGCAGCGCGCAGTTTAGCACTCTTATATGTACGTTCCTCGACCTCGGGGAGACTGCGGAATTAATCGGACGCCCCGTCCCTCTCGCTCTCTTTGTTCTGGATGCAGCCAGCCCCCGACGCACCCCATTGGGCCCACTACGCATGAGAACAAAGAGCTCAGAAGACACGTAGATGGTGATGGTCTGCTCTCCGCATCACTGCCGTTACGTAGGTAAGTGACAATGCAGGAATCCGCCGACCATAAAATTCCCAGCTACGACCCACTCGAGATGCGGAGATTTCTATCGCCCTTCTCGTCGGCGGTAGCGACGTCGAATTCGGCGTGCTCGGAACCTAACAAGATGCACCCGCAGTTCGGAAAGTTCATCACATGCGTTATACGAAGCGTGCGGTGCGCCCCGACAGTCATCGCCTGGATCGTTCAGGTAAGAATTAGCGCATTGCTCCCATCCACTCGAAATCACGGATATGTCGTCTGCTTCTCGTGCCACAGGAAGGCTGGGCCCCATTGTCCAACGTAAGTGCCAGAGTATGCACACGGACCCTTGGCCGCTTGGAGCCGGAATCTGTCAAGAAACCGTTCGAGACGCTCTGCAGTCAGATGGGCGCGAACGGGCGCACACGGGGCCAACGCCAGGGCGTCAGGGGTATTGCAGCCCGGGGAAGCCAACAACAAGCATGGTCCGTGTGCGTACACCTCGCCGGGTGAGCATTTCTGCATCCGCCTTCTGTCGTTCGCAAGTTGTTGTACCGTCAAAGAAGGTAGGAACGAATGCTGATACGCTTGATTTGTAGCCTCCCTTGTTCGGCGACGGGACACTTTGCGTTGGACAGCTCGTTTCCATGGAGTCCTACTGCTGGAAGAAGGGTGCTAGTATCCGGGAATCCCGCACGAAGCGGACTCTCCCACCGACGTCAGTGGCCCGACATTGCAGCCAGCGCGTCACCATGCCACCACCACATGGCCGCTGGGTGGGAGGTGTGCGGCTGCGGCAAGGCGGCCAATAGAGAAGACGAGCAATGGAATGGGTGCGGCACGCGCGTACGTACACCCTCGAGCCTCGCGGGAATCGCGCTGAGCCGTGTGCAGAGCGAGAGGACCACATTCGTTTGGCTCCGTCCGAGACGCATCGGACCCTCCGAGCTGGCCGGGACGTGGGGTTTCCGGAAGAGCCCCTGACGTGGCATCGGGCGGACCGAGTGCAACGAAGCTTCAGGAACGGGAGTGTTTGGGCGTGCTATGCAACATCATTGCAGCCCCAGCTCCACGGGCCTCGATGGACAGAGTTCAGAGTGCCGCGCTGCCGTCGCTTGGCTCGGGGTCGGCGCTGGGTAGAACAGTAATGAGTGTGAAACACACGCAATGTGCAGCTCATCGGCGTCGCGAAGCCATAGCGGGCCCTCACATGAGCTGTGGCTGAACAGAATCCGATGCGGGGCGGCACGAGGCGATGGGCCACGGCTCTATCTTCCCCCATTGAAGCAACTGGAGAGTATCCGGGCGGGGAAAGGCCGCCAGCGTCGCGCGCTGGGTGTGATCTGGCTCGAAGGGCGCGTGGCGCGGGATACTTTGTGTGGTGAGAAGCCGGGTGCGAAAGGCCGCTGGGTTGAAGTCGGTGCTGTTTGGGCAGCTGCGGGGGGGAATCGAGCACTGCATGTCAAAGCCGGCGGCGGGCGCTGCGCACGGGACGGAGTCGAGTCAGTGTAGGGCCCGTGGGCCGTCGGAAGCGCAAGCTGGCAACGGAGGCTGATGGCTCAGCGGACATAGAGGGGATGCGTGATCATCGCGCGGGCGGTGGGAATACAGAATATATCAGAACGGGAGTAGAACGCGGATACTCTGGACTGAGCTGGGCTACACGTTCATGTTAGTGTTACTGTACACTATACTTAGCGGGACTAGCACAGAGTGGTGATCGATCGGGCGCTGGAATAGGCAGGGCCCATCAGCAGCATAGCCATCACAGCTGTGTGATGGACAGACCCCGCCCTTGCCCCCGCCAACTCTAAGTTCGATTTCGTCCACCGCCAGCATCCAAGTCCGCTCCGACCTCTGCTGCGCCCACGCGCACGCATATCTCCCAGGGCGCCCTCTACATTCTACTGTACCTTCTTTCTTTATTCTTCTCACCCGTTCAGACCCCGCCGCCATGGCCACCAGGCTCCGCGCGCCCACTTGGGCTCCCCTTGTGGCCATCCTCGCGGCCGCCGCTGCCCAGGTTCTTGCCGGACAGGTTCCTGTGTACAACGGCGTGATTGGGGGACAGGCGGACCCCTCCACACGCGCACTGCTTCATGGCGCTGTTTTGGCCGCTACCGACGGCAACACCACTGCTGTCAACACCACCCCCGGAAAGCTTCGCATCGTCGAGAATAGCGGGGTCTGCGAGACCACTCCCGGGGTCTCCCAGGCCTCTGGGTACGGCGACCTCACCGCCAACCAGAGCCTTTGGTAAGCATCTCTATCTGCGCGCATCAAGCTAATTTTTATATGCCACATCCGCATGCGCGTATCTTTCTTCTCCATTGTGCTGACAAGGCGTGGCCTTCCCGCTCGCTTCTCGTGATCTAGGTTCTGGTTCTTCGAGGCCCGGAACAACTCAGACTCAGCGCCTCTGACAATATGGCTCAATGGCGGAGTGCGTATCACCCTCGGTAGCTGGACCCTGACGCTGTGGGAAGCACTAACCCAACTTCCTCCGACAGCCGGGCAGCTCGTCCATGATTGGGTTGTTCCAGGAGAACGGACCGTGTAGGATTACCAACGACAGCTCTGCCGTCACGCTCAACCCTTACTCGTGGAACAACGTCTCCAACATGTGCGCGCAGACTCCACCCGACATCGGGGGTCGCCCTCTGCCCTCACGTCCGATGAAACGTTGACACCACCCCTTCTTTCTCAGGTTGTACCTCGACCAGCCTGTGGGCACAGGGTTTTCCCATGGCGAGACGAAGGTCGGCACTTCTATACAGGCGGCAGAAGACGTTTGGAAGGTGTGCATCCGTTCCAAGTCCGCATGCCCCTCGAGTTCCTCCCGGAGCAATGAGCCACCGCCCCGCACGTGCTGACGCGCCCCCGAACTTTAGTTCCTCCAGATGTTCTTTGCCGATGACAAGTTCTCCAAGTACAAGAAAGCGGAATTTGCTCTCTGGACAGAGTCGTGCGCAGGGTCTCCCCGTGATCATCAGCGCACAGCCCCTCTGACCAGATGTGATATAGCTATGGAGGCCACTATGGCCCTACAATTGCTGCGTAAGCTTGATTAATTCGTGTGCTCTCCGGGAGCGGAACATCTGAATCCCCCGCTCAATAGTTACATTTTGGACCAAAATGCGGGCATCGCCAACGGCACTGTTAACGGCACCGCCATCAACCTTCAATATCTAGGCATTGGCGACGGTCTCACCGTACGTTATTTGTCGGCGAAAATACCTAGCGGCTGACACACTGCTGTGTTCTATAGGATCCTCTCGCGCAGTACCCCGGATACCTGTCCTATGCGGCCTCGAACCCGTAAGTCTGGAGGTAGGTACGGAGAAATCTCGCCGCTCATCTTATCCCTACAGCTACCATCCGTTGGTCTCCAATGACACCATACAACGAGCTACTCTATCCTGGAACAGTACAGGCGGGTGCAAGGACCAGGTATGTATCGAACCTCCACTACCATCGGTCAATACCTCACCAAGCCTACCTAGATCACCAAGTGCAACGATGGAGGCACCGACGACGTCTGCTCGAACGCGCAGCAGTTTTGCAACGCCGAAATCTTGTCGGCCGTACTTGGCCCCCACGACCCGTATTACATTCTGAGCGGTGTCGTGGATCTCTACCCGCCGGATATCACGAAGTACCTCACGAACACGTCGCTGATGAAGACGATCGGCGCCGAGTCCACATGGGTGATGAGCAGCGACGACATCTATTTCAACTTTGCGGACACCGGAGACTGGATGCGTACCTCGCGGCCTTTGCTCGAGAAGGTCATCGACGCCGGCGTGCGAACTGTTATCTACGACGGCGACGCGGTACGCCTTCTCTGTTGGTTATGTTATGTGGTATGACCTACTTTGACTAATCCCCGGTCGCAGGATTATATTCTGAACTTCCACGGCGTGGAGGCCATGGTACGCGTAGTGCGAAAATCACGGCCGACCTCAGCTCGCTGACCACACCGTGTCACAGGTCGACGCCCTGCAGACGAAATTCACCGCCGACTACGCCAAGCAAGAGTTCGCCAACTTCACCGTCAACAACGAAGTGAGCGGCCTCTACAAGAACGCGGGCACGTTCTCCTACGTCCGCATATTCGGCGCGTGAGTACCCCGCTTAGCACACCACCACCATATTCGCACCCCACGAGCGATGCTGACGGCTCGCGTGCAGCGGCCACGAGGTCCCGGCGTACACCCACGGCTCGCTTCCCGTCGGCGCGGCGGCCTTCCAGATGTTCGCGCAGATCATGGGCAACAACTCGCTTTCAGCCGGCGCGGTGCAGACCACCGCCACGACCGGCGGAGCCTCTGGCACTGGCAGTTCTGCGGCCGATCCGACTGCGACGCAGCCCAATGCTGCGCTTCTGACCTCGGGCTCGCTCTGGACGATGCTTGCCGCGATGCTCGTCGCAGCGGTCAGCCCTGTCTAACAATGCCACAATGTTGTACTACTATATACCCTGGACGCTTCGTCGATATCTCCGTACTTGTAACTCGTCGCAACGAATGTGGACATTACTATCTACTCATGACAAGAACACGGCTTGGTGCGGTTCGGATGGGGAAGCTGGGCCTCGGGGCACATGCTCGGCGCGCGGAGAACCAAATGCACAGCGCCCACATGGCTCCTTGACAGGGCGTCTGGCACCGGGCAGACCGCAGTCGACCCAGGTGTGCAGACATCGGGACCAATCCGGTGTTCAACCTATGCCGCCCCCTACGAGCTCGATCGAAGAGCCCTCTTCCTCGGTCGCACCGCGCGTAAGTTTCAATTTGTGGATGCGGATCATTGTTTAGCTCTGTGAGGCACAGCAAGGTCCGAGTCGGAGAGATAAATTATGCATGCGTCCGTCTCCCATCTTCTTCGGAACTTCCACCGCCGCTGAACAGACGAGTCACGACGACGTCTACGTAGAGCGCTAGCGGGTATGCAGTAGGACGGGCCCCTCATCCCGCCTTGCCCAGCGCGAGCATCACGATCGCGTACACGTTCGCGGCGAGGATGATGAGGAAGATGACGGTCGAAATCGCGGTCACGGCCCAGTGGTTCGCGAACGAGATGTACCCGTCCTCGTCGAGCGCCGACACCGACGCGTCCTCCGCCACGTCCTGTGTCCGCTGCGCCCCGACCTCCTTTTCCGTCACCGCCACCGCGCCCGCCTTCTCGTCGTCCAGGGAGCACGGAAGCGCGTCCTCTTCTGGCGTATGCGGAATCTCCTCGATGCGATCCGAGGACCCGTCTGACAGAAGAAGCTCGGGCTGTGTCTGCGTGCCCGTCGTGCCTAGCGACAGCTCGTCGGCGGCGGGGGTTCGTACGTCCGGTAATGGACGGCGCACGGACATCACCGCTTTTGATGAGGTGAGGAGGATGAGAGGTGCGGCGACGAATGGGAGCACTATCGCGAGCGCGACCTGCGACGCGACCAGCAGCGTGTCGATGCCCCGTTTTCCGACAGCTATCGCGACGACGACGGAGGGGATCAGCCCGATGAGCCGGGTGATAATGCGCCGGAGGAACGGCTGGACAACATGACGTGCGGAGGGAGCAATGTACATTCAGCACCCGGTCCAGGTTTGGTCCGAGGGGCGGACGCAGTAGGAGGCGGACTCACCGACACGCGCCATTCGATGAAGCCCTCGGAGACAATCTGGCCTGCAAGTGTGGCTGTAATGCTTGCCGTTTGGCCTGCGCAGAGCAGTGCGAGTGCGAAAATGAATGCCGCGGCTAGGGGACGTGATTCGATCAGTCAAAAAGCCGGATGCAATGGTGCAGAAGACGCAGCGAGAGGACCTTACCTGTTCCAATGTGCGCCTTGATCAGATCGTGCGCGTCGAAGAGGCCGGCAGGGGGCGTGGATGCTGATGAGCCATCTTTGTCGAAGAAGACCGCCGCAGCAATGACGAGGATGCTATGGGGAGATAGTCAGGTCATTTGGGCTACTCGGAGCGCGGGGAGGGAGCGTACGCGGAATTTATTGGCACAGCAACAGCCAACAGGCTCACAATCACATCTACGAGGCCGTGGGACAGATGTGCGCGAACAAAGCTGAGCTCGTTATTACGACGGTCATACTTGTCGCGATAGTCTCGCGACGCTGCGATACGTTCGGCGCGAGAGATGGTGAAGATGGATGAGAACCAGGTCCGGACTTTGGTCCTCAGGTCGGTGGGGGCGGCGGACACGGGGGTTGGAAGTACCGGCGCTGGGGCAATACGGTCCTGCGTGGCAAGGTACGACCCGAGGAACAGGGCGTGCGGCATTACGGTAGCACCCAGGATCCCGACAGCTAGAAGGGAAGGACAATGAGCTATTCAAAAACTGAAACTCGAGAAGCTGAGAAGTTCACTGACCAGTGTACAGGGCATCAGGCTGTGTCTGGAATAAACCGCTATCGGGGATGAACCCCAAAAACGTCTGTCCCCAATTTGGGCCCACTCTTGCGAGGAGCACGAGGAAACAGATAAAGACAGCAGCAACCTGCAGTGCAGACGTTCGTCAATGTCGACTGGCGATTGCTCTGTAGTCGCACTCACTAGCGCTATAACGGTGTATTCGAAGATCTTTACAGGGCGACCTTGACCACGGGAAGGATCCCCGAGAATCAAGAAAATCAACACGTCGGAGGCAGTAATGAGAACCGCCGCCCAAAGGGGAATTGACGGGAATATCAGGCAAAGACCTATGGCGGACCCGAGCAGTTCCGCCAGGTCAGTGCTCACTATCGCCACCTCGGAGAGCACGTAGAGTGGGTATAGGACGCCATAGCGAATAAGGCGCTTATGTTTAGGGCGGTCGTAGAGAAGAAGGCGACAGTGCGAGGCCAAATCTGGACAGGGCATTAGCGTTACGCCAATGGTGGGATGCGTCCCGATATACTGCGCACCTCGACCAGTAACGCAGCCTAGCTTGAAGGCTAGAGACTGGGTCCGGACGTCAGACTGGGCTGGGACCCGGTCGAGTGGGTATTCACCTGGAGAACCATCGCACCAAGTCCGGCCATGAGCACGACAAATAGCATCGGCCTGTAGCCAAACAGGGAGCCGGCCTGGAGATCGACGCTCCAGTTACCTCTGCGCGCTATATCAGCACATGGACGCGTTTAGCGATGGACGGTGCGCTCACGGATCGAAGTAGGCGACGGAGCAGATGATGCCCACGCCTACGTGTTTCGATACATGGCGAAAGACAGTGCGCCAGCTACGCGTGAGACGAGCACGCCAGGAGAGCGCGTCGGGTGCGGGTGCGCCATAGACGGCGGCGCGCTCTGGGTGGGCGAGGAGGGACATCGGGCGGGGCGGGGAATAGCGTGTGCATGGCGGCTTGGGGCGGTACTTGAAGAGGAGAGGACCGGGGATGTGGTATGGACGAGGGATTGGGACGGGCGGATATTTGAGAACGGGTTGCTTGCTATGGCGAACCCGGCTGGGCGTACTGGGAAAGTTGCCGTCACTGTGAGACGCGCCGCCAGTCCCGCGCGCCCTCCCGCCAATCGCGTCTTAGCCACTCCGCCGGCTCTGTCTCCTACCACCACCTCCTCCTCGACCGCACTCCTCCAAGCACCCCAAGCACATCATGGACGTCGACCTCCATCCGCCTGACGACTACAGCCACCGCTTTTTCATCTGGCACGAGTGGATACTGGTCCGTTCGTCCCAGGCCGTCTTGCGCCTACCCGACTTATTCACACCGGGTCTCGCAGGCACATGGCCCGCTCACTGCGGAGAACGCGTTCGACTATTTCACCACATCAATGTTCTACGACAAGCAGAGCAATAACCAGGTCCTGCGGATGCAGACCATGCACACCGGCCTCCCGCTCGTCAATGAAGCGGAGGAACTCAGGTAAGAAGCGGCCTTCCCCCGTCCCGTGCTGCGGCCCTCATGCGTCATGTCGGTTCTCAGACGCTTCACCGGCATCGAGTTTGCTCTCGTGCATGCCGAGCCGCCCTCGCTGTTTATAATACACAAGCGAGAGCGTCTCTCACCCCACGAAGGTGAGTCGCCAGGTGAGTCGCCCTCTCCCACCCCCACCGTTCTGAGACCATCGGCGCTGCAGTCCGCCCCCTCGCTGTCTACTTTATTCTCAACCACCGCATCTACCAATCACCGGACGTGTACACCTTGATTTCCAACAGGCTCGTACGTCCACGCGATTCGGCCGAATGTTCGATTCGCCTCACCTCCTGTCCAGCTCACCTCGCTGCATTCGCTCCAAAAATCCCTCGACACCTTGCGCTCTCATAGGCCCACGTACACGCCCCGCACAGGCTTTGTGTGGCCGATCGTGGAACCGCCCGCGACTGACGCCGCGGCGAGCAAGAAGCGTGCCGCTGCCGAGGGTGAGCCCGTGCCTGCCGCAGAAGTACCCGAGGATCTCTCGTCGGAGCGTGGGCTCCCCGCGGGTCCCGCCGATGCGAAGCGGCAGCAGAACAACATGCTGCTCTTCAACGCCATGCGTACGACGGCCTTTCACGCGCATGAATCCTTCCAGCTTCCTGCGGCTCCATCTGAGGAATCCGTCCCGGAAACGCCTGCTACTGCCACTGCAGGACGGTCTTCTATGACACCGGCACCCGTTCCGAGGGGCACGACTCCGAAGGGCCCTTCCAACGCACCTACGCCTCAAGAACCGCCTGCCAGAGGTCCGCCCGGTGGCGGGAAGAAGAAAAAGAAGAGTAAGTTGTGCAGGCAGGTCACCATTCATTCCGGATCTGATTCGTGTGCTTTACCAAGGGACGTTGACCCTGCTAACGCCTGCGCCGTGACTGTCCCGCGTGCACTTTCATGAGCCCCTTGCCTATGGCAGCCTGGTAAGAACGATGCGGACTCGGAGCGCCGCGCCCCCCTACCCACTCCTATTTCACGTTAACGACCAGCTCCGTGCCGTACGAGGCGTGTGTGCCATTCTTAACATATCCTGCATGTACACGGTATCGAAGACGAGCACCATCACATCACCAGTACACCCCCATGTCTACAGACAATCTGCCGGTTCACCGGTAGGCGCACATACGCACACGGTTCCCTTGCCAAGGTATTACCACGCACTACCGACGCTGCTCCAGTTCCATGCCTTGGATTTGGCCCCGCCATACCCTTATCGGGCGTGTACGGTGCCCCGGACTCGGAGCCAGGCACTCGAGCACACAGCGCGCGCCCCCGGGCTCGTCTCGCCCGCTCGACCCGGTCTGTATTATATCCCACGTCCGAGCCGCTGGGCCACTAGCGTGCACCGACGCCCGTGAGCCTGCCCGCGAGCCAGCCCAGCGGCGTCTGCAGGGCACCGGCACTGCGCGACCCGACAGTCCCGCCGCCCCCGAGGGAAAGCGGGTTCGCGGAGGCGAAGGACTCCTTGCGTGCGCGCGCGGCTTCTTGCACTGCGGGGCGCGTTAGAAGTGCGAGCGTGGGTACTACGTAGTGGAGAAGTGCGGGGAAGGACAGGGGAAGGACACTTGCCTGCGCGGTCGATCTCGCTCACGTTCGTCTCGAGTACGAGACCGCCTTGTATGATTTCGGAGAGGATGTGGTGCGCCTGCGGGCGGGTATGTATGAGCGCGATCACAACTAGCCACAGCGTGGTGGCTCGCTAGACCGCAGAAAGCGGCCTCCTGGCCCATGGCAAGTGGCTGGACGTACCTCGTCAAAATGGAAGACCAAATCGAGCTCGCACACGTTCTCGAACGCACTGTCCAGGGACTCCACGAAGACCTGCCCCCGCGGCCCGTTCAGCATCCAACTCTGGCGCATGCGATCACACCACCCAGAAAGACCGCAACGCAGCGCACCTGTATGAGATCGAGGATGCCGAGCTCGCTCTCCGCGACGTCGACGACGAACACGAAGTGCAGCGTCGCGTAGCTGCGGTACACGACGCGCAGCTTCTCGCCCGGGGCGCCGCCCTTGGGCGTGAGGAACGGCTCGAGCTCGGGCGCGTCGAGGAAGTTGCAGAGCCCGGGCTGGCGCGAGGACACGAGCGCGTAGATGCGCTCGACGAGGGTCTGCGCGGAGTGCTCGATCGGCGAGTAGAACTTCGTCAGCCGGGGCACGCCCGAGGTGTTGACTGCGGGCGGGCGTGAGCGTGAGCAGCGGGACGGGGGTGGGAGGGGTGGGCGCGCGCACAGATGAGTACCGCGTGTATCATGGTGTCGTGTTACATCAAGTATGTGCGGTTTGTTGGATGGGGTTGCTCCGTCGAGGAGCACTGTGTCGGTGTCGGGGAGAGAGCGCAAGGACTCGCGCGCCTGCACAATTCGTTCTGGCACAGGGCGCTCCGGATCGAAGAGACGCCCATCTGCCCTGGATGGCGAGCATGATGTCTACCCGGAGTCACTGGAAAACTGGCGCAGACCTTCGATACCTCCGACCTGGCCATGACAATGACCAACAGGTTCGAAGAAGACACAGCAGTACATTGAAGTGGCAGATAGATGTATACGTCCGATAGTGTTTCATAGAATCGAAATACTATGTTGGGGACAGTGACTCGTCCGATACTGCTACGGAGCTATAGTAATCATACACAACACCTTCGCTGAGGTCCGACGTGCCCAGATCACCGTTGTATAATTAGACGAAGGGAAGAAGACAGATCAAGTACCATTGGACTGGGGTATCGAGTCACCTTTGGGCCCAGAGGCGACAGGGCAATCATCGTAGAACTCAGACATGTCCAAGGTTCACACTGCGGGACCAACGGCCGCTAGATTCGGCGGACGGTTGGGCGTATCTCCACCAGTAGGTTTGCACAGGTGCTAGGGGGATAGAAGATGAGTTTTTCCAACGACTACGACAGGCACGTCCACACTCACGTTGAGCTTCGTTGCGTGACTAGAGCGGTGCGTCATCGTGCGGCAGTTATATCCATACCTACGAGTGAAATGTGTTAATCAATGCGTACTGGGGTCTTGGTTCGCGGGTAGGCGTACCAGCAGTCGTCCTGAGGGAGCGTGCCGCCTAATGAAAAGACTAGGTGAGTTACTGCGGCCAATGACGCTGATATATAGCTCACATCTCCGTCGCTCTTCACGCCACCATGGCATCAGGCGCTGTCTAAACAGATCTCCGATACATGTTAAGCAGTACCACTCGTCCTTGGACCAATGAGCAGTGTCGGCGTCCTCGCCTTCCAAGTCCAAGTCCATCAACTGGCCGACAAGGACACTGTCGGTGACGGTGTGTTGAATATCCCTCATATGTTGTGTGAAGGCACGCGTCTCGTCCGCGTTTCTAGCCAGGAGACCGGGGAGTGTATGGGCCCTCTGTATGATCGACATATTTCCCGCCAGCATGTCCATGTCTATTGGTATTTTAGCCACTATGCCCACGCATTCACAAACGATAGACGTACTCGGTGTGCCAAAAAGCTGTAAGCCGTATTTGGTGGAGCAGCGCGAGCCTAGGTGGGATTAGCGAAGAACATGGGGGACATAAGCATATCAATTTACAAGTGTCTTGGTCGCCGTGCACAGACGCGAGGATGGCCCTTTGAGGTTCCCCTGGGACTAAACGCTCGTCGGGGAATTTGCGGGCACGCAAGATTTCGCACGCCGCGTAGGACATTGGGTCAAACTTGTCGGCCATGCGCTCTTCAAAACGGTCAATTTCCGTGCGTTGCTCAAATCGACGTGCCAGAACCATCACGTCGATAGGCGTGGTATTCATGCCGCCTTTGTCAAACGTTACGTCGTGTCCTGTCAGAACGAAACGTGCGGCGCACCGTATGCAAGGCCTATGTGGCACCAAGCATTGAGTTGCCAACTGCGCGTCTCCGAGGCGAATACGCATAAATCTATGAGTTCAAGTAGCTCCTCGGAGGGTATGGACTTGAGAAATTCGACAAGCCCAGCGCGGATCTGTTCCCGCTCGGTCTCTTCCTCGTCTTCATCTTCGTCTTCATCCTCGTCCTCGTCATCCTCACTGGTATCAGACTTGTCGTCGTCTTTGTCCTTGAAGAAGCCCCCACTACAGATGATGTTGTAGCACAAGATGTACCGGTAGATCGCTCGGGCGAAGCGATGCGACTCGGTGGCGTCAAGCACGCTGGTAGACGATGTACGATCCTTAAGTCTGGAGAGGACGGGTATGGGCACACTTTGACATACAGGGGATGAGGGGAAACATACCTCTGGCTGTAGAAGTCCTCAAGGGTGTGTACAGCTTGTACATAGCCCTCGATAGATGCTGCCATATTCCTAGTTAGGTCCCACCCAAGGCCTCGGAAATGCTCTTCGTCCGGAACGTCGTCAGGGGAGCGGGCATCCGTCCAAGAGCACTTGTGCGCATAGTGCGCTGCTCGGGCAGCATATGGCAGCGCTGGCCCTGCAGCATTGGCCGCGACAGCGTGGACGACGGATTTGGGATGGGACTGGAATGCATCGTAGAAGCTCTTGGAGACCATGATGGCGGCTGAGAGCGAGCGAAAATCGGGCAGCAAGCACAATACTTCGTGGGTTACGTCGAGGCTCATCTTCGTGTTGAATAGCATGTATGTGTGAGGAAGACGCGAATGGAGAGCAGCTTTATATGTGGCAAGCGTGGAAGAGGGAGGAGTCAAGACGCGGTGCCGTGTTGAGGGGCGGTGTGGCGCGGAACAGGCCCCGCGCGTCGCGTCGGTCATGTGGTGGGAAAGTGTGACAGGCTGTGACAGTTATGGGCGCGATCGGGATGAAGCAGATGTGCGCCGGATCGCCGTCGATGAGCTCATCAGGAGGAACGAGGATGGACAGAGTACGTGAATATGCGTGCGCATGATGCATGCCCCGCAGCAACAGGAGCTGCCATGCCCCGAAGTCGGTCACAGCGAGCGCGGTCGGAGGAACCCCGTCGCTGCCCGGTCTGGCTGGGCGCGCCGCGGTATATTCGCATTATTATCGAGGCTATATAGAGGCCAGGCGGCAGGCCTATTCTCGACACGTGAGATATACAGGGTGCGGACGTGCATGTTCTGCAAGCCAAAAGGCAAGACAGACGCGTGGGAGGGCAGGATATGAATGTCGTTGTACGGGGAAACGCGGAAGATATAGCGGAGGCTGAGAGCACTTGGCTCGCCTTGGCAGTAACAGCACTAATTCTGGAGCACGCAGGGGGCTGATGTGGGTTCGTATGATGCGACTGAGAATCATGAGGTGTCCGGGAGGAGATGGGGGGAGCACATGTCGACCGCGCGTTCGGATAAGTCGGTGCTGGGGGTGATGAAGAGGGCGCGAAGGGCGAGGCAGACGACGGCCCCAGCGGCGCACAGGAGCACGAACCCGAAGCAACACAAAAATAGGCTCGAATATATTGACGATAGTGCCGCGACAAGTTATCAGTTGCTGTTTTGGGCGTGCCAAGCCAAAGAGGTGTAAGAATAGTACCAACACCGATGCTTATTTTCGGCAGACGCCACCACTGCACTCCTCCTCCTCCTCCCGCCACCGCCCTCAAGCCCCCGCCTGTCCGCGTCGCGCCCCGCTGCCCACGCAACACACCCCATGGACGACCCCCCAACCCGCGCGCGCACCGCTGGGGCAGACGCGGGGACCGAGCACACCGGGGTCGCGCGGCGGGAGACCTGCGGTGGGATGGGTTCCGAGCAAGTCTTGGCACGCTAAAATTACTCTGTGGACAGTCGGACAGGGAGAGTCAAAGATAGTCCATCGACTTGGCTTTGCTCAAATACGCAGCTCTCCACTCTACGCACCATCGCCGTCCCATCCAAGCCCCCCCATGAGCATCCTCCCGTCTCCGCCGCACCCAGCCTTCTCCCCAGAGCCCGCCTTCCCCCACTACTACCACCACCGCCAGCTCGAGGCCAACATGAAGACCGCACTCGCCTCCTCTTGGCGTGTTTTGGAACAGGTCAGTCGCGCATTGCAACCACCACACGGCCCGGTCTCACATGCTTCCCGTTTCGCAGCCGCCACCGCCCAGTCTGCGCGAGATCCTGGAGGCATACAAAGCCAGAGGCGACGGCGACAGAGAGATGCTCCTCGCCATGCTAAACGCCAAGAGTTCTGAAGACCAAGTTAGTCCGCTTGCCGTGCGAAGCGTACCTGTCCACAAGTACTGATAGCGGCCGTCTTTCCAGCGTCTTGCCTCTATCGCGACATTACATCGCACAATGCTCGACATGTATCACGCGCCGCATTCACAACAAGTCCAGCCTGTGATCCCCCTTCACGTCCCCGACGCGCACCACTCCCATCCCTATTCGCATGCCCACCACTTCCCATCGCCCCCCGCCTCCTACCACCACTCGCCGCACGCGCACATCCCGCAGCAGTTGCACCGCGAACAGCCACAGCAGGTGCGCCACCGCACCGACTCGGGCTCGTCCGCAAACGACGCGCGGGACCGGAGGGTGGCGTCGCCGTCCTCGAGCCAGCAGCCGCGCAAACGGCGCCGCACCTCCCGCTCGCCTCCCTCCCCATACGAGTCGCGCGTCCACGGCTCGTCGTCCCATGACGCCACCTCGGCGCACGACCTCCCCCTGTCGCCCTACTCCTCCGCGTCGTCCGCGCAAAGTAGCGGCGGGTCGCCCCGCTCGCGCGAGTCGATGGCGATAAACTCGCTGCTACTCACCTCGCACGCAGACCGCGCGGACGACACTCCGAAACGGAACACCAGCTCTGAGCGGAGTACGACGTCGGCCTCGCGCGACCGATAATCCGCCGACCCTGGTTTTATCTTATTCTCTTCGGTCTTCTCTGTACGATACCTTATGGTCCGCTCTTATTTTGGTAGTGTGTGTGGTGATCGACTGGGTGTGTAGGTTGTAATGTTCCGAGCTTTCACTGTCGCACAATCCCCCGCTGTCTTCGCATGTATCACGAGCCGTACATCCTGTTGTACTAGAACACGCATGGAAATATGACTCGGTCGTCGTCTGTATATCGTTCCCAAACGGGTTCCGTGCTCATCCCATCCGTTCACAAACGGCGATGTTTTGGGTTCCTGCCATCACGGTGTGGGGGTCGCAGCACGACATACGGACCGAACGCCCGACTGATCACTTCATTTCGCCCAGCCAGACCAGGCCAGCCCAGTACTGGAATACGTGTCAAACACATAATGCATGCGCGTCCTCTCGGCATGGCTCCATGGAGCAGCGCTCGGCGCCGAACCAGTGCACCCACACTGGCAGCGCTGTACCGGACCAAGAATATCCTTTGCAACTCCGAGTCAGTCCCGTACCACATGCGCGCGCTCCGGAGGCTCGAGTTCGGAATTGCGCACAAGTCTCGGGCCCTGGCAAGTTACGTGAACGAGTCATGGTGCGTCCTGATTCCATGGCGCGATGCAGCTATTAGTATAACGCTGACAGCACCACAGGAGCGTGTGGCTGGATTGCCGTTGTCGCAGGTACTGATCCCTCGATCCCTCGCCGCAGGACCATACAGGCTCGAGTGTGCCAGCTCGACTTGGATTCTGGAGCATCCAGTGATGCCGGCACCAGCTTGAAATGCCTCGCTCCTCCGACGCCCGACGCGGTATAGGCGGTGCCATCGTGGACAGCTCAGCCCCGACAGCGTCTAGATCATCGACCTCTGACTCTGTGGCCTGAGGCCTGAGGACGTACGTGGAGCTCCGAGGTCGTCGACCCCGCACAGTCTGCCTTTGACAGCGCCACCATTTACTCGGTGCACACGGCTGTCATACTAAAACGAGGTGCCAAGCGGCAGCTCGGTGCTTTTCCACTTGGTGAGTACGTCTGTTATGTGATGTCGGGCAATGGGCGGGAAATGCTAACCGACAGGTCTGGACGTTCAGCGTTAGGTGCGTGTCTTCTGGCCAGTTGCGATTGGACAGAGGACACGATATGCAGGGTCGGCCAGGTTTACCAGCCAATGCATCCGACGCTGCGATTCAAGGACAATAAGTCATCCAGCTCTTCGCTGTGCGCTCGCTCCAGCCCGCTACACATCCCAGGTCTTAGGCTCGCAAGCGGAAGATATAGTACGCCCAGCCGTGCCATCACGGTGAACAGCGGGCAGCCCCACCTAGTACCAACGTAGATGAGCCCGCGGCAAGCCGTCACTCCGAAGTGGCCGACTGTACGGCCAAGTCGAAGTTGCAGCACTGCGCATCTGTGTAGTACGTCGGGACCTGCGGCGCAGCGCGGCCTCCTTCGCGGTAGCAAGAGCTGCATATGTCTCCTGCTGCGTACTATGTCTTCCGCAGTTCTACGCATCGTGGTGCGCTGCTGGGGCGACAGGACACGTCTCGCGACGAGGTACGCCGCAGCAGACTCGAGACTTCGCACCGGGCCGCGTTGACATAGAGATCTAGGCGAAACAATCCAAGCATTCGCTCGCGTGCTTCTCCAGCTGCATATGTTTGCTTCTGGTACGTTGATCCCTTTGAAACTGTATGCATACTTAGTACCACCCGTATCCGCCTAGGTAATACACTGGACCACCAGTTATGCGCGTGCACTATGATCCGCATACAGTGGAGTACCTCGGAAGATGATCTCGTTCCGCGGCATTGGCGACGGAACTTGTAGGCGGAATTACACCATAGCCCACGCATCTGAGCGTCATCGCATAGACGGGCCAAGTGGCCGCAGTGGAAATCGTGCGCTCACAGGGATCGGTCAACCGCTCCGAAGATGCTCGCGGAGGCTAGTACAGTGTCCGACGACAGCCTTGCGTCGCCCTCCCCGGGAGGTGGTGGTGGCCGAAGGCGGGCTCATGAACGCAGTTTCCAAATTTCCCTCCAGCTCATGCCATGCTGAGCGTGCAACGTCATAGTCTGAAGGTCTTCGACCGCCTATAGCATCCGAAAGACGTCTGTAAGCCTCCCTGACGGCGGTAAAGAGAGAAAGGTGAGTGGTTGGACCAACGCCGGCGAATGCGGGAACGTCTTACGTCCTTATGCACGACGGTGTCTATGCGATGTGGTTTTCTACTGGACGGGAATCACTGCGAACTCTCGCCCTAAAATTGAAATAGTACACACGCATACAGGCGCATCCGAGTCCCGAGGCCGCGAGCCCTCTACTAAACATACAATGCCAAGCCCGCCCGCACGATAGCTAGAAGCACACATCTCGTAACTTCGTGAACAGAAGGGCGTCATCAGACGTACTAGTATCTGCGTCACGGTGGTCATACGCACAGGGCGTTATAGTCGTCAATAAAAGGAATAAAGAAATCGATACCGAGCTGGCCTCTCCCAGCACTCCAGCCAATCTGTGTGATTGGGTTATGCAAGCGCTGGGAGCGCGCCGCTCCCGTCGGGTGTGCTCCCCCGTTAGAGGCGGAAGAAGCGGGAGGACGCGCGGGGGTGCGCGAGTGCGTCGGTTGCTTCTGCGAGTGCCTCCCGCTTGGCGCTTGCACAAGCCCCGTCGTCGGTCCAGACGCCGGCGGATCCTAGCAGCGGTGCCGTCAATCATCGCTGAGCAGTTCGGGTCGAGGAGAGACAATGTACCTCCGGGTGTGTCCCCCTCGGTCCACCACTTGGCCGTCCACAAATGACCGCTGGGTTGGTGGTGGACGGCATCAACACGGGCTCGCGGAGCGTGGGCGGGGGACGAGGACGCACTTGAACGAGGCCTGTTGCCCCCCAGTATACACAGACCCAGCGTTCCATGCAGCTACGCCTGCACAGCTACCCCCAGTAGGAGAGCTAGCTCCCGACGTGGTCGTGGACGACGGCCCCGAGGGCGCATTCCCAGCACAGGCGCTGACTAGACACGACCCTCAACATCGGTGGAAATATTGTTGCAGTAAATGGTCTTACTGGGCATCCAGTCACCATTGGGGTCCGCGCTCGGCTGGTTCGACGAGAACCACTTGGACTGAAGCGGGCGCCGTCATTGTAAGCTTCATAGCCTCTGACTGAGCGGGTTTACGATGCGCACCTCCCAAATATACCTGGTGATGCGCTACGGAATCAGAACGTTGCGTAAAAGTGACATAGAGCGTAAGGGACGCACCCGTTGAACGACACCTGACTGCTGCCGGGGTAATTAGTGCCTGCAACGAACGCGTTCGCTGTACAAGCAGGGAAGGTGAAGCCGGTCCCGCCGGCAGCGACGAGCGCGTTCTTCGCCGCGACGTCGTATCTATTGTTCTCTGTAGCGGCACGAGAAGAGGCGTCAGCGTCTCGTCACCCTGTTCGAGAAAAAGAAAGGCACTGACGGTACGCTTGCGAGGCATCCCACATCATGACGCCTGTTCATCATATATGACTATTTGCAGCACGATGGTGTGCCGTGAGGCTCACCTCCGAAGGACGGGAATCGGTTCCGGGTCGTCTTGAGGATGTTGGCGAGCGTTGCGGGATCCTGGTATCCCGATCCCGCCGCGGTGGTCGATGCAGGGGCACCGATGTACACCTTCACGTTCGGGTTCGGGCTGATGGTTCGTGCCCAGATATCCCTGAATCGCGAACATTCGTTATCGAATACCGACGACGAGCGATAGGAAAACGACTGACCAGATGCCAAAGTTAAAGCCCTACATGGCGCAGATGCACACCGGGGTAACGACAGTGCATGACGAAGCAATTCAGGGCGCGTACTATTCACAGCATGCCGAGTTACTTACCGAGGCCGAGTTGAACACCTGCAAGCCGCACGGGTTATTGTCTAAGGGGCCAGATAGTGAGCGTCGAGTGGATCAGAAGCTTCGTAGGGACGTACAGAATTGAACGTATATAGCGTCGAAAGCCACCGAGTTGATTGTCGATCCGAGAGAAGCATCTGGGTAGACACATTGGGGCGCGCCAGTTATGTAGTACCTGTGCGCGGAAGGTTGAGCTCGAAGGTGCACGGTGGACGGAGACGTAATGCGCCGTACTGCTTGCTCGCGCCGCTGAAGTGGGAACGTAAACGCGTTACGAATGCTGCATAACCGGTGGTAGAGCCTCCCTCTATATCGAGGTCCACCCTAAAGATAACTGATTGAGCTTCACTAGACACTTTGGCAGGAGGATGCGCGCTCACCCGTCTAGGACTGCGCTACCGAAGGGACGCGTCGAGCTCGAGCCACCTAGGAAGTCGTTCCAGATGGTATCCGCATAGGCCTCGGCCTGACTGTCAGATTGAAACCCGACGCTCGCGCCACCCCCACCGAGGCTGAGGGTAACGACCTTGCCCTTTGACTGGCACGTCTGTATATCCGACGCCATAAAAGAGCAATCGAGGAGCCCCGTTCCGGGGAAGACGGAGTCGGCGGTGGTGTTACAGATCTACAGATGTGTTCGACATTGGTGACGCTCTGCATTGCCTCAGCACGTACGTTGGCCAGGTCCAACTGTGGAGCGCCTCCGGTACCAAAAAACTTGTTGATGAAGGCAATTGGTATCACATCAATGGAATCGTCCTGGAGTTAGTGCAAACACATAGGTCAGATTTGCACGCACGGCATGACGCACTCGTGGGCATCCTTACCTGACAATAGAAAGCCAGCGGCTTCTGGAAGTTCGCAACGTCGGTGTGGGTGGCACCGTAGGAGTTCTGGCCCCAGTAACTGACGCGTATACAATGTGAGTACGCGACGTGACCACCTCGCCTGAACAAAGTATGCGTACATCGCGACCTGGCGGGGAGAAAGGAAGTCAGGAACGCTTTCTCGATCAGATTGTGGGGTGAGGTACGTACATTATCGAATCTGGAGTTGTCGAACGCCACAACGCCTGCCGCCGCGAGGCCCGCGGCAAGAGCGGCGAAAGCTCGGGAAGCACGGAGGCAGCTAGACCAGGTCATTGTGCGTGCTGGGAGGCCAAGGAGGAGGTGCTGCCGACGCTGGCCCGCTGCATCGCTGGCGTGCTTATATCGACGCAGGGCCCGGGTTATCCAGGTGGACAGACGCGGTGAGAAGGCCGGGCCATCGAGTAGCGTTCATCACGGGGCAGGCGGGGACGGCAGGGGGCACGCGGCGCGTCGCGGAAGCAACGTGCAGTGGACGGAGGCGGACAAGAAAAGGCCAGACTTCGCGATAGAACGGGCAGAAAACATATGGCGCATTTGATCCTGCAACACTCCGTGCAGGCAGCACATGTTGGGCAGACTCAAACTTTGACGTTCGAAGCAGCAACACGTGCCGCCGTACCGCCCATCCTGATAAGAATATAGTTAGATAGCGACACACCTCTCTCTCTGCCTTTAATACACAGTAGTATAGCCGACGTCCACATGCTCTGGATACAGCGTCTGCTCTCATACTCGACCGCTCCCGTCCTCGAGGTACTCTCGCGCAGCCCACCCATCGTGCTTCACGGCGCTGGCCCGCCCTTCTCCGCCTCGTGCAGAGCGGCATTCCTGACGGGGTCTGGCAAGGAGTCACGATGGGCTGCACACACGTCCGAGCAGCCGTCTTACCGAAATATGGGTGTGCCTGCGCTTCTCGCGACGTGAGGCGTTCCTGATGATCGTACCGGAGCAGCCTGTCCAGCAAGTCGATCGCTTCATTCGAGATGTATCTCTGGTTTTCAGAGGTCGTGAACCGCGCCCATGCCTTCTTGGGGTAGCTGTATGAAACTTAGATCATGCACTCAGATCGCTATATGGGGTGACTCACTTGCCGAGCAGCTCGTCGTACTGCGGGTCGAGCGCAATGTCGTACTTGTCTATGTATTGATACAGACCTTCAGTGCCCAGCACCTTGGTGATCTTGACGAGTTGATCGTAGTTGTCGTGTCCATGGAAGAATGGCTCCTTCCGGAATATCTGGATTGACGTCGGCGGCTACCCGCATATACCGATATCTGGATGTGTTGGACTTACCATGGAAGCGAACATGCAGCCGAAGCTCCACATATCCAAGCTGTAGTCATACTCCTGGAAGTCAACCAGCAGCTCCGGACCCTTGAAGTATCTTGACGCCACCCGGACGTTATAAGCCGTGCGCGGATGGTAGAACTCGGCCAGGCCCCAGTCAATCAGGCGAAGCTACAAGGAACACTCAGAAATGCCGTCCGACACCGGGATAGTTGACATACCTTTCGACGCTCGTGGTCAATCATGACATTGTGGGGCTTGACATCGCGATGCATGATGCCCTTGGAATGGCAGTAGTCCAGGGCCTGGCATTCTCCGCATAAGCCCGCTGCACATTAGTCATTCGCCCCGCACGCACCTTCAAGAGTTCGAACATGTAGAACCGAACATCGAAGTCCGTAAAGCGGGGGTAGAGCACTTTGAAGTCGACATTATGCACGTATTCCGTGATGAGGCTCGGGATTTTCGAGGACGGGTCGCGCACGACGTCCAGAAGCGCGACGATGTTGGGCCCTCCTGCGAGGTTTTGGAGGATCTTGATCTCACGCTTGATCTTCTTCTTCTTCACGGGCTTCAGCACCTTGATAATGCATTTCTCATCGTTGACAATGTTGATGCCCTCGAAGACCTTTGCCGCGCACATGGTCTTTAGCGAACGGCCGCGCAGCAGAACAGCACGCGCGTACCTCCGAGTACTTGCCCCGGCCTACTTTCCTGACGATCTCGTAGTGGTCCTGGGTGCCCCATTGCACCTGCAGGTTGTCTATGTCCGGCGTTTTAGGGAACAGGCAAGAGATTCAGTAGGAATTTGCACCGACCGTATTCATACCAGGACGGCCCAAGCTTGCTGTTAACCTCCGGGTAGACACGCGCAACAGACTTTGTTGCCGCACGGCCCATGGTAGGCAGAAAGGGACGATGCGGGGGAGGTGGACAGCAGAGAGGTGGAGATGAAGATGAAAGAGCGCTGCTACTTGGAGGCGAACGGAGATCAGCCGTGCGTCTTGCGCGTGGCTATCGGACTCCAAGCTCCGGCGCTTCCCTTCCTCCTCTCCTCCGCCGCCACTTCCACCCTACTCCGGCGTTCTACTCCCCTTTGGCCACCCTGCAGGGTCTGCGTTTCCCGCTCACCGTTCTCCCGCAGGTCCTCGTACGATGGCCCCTAACAATACTACGCGGCGTCCGGCGCGATGGCCAGATACCGTCCGATACATCGCTGAGCCGCAATATCACTCCTCCGTACCTGCCCATATACGCGACTTTATACGTCCAGCGACATCTAGGACGCACCCCTCACCGCATACTCCTAAACCATTGGTTATCATCCAGCTAATCACTGAAACGTCTCATCCTGCTTGGGGCCAGTACGGCCTGTTTGCAGCGAAGAAAATACCACCACGTACCCTGATCCTTGATTATATCGGGGAGGTTCATTGCGACGACAGGCCCGATTCGGACTACGACCTGTCGCTATATCGCACCCCGGACTACATTAGCGTCGGTATAGACGCGCAGCATGCAGGGAACGAGGCTAGGTTCATCAATGACTACCGAGGCGTCAAGGGAAAGCCCAACGCCGCCTTCCAGGAGCGAAGGACCGATAGCGGCGAGCTACGAATGAGCGTCTGGAGTGAGGCTGAGGCTCTCAAGAAAGGCGACGAGCTCCTTGTCTCATACGGCAAATCGTGGTGGAGGGAACGCCGGCACGAAGACGCGACATGTGATCTGCAGTATGTCCCCGAAATTACCTGTCCCTATGTAATGTCTAATGTATCCTGGAGGTCGGCTGTTGCTCCGTCGGAGGTGGGATGCGTTCTACTTCTATCACGTCAATGTTACTCAATATCGAGCAGCAGGAAAAGTGACACGGAAGCTGTCGTCCGATCTGGAGATCTGGTATACACGCCAAATGGGTTTGGGGGCTCCTACTCATGGCTTACGACGTTCCAGCAGGAGTGCGGTTGTCGAAGGTCGCTTATCGCTACGGAACAAGGACCAGCGAGTCGGCGCATATATCCCAATATCGTAATCTTCACCCCCTGCCGCATTGAATGGACGCTGATGGCCCCACCCCGCAGGAGCCCTGAGTGTTCCTGCAGCGTTGTGAGTTGGCCGTTCTACATTCGGTGTAGTTTTGACGGACGGGAAGATGCTCGCCCAGGGCTGGAGCCTTGAGGCCTGGTTTTTGGTTTATTCCTGTTACGTACACGCTGGTGTCGCGTAGCCGAATGAATGCAGAAGTGCGAAGGACCTGAACTTGTCCCGTTCACGCAACAGCACGCGCGGCCCCGTGCCCCCTCGTAAGTCTAAATTTTGTATTGCGAGGCCGCTCATGCGAGAGTGCTCGCGGTCTATAAGATTATGCGAAACCACACACACTCCGTCATTCCGCGGTTACGTGGTATGGGCAGGCCGTTCTCGTAAAAGTATGCGATCCCCATTCTCATGTACTACTTCGCGCGTATGTTCCGGTTGCTCTTGTTCCGGCTGATATGTCTTAAGAATATTTCTATAGACGCACCATCTCGAGCAGGCCGCCGCTACATGATCCCTATGAGGTATGGTGGTACGAAACGATTACATGCAAGCACGGAAAAACATGCAGCGTGGTAGGGGTAATCTCAGGGCCTTTGACAGCGCAGTACCGTCGATCGGCCAGCGGTGTACAGTGGCTCCACAGCCCGGCATAACGGTAGAGAGCCTATTGGTACCCACGATGTCCGGTCGGTTAAGATCGCGCATGCCATCAGATTCACGGAGGCAAACCTGCGCTCGTCCCACACCTCTCGATCCCCCAAACGATATCGCGGGTCTCTACCGGGAGCCGGAGAGCCTGGACCTGCGAGGTTATCACGGATTACGAGGCAGCGCAAGTGCCCCCGATGGTTCTTCTTCCGCGAGAGGTCTGAGCCTGATTGTGCCCTCGGAATATCGGGCGAGGTACCGGAGTGGCGGGGCCGCAGACCCACTTTGTCTGAACGACGTTACTTGCCATATCCGGCCAGTTCACGAAGTGTCTGGAAAGCGGCGCCCACGTGGTCCTCGGCGCACGTGACGTCTCAAAATTCCGGTCGCCCCGACGTCAGGAAGCGCCGGTGCTTGCCTCTGTCTGCCTGCTCTGCTTCTGCTTCTGCCCATAGACTATTCCCTTTAATGCCGCCTAGACTGTCCACAAAGAGGGTGCTCTCGCTCAACTCGTTGCCTCTCTCTGCACAGCGCGCTGCACTCGCGCGGCCGCGCTACCTCGCAACCTGCGTCACCACACGCTCCGGCTCAGCGTCCAAGCGGCCGTCATGTTCACTCGGTAGACCCGGGCCATCGGTTAGTTCTCTCTGCGAATGGTCGTGCAGTGGTTGCTAACTGGTACAGAGGGGATTCCACGCGTCTGCTGTGCACTCGGCGCCGAAAGACCCCTACCAGGTCCTTGGCGTGAAGAGGGACGCGTCTGCCGCTGAAATCAAGAAGACCTACTTCGGGGTTCGTATGTGGCACGTACTCTCCATTGTGTATGCGTCTAAACGCTCCCTAGCTCGCCAGAAAGTATCATCCCGATACCAATGCGGACAAGAACGCGCAGGAGAAGTTCGTGGAGATCCAAGAAGCATACGACGTATGTCCCCGTGCTCACCCGATGTATTCCCCCTTGCTTAGCCGTAGTGCTGCAGATTTTGAAGGACCAGAAGAAGCGAGCTGAGTACGACAAGTACGGCTCGGCTTCCCAGCAACCAGGCTTCGACTCGAATGCGTACGAGAACGCCCGCTCCTCGTTCGGCGGCGGTGGATTCGGTCACAATCCCTTCCAGGACTTCGCCGGAGCGTTCGGAGGCGGACGGGGCGGACGGGCACAATCCGACTTGTTCGAACAGCTCTTCTCGTTCGGCGGAGCTGGCGGGGAACAAGCCAGGCAGAGCACGCGGGGTGCGAATCTCGAGACCACGATCGGCGTCAGCTTCATGGAAGCTTGCAAGGGGACTTCGCGCACGGTCACCATCCACCCTGTGGTACAATGCAACACGTGCTCCGGTTCCGGCATGAAGGCCGGGGTGAAGCGATCGACATGCGGGGCTTGCGGCGGGTCCGGAGTACGGTCGTACGTGATCCAGAGCGGCTTCCACATGCAGACAACGTGCAACGCGTGCGGAGGATCTGGCTCGACCGTGCCACCACATGGGGAGTGTAACACCTGTGCTGGTATTGGACAGGTCAGGGTGAAGAAGTCGGTCAAGGTTGACATCCCTTCTGGTAAGCAGAAGTGCATTCCCGATGCCGTACTACTCTGAAAGATGGTCACACGTTCCTCAGGGGTGGAAGACGGCATGGCTATGAGAATCCCTGGTCAAGGTGACGCACCAATAGGCGGCTCCGGTCAGCCAGGAGATCTCCTCGTCCGTATCAACGTCGCGCCCTCGCAGGTGTTCAAGCGCCAAGGCGCGAATCTGTACCATGATGCCCGTATCCCGGTACAGACCGCTCTTCTCGGTGGCAGACTCCGAGTTCCCACATTGGACGGAGAAGTCGACGTTCGCGTTCCTTCCGGAACGCAGCCCGGCGAGCAGATGGTTTTGAAAGGCCGTGGCGTGTCCTCTGCTACGCGGAGTGGCAAGGGTGACCTTTTCGTCACCTTCAACGTACAACTGCCACGGTGCGTCAACCCTAGGTTAAAGTTCAATAACAATACTCACCTCTTCCCGTGCAGGTCGCTGTCCTCGCGCCAACGCGAGCTCTTGCAGCAATTCGCCGATGACGTGGAGGGTCGGGTTTCCAACACTTCGCCTCAGGAGCCACCATCCAAAGCTTCTACCGAAGGAACTGCGCCTTCAGGCGAGCGTCCCGCGAGCGAATCGCGTCCTGCTAGCGATTCGGAGAGCACACCAAACGGTACGGCCTCTTCTTCCCCTTCGCCCCCAGATAGCTGGGTGTCTCGTACGTTGAATGGGCTTAGGAGACTCATCGGATTTTGATTTTCATGTGTCGTTGAATTGGATCTGCGCCGCTGGGTTTTTCACTCGGACACTACAGACACGTCCCGCACGTCAGATGATGGCGACCGCGACGACCGGAAACGCGACACCGAGCGCAAGAAGGCTACGGCATAGAACACCCTAACTTGGACCTTCCCCGAGGATGGCCGCCCGTGCATTCGGTTCGACCTCTAGGCTGTCAGTATCTACTAGGCTACATCTCCCTGCAACTAATTAGTACGTATTTTGCTGATCAGGACACACGGGTGACCATGCGCATATCTCGAGTGTCATTGGTCGCTTCGGTTGAGTGTTGTGCACGCCGGTGAGACGATGGGGTGCTTGCCCAATTGGGCACGACTCGTCCGGGTCGGCGACCGAATGCGTCGAGGGGATTTGGACTCGACTAGACTCGAGCCGCCCCGAGAACATTCTTGTCGATGCCGCGAAGGCGCTCCGTTATTTGATTCACTTGCAGCCTTCTGATTTCCAAGCTGGAGTGAATTTTGACGGCGCGAGCGGGGAGGACAGGCGTGCGCATCGTGTCAGGGCTTCGGAGGGTTCGACGTGAGCGCGATGCAGAGGCCTTCTTCCCCTTCGACTTCGCTCGCCATAGCAAGCGAGAGGCAGAACGAGCGGCAGCGCACGAGACCGCAAAAAGGGCCGATAAGGGGAAGCGCGCCGGATATGGGAGGGGAGTTATGGCGTCGACGGCGGTCGCCCGGGCGGGCAGGCAGGAGGCTCACATGTTGGCTCGCACTTGCCGTCCGTTCTGATTTGCCGTTTTCAGCACACGCGGAGAGCGCGATCCAGTCTCGGGCTGAGATCCATCGGGTGGGGGTACGTAAAGGCGTACGAGGGGCTCGGTGGAGTGTCCATATTCCCCCCTTGCGAGCTTCTTCCAGCGAGCCAGCCCCTAGCTGCAGTACACCGTGGCGGCGGAGAGGCGCATGCACACCCATCATATCCGTCCGGTTCACTACGCGTTCCTGGAGCTCACGCCGAGCCCAGATCCACTCTGCCGGACAAAGCAGTCTTCGCCTCCCGACCTCCGGGTGCCCTCTAAGAACACCGCTGGATCTTCTCCTCCAGGGTGGCTCGAATCTCCGACAAAGAGGGTTCAAAGCCTCTCCGAGCCAGATCTGCCGTTCTCGCACAATTAACCAAGATCCTTTCTCCAGCTTCCCGCCCGGATTTTCCGGCCTGGAGGCCTGGTATTTCCTCGCTGATTTTGCAGCGTGTCAGGGTACCCCTCCTGGTTGCTTGGACATTACGCAGTACACACGTCAAGCATGTCCCTCGCGCCCCGTATAAAGATGGAGCGCGCAAATGCAGGCCGCCCCGACTACATTCCTCAGCCGTCCGGACCAGTCTACGCGTCCCCACACACCCCGCTCACCCATGGCGCACAGCACACCCCACACACCTGACTGCGTCTACCATGAAAAGCCCGCAGCGGCACCCACAACCCCCCACACGGGGGGACACCTCCCCGACGCGTCGGCGTCGCGTCTCTCGTACGACTCGTCGCGGTCGAGCCAGTACACGAGCCCGACGATAGCGCCGACACCGAAAACGGCGTCGAGCTCTACGCTCGTCGCGTATGATCCCCGGAAGGCGGCGCCGCAGCTGTCGACGACGCGGCTTGTGATCGCACACGCGGGGTGAGTGTTGGACCCTGAGTGGATGGGGCGTGACGGAGTTGGCTGACGCCGCTGGACGCAGCGCTGCGTTAACTCTATTCCTCGCGACGACAGACGCGGTGAGATCTGCATTCCAGCCTAACTGTGCGGGACCAGTCGGCTGATGCGGGCCGAACAGACGATTGTGTCGACCTGTCTCCCGACGATTGCGAGCGAGTTCGAAGCGAACCAAGCCGAGTACACTTGGGTGTCCGTGACGTACATGCTCACCCAGACCGCGTTCCAACCTCTCTACGGGAAGCTCTCGGACCTCATTGGACGGACGGTGCGTCTCTCTCCCCGGCGCCCATGGCGCGAGTATGTTCTGATGCGGCCCAGTCGGTTCTCTACGGCAGTATCTTCATTTTTGCCGCAGGCTCGGTGCTCTGTGGGAGCGCGCAGGTACGCTTGCAGTGACGTTTCTGGGTGTCATCTGACGGGCTGTGTCCTCGGTGCACAGAGCATCGAATGGCTGATAATTGCTCGAGGGATCGCTGGCGTCGGCGGCGGCGGTATCGTTTCCCTCGTATGGACAATTACGTCAGAGATCGTCGACGTCCGAAACCAGGCGAAATGGTCACAGGCATTGAGCGTCACCTGGGCCTGCTCGGCCGTCGCGGGGCCCCTCCTCGGCGGCGTCTTCAGCGGTCAGTCAACTGCTCCTCGTCCTCGGCACTGCCTCTGACATCTAGTGCAGAACGCTCGGGGCCATTCACCTGGAGATGGGCATGTGAGCCGACATTAATTCCGTTTGTCCGCGCACCCTCTGACCGCCCACAGTCTATATGAACCTCCCCATCTGCGCCGTCTCCTTCGTGACGCTGTGGCTATCTCTGCGCCATGTGTTCGCGGGCCGCACCTCTGACGTTTCGTGGAGAACGTTCGGTCGAACATTCGACTTTGTAGGACTGTGAGCGAGCCTGCACGTTGTCGGCGCCGTCGCAGCTGACCTGGCCCGGTGCAATAGGTTCCTCTTCATGGGAGGAAGCAGCAGCATTGTGATTGGCTTCAACTTCGCGACCCAACTCGGATGTACGTCTCCCTTTCTTGCGCCATGATATCACCTGCGCCAAACTGACAGCCGCCCAGGGGCCTGCGCTTCGACACTCACCCTCATTGTCGCGGGCGTCCTGGTGTTAGTTGTCGCCGGCTTCTACGAAGTCCGCACGAAACGCGACGCGCTCTTTCCCCCGATCGCCTTCAGGGATCGTACGATCGGTAAATAGCCCGTCAACCCCGGCCGTGGAACCTTGCTAACTATAGTCTTAGTGATTACCCTTGCGACGACGTTCCTGCACAATTTTGCGTTCAACGCCGGGACGTTCTATCTCGCACTCTACTTCCAGGTTCGCAAGCCGTGTTTCTTGTCCGCGGACGTCTGATCGCTGATCGGTCGCCAGGCCGTAGATGGCCTCTCTCCCATACAAGCTGGTATCACCATGCTGCCGTACTCCTTAGGCTCCTCGCTTGCGTCAATGCCGGGTGAGCTGAGCCCGTCTCTCGTCTTTCTGATCCGAGCCTCATGCAGATTCCGCCGCAGCGGCCTGGCTCATCGGCTACTGGTCTCAGCGGAGAAACGACACGGCGTGCCAAAAGTTCCTCATCTGCGCTGGCCTTGCCATTGCCTCCGTGGGATTCGGTGCGCGCCTCTTGCATGTCTTGCCGCGAGCGAGCGAGCTCATGTGCGATCACGCAGGCCTGATGATGCTAATGTCTGAGCGCAGCACGCACCTCGAGCAGACACTGTTCCCCCTAATCGCCGGTGTCGGCCTTGGGATGCTCTTCCATGCACCCTATCAGGTCTTCACGCGCGCGCTAAGGCGGCAGGAGGTCGCGTCAGGCACGAGCGCGTTTTTTCTCGTCCGCTTCACGGGCGCCACGGTCGGGCTGGTGAGTGTTCTCCTTCTGCGCACATTCCGCGCGTGCAGTTCTGACCGCGCCCCTTCCAGGCCGTCGCGGGCGCTGTGTTCCTCGGCCGGCTGTCGAGCACGCTGCCGCCTGGGGTGGACGCTTCAGTCGTTCTCGAATCGGTGACCGCGCTACGGAACCAGAGCAACTGGGACGAAGTCCTGCACGCGCTGTCGCTTGCGATCAAGGTGCGTCTTGAACTGCAGCCGGGGCGCCGCCCTGGGATCCCGCTCGCCTGAAACTGAATTGCAATTTACGCCCGCAGGCCATCTGGGCGGTCTGTTGCCCATGCCTTGGCGTGGCTCTGCTGGTCGGTGTCTTTATCCTCCCGCGTTGTGGACAGGGACGTGTGCTGACCGTCACCCGAGCAGATCTCGATGTTTACACGTAAAATCGCAGTCGACGAGGGCGCGGCGGCTCGGGCAGACGAGAAGTCTGCCGGCGCGCCCGTGATGGAGGGCGCAGCACTGGAGGGAGTGTGAGCATCTCGTGCTCGCAAACGGGTTAGCACGCCTCGTGGGCATGTGCTGCATTCAGTCCTTGCGCATTCGCGCATTCTCTCGCGTTCTCTCGCATATCTGACTCTCTCGGTATCCTTATTGCCTCCCCCCTCTCTCTCACCCGCTCTGACGCATAGCACGCTTTGGGAATGCACGCACTGTAGAGTTTGGTCGCAATAGAATCGGACTGTTGTAATCTGAATGCTGAGCGGGACGCCTGGCGAGGGGGCCCGCGCCCCCCTAACCACGAGACGTCTGACGAGCCTGCGGCACACTGTATCGAGAAGGAGCGGTCCCCGATCCAGGTCGAGCGTGCGCAAGTCACATATTACATCGCGCACCTGCAGATCACTATCGATCCCTGCTGCCGATCCACCGCACCCGGGGAGAGAACGCTCGGGCGCGGGCCCCTGATGCTTCGGGGGCTGCTCGTGAGCCGTAGGCGATCGAAGCGGCCGGCCGCGACGCAAGCCCGCACGAACATGTCGTACTCGCGAGACGTCGAGGCCGGGTGCGGCGCACGCGGCTGCCGCGCTGCAGCGAGGCCCATTGATTATCGCCTGCGAAGCTTTAAGCATAATGGTCGGATGCGCTTCCGCGAAAGTGGCGGCCGCGTGGCGCGCCCCACCGGGGGGCGTCCTCGCCCCCTCCAAGCTGTCGGCACCACGGGGAAGGCGCCCCTCGGTTTGGCGAACCGATTGTCGATGGCCGCGGAGCAGGGTCTGCGGGCAGCGGGTCTGGGCCTCGAGAACCAGGGGCGGCGGGGAGGCGATTGAGCCCGGTGGCTTCTCAAGATACGCACTCAGATAAGGTTCGAACAGAGGTTGGGGAGCGACGCACCGTATACACCTCTGCGGCGACACAGCGTCACGGATGCCCGTGCACTTGGGCGACTTCAGGCCGGAGGCGAGACGTGATTCGACCGCGACGTCGCGACCCTCGTTCGGGGGCATTGAGAAGCTGTGGAAGGGCGTTGGAGAGAAACGCATATAAACGCGTCACGTTTTGGAAGGTTCTGCACCGTGGGCCGGGTCGCGCGTAGTATGTGAAGACGGATGGACATTGATGGCAAGCGAAGGCCAGGGGTCGGCGCATGACGCGGTGTTTTCGCAGACTGGTTTCCGGAATTGCCTTAGCTGACCGGTCTACGAACGGCGCATCATGGGCCCGCAACCGGGTTCCGCTAACGAAGCGGTGGTGCGCCCTAAGGAGCGTCCATGGCTCCCTGGTTTGGCGAAGCCTTCTAGGCTCGGCCAGAGGATGGGCATGCTCGACGAATCAGTATGGCCAGATGATGGAGCGGCTCGTACGGAACGGTGGTGCGGACTCTTACGACATTGACGGGTTGCGTCTGGGCCTATGATGAACATGTCATTATAGGAGGATCCGGCCATTGAAAGGGGGGGGGGGGTGCGCCGGGATCTTCTATAGGCAGCATCGGTCTGTTAGAACAAATGACACTAGACAAATTGGCATCGGAGTCATACAAACGTGCGGATATGGGGAGGAGCGCCTTAGGCCGCAAGGAGTAGATGAAGTGCCGATGGCAATGTAACTGCATGGATGAGCGGGTAGCGAGGAGATGCGAATGAATGTCCACGAAGCTACAGCCTTCGAGAACTTTGCGGGAGCTGGTGAAATTGACAGCGGTCGCAATAGCCGCCTAAATGAGACTGAAAGCACGTTGGGGGAGGCCCGCATAACGCACATTCGGGGAAAGGGACGCACCTGGCTGGCTGAAGACGACTCTTCGCTGCGCACGAGGTGGTCATGATGGTCTCTGGAAGAGGTGAATGACGCACAGTGCGGCGTTAGAGAGATTGGCGGATGTTGGCTTCTGGCACGCGGAACGTCCTCTTCCCACTGCAATGTGGTACGGTCTACACGTGGACTTGGGTGCCTCGGACGTCGCGCACTGCTCTTACCGTGGCCAGCTGCTGCTGCTGAGTGTTGTGTTAGTAGCAGTCCAAGTGCAAAGAGTAAGCGGGCCGCGGGAGGTTTATCTGATAAGTGAGTAGATAAGATGAATTTGATGAGATAAGTGGATAACGAGGCTTGTGATAGTGGGCCGAGAAATTCGCACGACGCATTGTGGCCTCCTGCCTCTTTCAACGCTCCGCCTCGCTCCTCCCGCCCGCTCGTGTGACATACCCATCCCGCTCCTCTCTGCGCATACCACTCCCTCTTGCACACCCAGCACACCCGCCACACAGACACCGTACAGAATATCCTAGAGTATTTCGTGTATGGCCAGACTGCCGTCCAAAACCCGCACGGCGTCTTCTCTATTCAGCAAACTTCTTGCCGTCCTTCGCGAAGCGGGTGTCGTGCCTCAGCCCTCCAACAACACCATGTCGCCCACAGTAGGCCCGGACCTCGCCCCATCCTCCTCTCTCGCCCAGTTCAGACCGGCGGGCATCCCGCTCAACAGACGGTCCTCCACGAGCTCTTCCAAGTCGCTTCCGGATAACCTATCGATAGGGACTTCTCCCGCATACTCGGCCTCGTCCTTGTCCATCCCCTTCGAAGATGCTGACGTAGACGTCGTCCGAGTAGAGGGCCTGCGCCATGCCAACGTCAAACTGGAAGCACGGTGAGTATTTGGGTCTTTATTTTCTCATGGCCCCACCGGGCACGCCCTCCGGCAAGCTAACCACTTGTGGGACAGGACGGAGTACTCTATCCTGGTCTGGTGTCCGTATGCTTCTCCCGGCTTGACTAGTGCTGACCTCGCTTGCCTGCAGACGTTACAAGACCGCGCCCTTCGCGGAACACTTGCTCCAGATCCTCCACACCATCCGCACACCTTCCTGGTCTGAGTCGGAGATCACGCCAGACCGCATCAGTATCCAGAAGGTGTCCGGTTCGCTCACCAATGCCGTATACTTCGTGTCCTGCCCCCCGGTACCCAAGACACGCACTGTGCTTCTGCGCATCTATGGCCCCTCGTCTGGTACCCTCATCTCGCGCCCGCGCGAGCTGTACACGCTCCATGCGCTTTCCTCCCGTTACCACATCGGCCCACGCGTGTATGGTACGTTCGAGAACGGACGCGTCGAAGAGTACTTCGACTCCACTGCATTGACGGCTGCCGACATGCGCGACCCTGAGGTCAGCTCCTGGATTGGAGCGCGAATGGCCGAGCTGCACGGCGTAGACATCGATGCCGTTGAGTCCGAGCCGCCCACACCTGAGGGCCCGGATGGGGAGATCCAGCCCACGACGAAGAAGAGCGTTAAGTCGTGGCTCCCAAATGCACGCGAAGTCCTCTCGCTGCCGGGTGCGCCTGCAGACGTACGCGAGGCTCTCGACCTCGACCGCTTCCAGCGAGAATGGGAGCAGTACGTGCAGTGGGTGTCGCAGAAGGAGAAGAGCGAGCGTAGCAGCAGCCCGCTAGTGTTTTCGCACAATGACGCCCAGTACGGCAACCTGCTCCGCTTGCGGACGCTCAAGGAAGGGCAGCCCGCCCACCGCCAGGTGCGTTCCAGCCCATCTCCACGGACGTCCGACAAATTGTAGCATTACTGACGTGTCTTCCCCTCTTCTCTCCCTTATTTCGCTCCCGCCCGCCCCGCCCGCGCTCCCACACTCAATCATATCGCAGATCATCGTCGTCGACTTCGAGTACGCCGCGCCCAACCCTGCCGCATATGACATCGCGAACCACTTCCACGAGTGGACGGCGGACTACCACGGGCCCACCCCGCACCTGCTCGACCCCGCCCGCCGCCCGACGCGCGAGGAGCGCCGGAACTTCTACCGCGCCTACCTCACGCACACGCAGAGCCCGCTCGACGCGCCCGCGCCCCCCGCCGCCCCGGCGCTCTCCCCCGACGCGCTCGAGGCGGAGATGCGCGCGCTCGACGAGCACGTCCGCGTCTGGAGCCCGGCCTCGCACGCCGTGTGGGCAGTCTGGGGCGTCGTCCAGGCCCGCGAGTTCGTGGAAGGGCAGGACGGCGAGCCCGAGTTTGACTACCTCGGCTACGCGCAGTGCCGCATGGAGGGCTTCCGCAGGGAGATACGCGCGTTGGGCATCCAGCCGGTGTCGTAATCGCCCGCATTGTATTCCGCGCGCGCCTTTCTCTTCTTTACTTCCTTCTGCTAAGGGTCGGGTGTGCCTCCCTGACCCCCCCACCCCTTCCCCTCTCCCCATGTGCCGGACCGAGGCCTTGGCTCGGCGCCGGGCGCGCGCTCGAGGGCACAAAGCCGTGCATCGTTTTGGTTTAGCGTGGCGGGAAGGGAACGTTAGTATACAGATACCATTGTGGCAATTTGCTTCGCGGACGATGTTGTGCGAACATGCGGCGTAGAACTCCCCGATAGATGAAAAGTCACGTACCTTACAATGCTCTATATACCGGTATTCTAACGCGGAGAATTTCACACCATCACCTTCCTGGCCTTCGCGGCATGCCCTTCTGCGCGGGGAGTGGGAGAGGCGTAAGCATGATGTATTAATGTCATAAGATAACATGTGCAGTCGTCGACGATGATGGTGGGATGTGGGGAGCGGGGCGAGAGAGGGGAGACAGAGAGATGTGGGTGGGCTATCCGGATTGTCAAGAGAATAAGTCAGACTTGCTTCGACGAGATGAGCGGACAGAAAAGCTGCGCGACACGGGACTGGGAGCGGGAAGGGCAGAACAAAAACTACAGAAAACATAAGCAAAGACGTGAGTAATGAGGGGAAGGGTGGTAGTAGCGTGCGTGTCCAGCGGGGGTCACGTCTAGGGGTGAGCGTTCACCGAACCCGACCAGCGTACGGGCGCGCCCAAAGAAGGCCACGCCCGCTCGGAGCGCCCCAGAGCCGCATCCTCGGGACACGATGCCGCTGACGCATCCAGACTTTACACCCTGAGCTTGCTCAAGCCCAGTTTTTCTCGGCCAGGCGGGACCCATTGTAGTCCGCCCAGGGAGAGGTGTTCTTGAGCTCGCCGCCAGGGATCGAAGAGAGCGGGTAAGCCGTGAGGTGGTTGTTGCGCGTCGCGCTCCCCCAGTTGCCCGCGCTGCCGGAGCGCACATGGCCGTGGATTCGGGACACCTTCGGCGCCTCGGGCGACGCGTTGAGCTGCTGCGTGTTGGGGTTCGACGCGGTCGGGGTCACGACGCTGCTGAGGTCCAGTGGGATCTCGCTGCCATTGAACGAGTGGCGCACGTTGGGGTTCACCGCCGTTTTCGGGCCGCCACGCTGCAAAGGAAAGGTTCAGCGACGTGTTATCGCAAACGCTATATCACGGCATGTCCATACCTGCGAGCCCACGATGTCCAATCTAGAACTCGCGTGTCTGCCGAAGTCAGGCCCAGCAGTCACCGGACCAGGAGACCTCGCAGTCGGCTCCTCTGCAGCAGGCATCAAGACGCCGTTGTGAGCGAACGTCGGGTACGCCGACTTATTTTGTTTGGAGATCGTCGTGCTCTCCGTTACGGTCGTGTTGATGCGCAGCGAATCGGGCCGTCCGTTAACCTGGAAGCCAGCAGATGGCGGCGTCGTGCTCAAGCTGCCCGACCCAGAGTTCATGTTGTTCTCCTGAGTACGTTTCGCAGAGATACGTGCAAGAATCGAACTGGACGACACGTCGTTCGGGTCGCTGTTGGTGCTCGATGACCGCGCACGCCCGTCAACGTGAGCCGGCGGCGGGGTGCCGTCAGCTCCGGGAGCAGCACCATTCGCAGGAAGTTCCGTGTGGATGAAGCAGCAACGCTTGCCATACGGACAGGACCCCGATACCCAGAACGTCTAGAAACGTGTACGGTCAGCGACGAGCGCTAGTAAGGGTCGAATTACGGTGGGAACACGTACTCTGCAGATTTCCGTCTTGTACTAGATAACACGGAAAAGCGGAGGTGTCAGCCGAAAAAACCTTATAGGTGATGAGCGAGAGTTGAACAAACCTTGGGGTGCCTCTGAACCTTCCGCAACTCATCTTCGCCATGCGCGAACTGGCACTTTGCCCCGTAGCGACAGCTTCCCTTCTCCTCCCAGCTTCTGCACAACTCTGTCTTGTACAGCCCAAGCTTGCGGTTGTTCGCACTCGGACCGTTCCCCGTCGAGTGGGTCGCGATCGACGATCCGGTGTTCGTCAGAGGCAAGCCTGGCGTGCCGAGAGGCGGGCCGTAAGAACCAGTGTACTGTGCGTTTAATTGTGCCATCATCTGGGCAGCGAGCTCAGGAGACGAGTATGCGTCGGGACCACCGTAGAACTGGCTGCCAAACATCGACAAGCCGGGCTGAGGGCCCATCGCAGGCGCGTACATCTGACCGGCAGCAAAAGCGTTATTCAGCAGCGCCAGAGTAGCAGGGTCGCGAAGAGAGGCAGGATCCGAGGCGGAATGGTGGTGAGTACGCTGGAAGACGCCAGACTGCTGCTGAAGACGTGCCATCGTAGGGTTCTCGAGCGGGGGTGTCGACATCATCATGTTGTACAGGTCTTGCTGCGGGCCGCCGACAGGCATCGCCCCGTGGTGCACAGGCGTAGGGTACCCAGCAAAGTTCGTGGGAGTCGGGACGACCGGCGGGATGGCAGGGTTGAACCCCCGGGGTGGCGGTTGGCGGTAGGGCAGGTTAGTGGCGACGTTGGGCGGTCGGCCGTGAACGAACCCAGTCGGAGCGCCTGAAGGCGGCGGCGGCGCACCATGGACACTGTGGTTGTACTGACGCTGCTGCTGAGCTTGGTAGTCGACCTGGATCTCCTCCTGAGGGCGCGACATGCCGTTCTGCTGAAGGGACTGCTCTGAGAGGCGCGATGCGGAACCGTTGTGGGAGCCCAAGAGAGAAGGGTACGTGAGCTGCTCAGCCTGTTGTTGTTGGCGTTCGGGCGTGCCGTTTGGCGAAGACCAAGAGTCGTTGTTGCCGGGGCTGCCACCCGCTTGTTGCAGCCGGATGAGATCGGTGCTGGACAAGCCGCCGCTGTAGGAGTGCGGGCGGTTCCTCGACTCGCCTACGGCGCCTACTTTGAGTGGTGTGACAGGCGGAGCGCGCAGGGTCTGACTGTTAGACGACAGGGCGGAGCCCTGAGAACCAGTGGTGTCGGCTGACGATTCGCGCGAATGCGACGCGTTAAGGTTGGCATTCTGATTCAAGGAATTAGTTGAGGTTGAGTCGAGGCTCGTCTGCGACGCAGTGTCTAGTGGAGATGATTCCTGCACAGACACTGGTCCAGAAGGAGATATTTTCGATTATAGAGATGTGCGAACCTGATTCTCGTTCCCGTCTCCGATCTGCAGCTTGACGATCTCGTCGGCCAAATCCCAGTCGGATGAGTCTACGAGCTGTCCGTTTGAGTCGAGACGCCAGTGACCTGCGCCATTGGGCGGAGTCGCCATATTCCTGTCGGAAAGATCGCCTGCGACGCGTCAATTGAGCATAGACGACGGAGAGGAGGGAGACGCGTACCCTTGCCTAAAGCAGAGGTAGGAGTGCGTCTAGTGGCCATGGTGGAGGGCAACATGTACACTGGACTGAGTTGTAGGGCGTTTTTTGAAGCAAGTGGTGAGTAAGGGTCGTGAGGAGAGAAGTTCGTCGCGTCGATGAAGGGGGTCGTAACTGTGCGGAGCATGGTGGGGATCTGGGTGAGCACGCGTGTTCTCGGGGAGGGAGTTATAAGGGGCGTGGAAGGAGGCTGCTTACGAATTAGCAATAAGTTGCCGATACCACGTCCTTAGTTCTTGATGGATAAAAAAGAGGCGAGGATGCTTGTTAGGCAAGATGAGACGAGGACGGACGGAGAGATGCGTGAGTCGTGCGCGCGCGGGGTTTGGATGCAAAGATGGCTCGCAGCCCTGGGCCTGTCGATGGCTTCGCCGTGGGGTGAGGGCGATGGACCGAGTGAGCTAGGATATCTAGAGTATGAAGGGGGGAATGGTATAAACAATTGGAAGAACCGCGCGAGTCGTGTGGTGATGCAATGCGACTGGAGAGATGCGAGATAGATAGGATGGATTGATGCCGAGTATGAGAGGGTTGGGCGAGGAGGCTGTCGACGCAGACGTCGTGGACGGACAGAGAGGAAGGGGGGAGGAGGGAGAGAGGCGGAGGTGGGGGAGCCTTGCGCCTGCCTTACGGAAGAAGCTCAGGGTCTGATTGCAACGTGCCCGTCTCGCGGCGGCGATTGCCAACCCCTCTCCCGCCTCCGAGCTGAGCTCCGTCCCCAGACATGCTCCTTCGTCGTGTATCGTCTCCTCATCGATGCACTAGCCCGCTGCTCAGCCCGTGCGCTGCCCAATCGATGTCCCACCGCGCCCCGCACACGCGCTGCAACTTCCGCCGTCGCCTGAGACCGCCTCCGAGCAATGCTCTGTCCCACATCTCGCCACGTGCGGCGGCGCAGCTAGACGCTATTTAATATTGGGCGCCCGCACGCGAGCCTAGCCGAGACAATCCCAGCACCCGACACTGTTTTTCAGCTCGAGATGGAAGTGCTCGAGCATATTTTGGGGACAGACGGGGTCGGGATGGACACGGACGACAAACTCGCCGCCCTGCGCGGACCAACCCCGCGCGCGCTTCCAAATACGCTGTCGGAAGGCGGCGTTTCCTCTTACGGCAATGTTTACGTCCATCTGCTGTGGACGCACCCCGTCCTCCCTATCCTCTCCTCGAGTCTCTTTGATCGACAGTGTCATGCCGGGTGCCGTTGGAGAAGCGCGAGTCTCACCTTGGAAGGCACCATCCTTTTGCAGACGGGAGAAAATTCTCTCCACGCCGATATGCCCCCTACGCAGCCCACACCCGGCATGGTGGAGAAACGTCGTGAGTCGCAGCCTTGTATCTCAGGCGAATCATCGGCTGCGTTTACGTGTCGTAGTGAGGTAGCGCACGCCCCCAAAGACGTCAGCATCCTCTTATTGCAGCCTTCCCTCGCAACTCGCACTGACTCCCCCATGGTTCCTGCTCGCCAGGAATCCGCCCCGCACTGCAGGACCCGTGTATGTGGTAATTGCGGAGGCGAGTGTCCCACTCTGGCGTGCTGATACGCGACAGCATCGCGGGTGCCCTCCGCCGATCCTCCGGACTGCTGTGTCCCCTCAATTCCCCCGCCGCCCGACGTAGTCGCCAGTCCACAACCCTCTCTGCGCATCCGCGAACGATGACTCCTTCGCCCGCGGCGCTCATCAGGTTCGCGCGTCCTCCGTTACCGCAGTCTACCTCCAAGGAAGGTCCCCCCGGCCCCAAGACCAAGAGCCGGCCGCGGCCCGTGCCCCCAGCGCGCTGCGGGCTGCTCTGATCTGCGCCGTCGGTCACGCCCTCCAAATGACAGCCTCGCGTCCGCCGCATGCTGGCCTTCTGATCACGGAGACGCCCCCCATGCACGTGTCCCGCTGGGTGTGGTCGGTGCCCGCGCGCGCGCCAGGGCCGGCCGCGGAGGACCGTTCCACGGAAGCGGGGGAAGCGGGGCGGGGCCAGTCAATCTGCACCTTCCCTGTCGCCGTCGCCCCTGTGCTGCTAGCATGAGCCGCTGCGAGGCCGTCTGGACACCGTGGCATTGGCGCACCGAGCTTCACTGTGCGCGTGTTCGGTACGAACGCCATCTGGCCATTCAGTAGCACTCGGTGTTGAGTCTCGAGTCTCGAGCCGAGTCTGTGGCTGCCGTGACCGCTCTCGCGGCTCGAGCTTGTACGGTTGTTCTCGGCCTCATTCGCGCGCCGTGCCAGGTGTTTGGGTATCAGTATGTGCCGCAGATCTGCTAGAACGCTACGCTTCTCTATATGTACAGAGGTAGCCAAGACACTGCCCATCCCAGGCCGTGGTGACGTTAACCAAAGAGCTTCTCCGTCCTTCGCAGCCTCGGTCGCTCATAGGCCCATAGCAGAACGCCCTTCGATCCCCTCAAACTTTGCTTGAAGGTATACCCTGGCCTTCCGATGCCCTACTGGCGCGGGCGCACGCCCAGCTTCCAGCCCGAGCGACCACAGAAGTGTTCGTAGAAAACGCATTCAACTACATGTGACCGTGCTTTCCGTGTTGTAGGCGGTCGCACACCCATTTACTTATTTTGTCCGTCGATGATACCAGACCTGTGGGTCCAGCCTAACCAAAACATTGCATATGAGCATCCCGCGTGCGGGACCGCATACGTCTGAACGAGACAGGTTCGCCGCCTTTCCGCCCGAAGAAACTCTCACTCCAGAGTCACATAAGCGTATATGCATCCTGTGAACTATACACTAATTGAGAGAACGCGGGTACAGTCCCCGTCTGTGTGAACGACCAGGATGTTTATTGCGTCCGAGTCGAAGTCGGCGCCACCATCCGGTGCTGTGTTACTGTACTACGGCATCCGACTGCACCCCTCGATACGACAGCGCCTGGGTCCGCCGGTCTGATATTCAAGAACGCAAGCGTGCGGTTCCGCCGTCCAGTGCGCCATTTCAGGGACCATCTGCCCGGACAATTACCCACGCCGCCATGCAGTGCAGAATTTGTCGATGCTCTCACGGTAGTCCTCAGAGGCTAGCAGTTATTGCAGTGCGCGTGCGTGATCTCCGTCCACCAATCACGCCACTGAAACACAGAGCGTTGAAGATCGGATAATGAATTCGTATTCGTAGCTGTGGCGTAGTGATACAAACAGTAGTGGCGATGCAAAGCAAGCGATACAGAGCTTTGTACGATTGTGCGAATGTAAACAACAAAACATGAAGATTACGCATCTGGCAAATGATCTTAGTATGATCGACGCTGTAGGAGAATCTCGGGAGCGACGTACAGTACGACGTGCCGACGAGCATCGTGGAAAGACTTTGTAGCTGGTCCTCGTTGAACGCAAGCTGGTCTTTGTGCCATGTGTCCTATTAAGCCTCATTAGTCGTCCGGACATGCGCCCTTCCGGTACGGAACACACCTGATGCGTCTGCAGATATCATAAGAAGAGAATGAGCGGATTGACACAGACAAGCACGTCAACTTTACGTGGAGACGCACCTTCTTGAATTCTGAAGCACACTTGCGAATGGTCTTCGATATCGGTAATGGGTCGGTAGCGTGATTGGCCAACACTGGACTCACAAATTAGCTATATTGATTCCAGCGGTGCAAATCCCTTACCATCGGTGAGCGGCGGCATCCAAGGTTCCACGGAGTACGGGAAGCTCTCGATCAACGCGCAGATGCCGAGAATGGCGGAGTGCAGAGATCGCAGAGAGTCTTGGTACGCAGGGTCGCCTCGCTTGGGCATCCTTGTTCGGCGAAGCGTGTTGACGAAGCGATCCTAGAGAAGCAATTAGTTAGGCGCAACCTTGCTCTTACCGATCATTCCCACCTTCAACGGGATAATGCTCTGGCGTTGAGAACATCTCACAACTCCGGACAGCATCTTGGAAGCCATCTCCCGAACCTCGATGTTCTCGTCGGATAGACATTCGAGAAGAACGCTCATGAGCCTGGACACGAGGTCGCCCGACATGCTCAATAAATTCCGGTAGAAGAAGACGATGAGAGTCGGCAACGCGTTCACTCGGATACGCCATGACTATGAGACGGGGATCAGTTGTAATCTGATACCGTCAAGGTCTACTCACAGTCGACGACTTGATCGCGTTGATGAAGTTGTCCGCGATGACTTCGATGAACTCCGGCGGAGGAGTCACAGCAGAAAGGACGTATAGGACCGCTGAGCTGTACGTTTGCAACTCTGAGCTGTCGTTGAGCTCAGACATCCGGATGATTTCGGGGCTATGTATGCCGTCAACAACTACGGACGATCGAAAACAAGAGGCTCGTACAGCAAGACGATGATGTAGGGGAAAATCAGAGGCGCTTGAGGACCATGAGCGAAATCCCACACCCATTGCAAGACTGTCCAATTCATGAGCAACGTGGACCGAATACGTAGGGGGAGAGACATACTCGTCAATCCGACTTTATCGTACTGCGATTGGCTTACTCGGGGTGGCGGCAGTCGCTCTTCTCGCCAAGCCGGTAATTGACTGACGATCTGCGAGATGCGCTCTAGATACCGCGCCTGTCTGTGATAACATGAGGACGCAGCCATGAACAAAGCACGAGGATACGTACCGGATGCGGAATGGATCGGGCGATGATGCGCAAGCGGAGATGAAGTCATGCGCAGAGGGGTATACTGGTCTCCACTGGATGCTGATGATGGCGTAAATGTTCTGTGCGATCTGCGAGCGAATCTATTGCCAGATTTTATAATGAGTACTCTGTTGAGTGTAAGCGTGGAAGTTACAGACCTCAGCATAGCCGGTGTTTGCATTATCCAAGAATAGGTTGATGTACTGGTCGGCCAAAGGAAGGAACCGTAGATCAAGGCAATCGACCAAAACATTGAAGATGGACAACGACTTGCTCACTTTAGCCCTGTCAGCTACACTCTATAGTCAAGAGGGGTAGAATGACGTACTCGCAAATGCGGAATCCCCGTGGAACTCCTGAGGCAGAGATAGGATCCACTTCACCAACGGCGCAGTGCGTCGGGGATCGCGGTCCACGAGTTGTTCCTGGAGTACCATTTTTAGACTTTAGCCTAGCAATAGGGTATGAGATACGTACGCTGAGCAGATTCTCCCAGAAGGAGACGGTGTCAGGCTTCATCTGGGCGTAGATTCGATCAAGTCTAGACGCAATCCATGACCACAAGTAGTCCGCGTGTTGCTTAGGCCAATGCTTCGAACCTGGGGAAGAATGAACACTGCACTAAACATCGTGGCGCGGAGCATACCTCGCGATAGCCCAGCCAATAGCTCGGCACCGGATCGCTGCTTGTAGCGGTCGCCGTCTGCGAGAAGGGGATCGATCGTGTCCAAAATGGCTTGCAGCTGCTCATTCTCAAACATCTTGGCTGTGCTTCTGGTTAGTTCCTGATCGTGCTGGAGGTTGAATGACATACCGATCGACTTCATGAACGTCACGTTCTCAGCACGTAGCTCCGGCGTCGTGGAGTTCTTCATGGACTCCTGACCCCAAAGTAGTGCCAGGACGGAGAAGAAGTTCCCCTGGTTCATGACTTCGCTCATGGCGCGAAGAACAGGCCGCGACGCCTCTTCCCATGCGAAGGGTGATGGTCCTTCCGGTACTGCTCGATACCCCTTTACCGTCGACGTCCAGACCAAGAAACCTGTCTCGACTTTGTCAACACGAAGATCCCTATGAAAATGTCAACACAACAATGCTCAAACTGTAACAATATAACATACCCTTCTTGCCCAGCAGGGTACCCTGGCTGGGCATGCTGTCGCATGAACACCGATGGGTCGTCGACGGGGATGTCCACTTTCAGGGGGTTCTCCCACTCATCCAACCAGAGCTGGTCGCTCGACTGGGAGAAAGTCCGAATCTTGACGTGCGCACAAACCTTGACAACGGCCCTGTGTATACATCATTAGCTCGCCGTATTTCGATAACCAATGTTATGAGTGTTCTACTTCTGCGCTGTCACCCGAATAGTGGTGTGAGGACTGATGCTCTGTTTGAGGAAGAACGCTGCTACCGCCGGCGGCGGAGCGAAGTCCCTCCGTAGGAGCCCGTAGAGGAATCGTATTGCGAATTGTACGTATCTCCACTGCAACATCGTCAGCAATGGCGCAAGTTATGTCACGAAATTTTGTCCTCACATGGGTCGCGGGCCGTTCGGCCAGCTCCAGGACGGCAGTCACCTATTCAAAAGCCTGATTAGTTATGAGATGTTTCAACCAGTCAGTACGACGGACTGTTTCAGCATATCTCTGGTTCTTGAGCGATACCCGAGCGTTGGACTTCAAGAGAGCCTGCTGCAATATACGCGGATCGACAAGAGAAGCGGAAAACTCGTGCTGCAAGTCAGCCAAGGCGCGCAGCACGCCCGAGATGTCCTCGGTGAACGCGTCAGTGTGACAAGACTCCTCATTGAGGTATACGAGGGCGTCTTGGGCGACGTTCCCGACGAGCTTCTGCACAGAAGGCTGGATATGCGATGTCAGTGCTCGGCTCCCCCATCAAACAACCAGGGCAATACCTTCTCTTCGTGCTGGCAACCCAACAACGCTACGAGATATTGACCATGGTAGTTGATATCTACGGCAATTATTCAGTCGCGAGAGCTACTTCACTTGCATGTTTTCTTACCGGCGAGTGCGTATGCTGCCGTCCCTTTGTTCCAGAGGATGTAAAGCGCACCCTTCATGCGGTCGGGGTCGTTCTTCTTCTCCAAGGCACGCAACACATAAGGCAGCGTAAATCTTGTTGACCGCACGAAATACTATAGTGCATATGTCAGGCTGCTATATCGCATACGAATAAATGGCAGCTCACCCCGCAAGCATTGTGGACAACAGCTTGTGCGTGTCTGTCAGGATGAAATTCGTCAATGACTAGACAGTACCTGTATGAACTTTGCAATACCTTCGCACTCTCGTGTATGGCGAGAGTGACATCTCGATCAGGTCCTCGAGAAGTTGGTCGTCTAGTGAGTCCCGCCTGCGATAGAGCGCATGCATATAGAGCCGTCCAGCGTTGTAGACCTGCGCCCGCTTCTGGAACACTACTCGTGAGTTCTCCTTCTGCTTGGGCCAGCTACGGTTGGCGCTGTAGTACTGCATGTTAGCCATTGCACCGCCTAATAATCAATTCACATACTCGCGAGCCTGCCGGTAGGCCTTCGTCAAGCTCTCGAAGTTGCTCCGGGTGATCGCATACTCGAGCAAGTAGACGTCAATGGCACGCGACACCCCGATGACGGCGTCGATGTGGTCCTCGCCTTCACTCTCCTTGCGGAGGACGTCAGCTGCGCGATGGACGAGCTTGCCATACCGCAGGCGGTGTGCTGCGGCCCGCTGGTATTGCGGGTCGCTCGGGTCGGTGAGCACGAAGCCCGCCTTGACGTCAAGCGGCATGACTAGCAACTCGGGCACCTCGATATCTACGTTCAGACACGGGTTCACGACGTCCTTTGCGCCCTGCAAGAGGAACGTCGGCAATCCGCCCCATACCGAGCGGGCCGCATGCAGGTACCTGGCTGATGGGGTCAGTGTGTCTGTCTCTGTACCTGGACTCCACACGCACCGGCAGAAATCATTCCGAGCGACGCTATCCCATTTCCCGACCGTCTGAAGCAACTCCTCGACCTTCTCGAGCGCAGGCGCAGCGATCTTGTCCAAGATCTCGAGCACGAACTCGATCTCGTCACGCGTCGGCACTGCCGGCAGTCAGCACCTCGCGCAGTCCGGGGTGGGAGTTACGTACCATGCCAGACGACCTCGACGTCGTCTGCGTCATACATCTTGCCCCATTGGCTGGTTAGGTTTCGGTTGAACTCTGTTAGAGAGATAATATAATTGTGTAAGACCTATGACAACACGTCCGCAGATGTTATCCGAACCTGGCGAGTCCCACTCATCCGGATTCACGTAGCGAGCGTTGAGCGTGTAGATCGTCGCGGCCGAATGCAGGATGCGGTTGATTAAGCGGCCAGTCCCAGTGTACCCGCGCTCGCTCTTCGTCTTCTCGACTAGTAGTGCCATGAGGCCGAGCAGCTGATCTTTGTATTTCAGGATCTGCAGCGGAAGCTATTAGCAGTCGGCGGAGGACGCAAAGCTACCGTTATCTTACCGCCTCGCCGCCGTAGCCAAAGCAGCCGCGGAGAATAGACATGTCTAAATCCCAGGTCAGCGGCGGCAATACAGAGAAGACGGTCGTTGTACATACTCCAGTGCAGGGTCGTATCGGACGGTACCGCCTCGTGCGTCGACGTTGTACGGATGCTTGAGGCGCCGTGCTTCAGCTCCTCCTGGATCTGCGCGAGGCAGAACGGGAAGAAGCGATCGACCGTCTTCTCGGGGCGCGCACGCGCCAGACACGATACGAGCTGGCCGAATGCGCGCACGGCGTTCGACTTGGCGTTCGTGCTCGCGTACTCGTAAACGAGCTTGAGCACTAGGTCGAAGAGCGGGTCGGACAGGTGCAGGCACACGGTGTCCAAGGCGCCCTTGATCGCCTTGAGAACGGCCTCCTCCATCTTGCCACCCGTCGTCCCCTTCTTGCCGCCTTCCTCGGGGAGATTCTCGAACAGCGCAAGCACGCGTCGGAAGAGTGAAGTTACCCAGTCTGCCCAGGCAGCGGTGCTTTCGCGTGCCAGAGCACGTTCTTCCTCTCGACTAAGAGTGGGCATTCCGGGTCCTTCGACGCCGGAGGGGAGTCGTTGCTCAGTGGCGGGGTCTACGTCCATGATGTCCTCGGATGGTGCATCGCTGGACAAGTCCACGCCATATTGGTGCATTGAGACGTCGGCGATCTTGATATGCTGCACGACCGAGGTGATGAACATCGTAGCGCAGATCGTCTTGACCGGATCGTTCTGAGGGGAGCAAGTTTAACCAAAGTGTTCATTAAGGCTTCCCCAATACTTGTGCTTACGAGGTCAATGCCGGGGATGCACAATTCCAACAATGGAACAATGTGCTTCTGTCCGCCGAGGTAGATCTTCTCGCTCACGAGAGGAAGTGCGACGGCTGACAACATCGTCATGACGGAGGTCGTCCGGTGAGTCTCGTTCACAACCTCAAGGCCGCTGTATGCCCGCTCAAGAATCTCTGGCATGACAAGCGAAGGCTCAAGCAGGGCCATGGCGCGGATCGCCGCTTGTGAGTAGCTGATGGTGAATGGATCCTTGGAGAACATGGAGAGCAGCACTGGTGTCCGCAGAACGAGAATGAAGTTCCGTCGGATCTCGGGCGTCAGGCGCCGTGTCTGTATGGTATTCAAGGTCAAGATTCATATCCTCGCGTCCATACACTCGATAAACTGGACATACCACTGGGGTCTTGCAGTTCGGCTGCTGTTCCTCCTTCCACCTCTTCGAGAACTCAGCCATCAGGCGTTGCACGAAGTGAGTGAGCTGACAGTGTATGGTCAATAGGACGGTTAGGCAAAGGAGTAGTCTCCTCACATTCAAGCTCCAAATGCCATAGTTGGAAGGATGGAAGAACGACTCAACACTCGTAGTGAGCTTGTCTAATGAGTCAAGGGCCCTGGAGCCGGCAACAAACCCTTCAGATGAGGGTACGCCGCCGTTGCTACCGTTGTCGCGGACCGGTCCGTCTAAGGAAAGCGAGTATACGATCAACTTGGCGAGAGCACCTGCGAACCCTTGTTAGCCAAATAGCCTGTCGCTTCGCTAGAACCACGTACTGCTTCGGTTGATCAGCTTCTTGATGCGAAGGGATTGCTTGTCTGCCATGCTATCAGCGTGTCCAGCAGTAGTACTAGCACCCTATGCGACATAATCAGGATATGTGCAAGCCTGTTGAATTGTGAGCATACCCTGGTAGCTCCGACAGGCACATCTGTGTCAAGATATTTCAATATATATACGATTGGGCATGCCGCAGTTTGACTCACTCATGGAACCCAACGTCTTGCCGATCAGGAACGTCCACTCAGCCTCGCTCCAGATACCTACGGTCTTCCATTCTGCAGCACCCTCTGCACCGTATTCACTGAACTGTCCGGCAACATGCTCCTCGGACAACTCTCCGCAAAGCTCGATGAACCTGTCGTCTATGACAGATGAGTTGAATGCTTCCCATAGCTTGAATACCATAGGCATGTAGGTGTGGCTGTGGGATGGCGGAAGGAACGATGTTAGGACGGGAATCATGGTGAGCACCGTCTGCGTGGAATGGATGAGCAATCAAGGCGCCCCAGACAGCTTAAATGACCGTAACGCACGTCCTTCGTCAACATAGGCAAGAACGTCGCAAACATCTCGGGGACCTCGCCGACAGGAAAGTAACGTCTGCACTGCTCCGCGACGAAGAGGAGGATATTAACGACGTTCCGTCTAGCATATTATGTCAGTCTTGACCTATATGATGAACCCACGTTGACATACGAGGAGTCGTGCATTCTCTTCTTAGGCCAGAGCTCCTTCTGCAGCATACGCCAAAGGGGTTGCCAAGGAAGCTGCAAGTCTGCGGCGTCAAGCTTACGCCGGCTGTCTGGCTTGTTGCAGATGAGACGGGAGAGCATGTCTGCCCAGCTCCGCATGACGCGAGGCTCTATGCCCGGTACAAGGCACAGTTCGAAGTAAACGCGAGTGAGCTTCGCGCGAATAGGCTTGGACATGGGATAGCGCATGAGCAGCCAGCTGCGTATAATATATTAGGTGGGTAACGTAATGCAAAGTAGCTGTGGCTGAACATACCATTGGAGCATGCCGTCCCAGGTAGTGAGCACGAGCCAGTTCTTGGCCTCGGCGCAGATGCAGATACGTCCTACAATATTCTCCAGCTTCGCTTGCATCTGCTCCGAGGACTCGCACTCGTATGGGAGGGCATTGAGGTACGATTGGAGAGAGGCGCGCTGCTTCTCAAGCGCACCGGGAGAGAGCGTGCCCGACTCCGAGGAGGGGGAATCGGGCACGGAGACCTCGTCGTCGTCCATGATTCCAAAGTCGCTAGTGGCGAGCGCAGAAAAATCTAAACCGCCTAGAGTGTGTACACTGTCCATTGTGGCGGGCGTGAGCGGATGGCAGCGGCAATGAGAGTGGGAGTGAGAAGCGACCAACCTGGGTGTGTGATTATATGCGCGGCCTGGGGGGCTTACGAGTCTATGGCTGACGCGTACAGGGACCGCAGCGGGCGGTCAGGGACAGGATGCGGAGGCTGAGAGAGCGAGCGAGAGCGGTTTCTGACTGACGCAGGCGACGCGTACCCACCCCAGACTCGCCGTAGGCGCCCATTGACCTGCGCGTCGATATCCACGTGCCCCGCCGCCCGATCCCATCTCAGACGCGCGATCGGGACTCCCGCCGGGCGCGTCGCGACTCTGTCCAGACTGCCACCACAAGCTCCCGCCGCGCACATCTCTTCCCTCTACTCCCGAGGACGTCGTCGACAACTATGAGCTGGATTCAATCGAGGCTGGCGCGTAGTGCTGTTCAGGGCTGCCGCACTTTCTCGGCATCTGCGTCCTCACGGTTCGGCTCGCGCTCAGCTGCTCTCGCCAGAACTGCATTACACCAGCGGAAGTCTCTCACGTCTTCTGCACTCTTCTGGGGATCCGCGTTTGCGGTTACTGCTGGCCTGACCTTTAATCCGACTGTTCATCTCGATGGCGAGGCAGCGCCTGCACCCGTAGAAGAGGAAGAGACTCGCGGTGCGTTCTTGGACACTGGCGAATGTCACGTTCTCGCTATACTTACACTAATACAGTTGACCCCGCGACGTCTATCGCATTTCCTACGACGTTGAAGATTCAGTCGAAGGCGCCGCTACCAACCTTTACTCTTGTGGGACTTGGAGTGCGGACTGTGTCATTCCTCGGCATCAAGGTGTATTCCATAGGGTTCTACGCCGACCTCTCCAACCCCAAACTTGCAACAGTACGTTCCTTTTACTATCACCGACTCCTCTGCACTAACCTTTTACGAAGATACCGCAAGACGCGACTCCTGAGGAGAAGATTGAATACATTGTCAAGAGCTCTGCTTGTGTGCTACGCATTAGTGAGCTCTTCAGTCCACGCTGAAGGCTTTACGGCAGCTTACGTCTCCTTCAGTCCCCACGCGATCAACGTCATACAGTCATTTGAGGGACGGGTTCATGCGTGCGCTGCAAGCGCGCCAGATTTTGTGCAAGAAGCGGGAGCAGCTTACCTCTGAAGAGGAACTTGCCATCCAGTCACCTCTGCGCAAGCTGAAGTCAATGTTCCCGAACACCCCACTTGGCAAGCATTCTCCGCTAGACATCTTGATCACCGCGCCGTCGCCCAAAGAGCCGCGAAGCCTCATCGTGCGCGACCTGGGTTCCGTCCAGAGCGATTGGCTGGCGCGTGAATTTGTCCTGACGTACTTTGAGGGCAAAGGTCTCAGCCCGCCGGTAAGCCCAAACCGTGTTCGTGTTCTGCGCGTCGCGAACTGACTTGAGTACAGCTGAAGGACTCCGTAGTGGAATATGTCAAGGAGTATCTGTAATCCGGAATGCTCCGTCTACCTTACATGTACAAGTAGCTTATCCGCCTCCATAATCACATCCTCTAACTACTTATACCTGATCCCATGCTCCTCGTTGTAGTACCGTCTCCATCCCGGACGCGTCCTGGTGACTGTTCCCCTCTGGCGAATATGTGAGTCGTACGGGAAAATTAGTCATACCAAGGGCTCGGACGGTGCGAGACGGGCCGCGCAGCGGCCCATATATGGTGCCCAGGGCGTGACGGTCGCACGCGCCGAAGGCGCGTTCAGTAGGTGTAAGGGCGCGCACTCAGTCCCTCCTGCTCGCGTCCCCCGCGCGAGTACTGCGTCCGCTGTACCAATATCTCATTTACATACATGCAAATTCTAAGATAAAATGGTCTAAAATTGCGGGAGCTTCGCGGCGGCTCGCGCCGCCGCATTGAACGAGTATGGGCGCCTATTCCACGATCACCTTCGAGGAGGTGCACGATTTGAGTGATGTTTCGCGCGCAAACAGGGCTCAGATATCCTGAGATGTATTTTAACCTCACTGGAGAGACTGTCTGTTATTTTTGGAGCTTCGCGGCGGCGCGCCGCCGCGAATCTGTGCACATATAGCAAGGATAGCCTAGGACCAGGCTCTCCTGGGGCTCTATATCCCGAATAATTCACGCCGAGAGCTTCCAAGTGGGTTGAAATGAGCCTCTACACATTTATAACGTCTGTGGTAATGTAATACAAATTTTTGCGAGTTCTTCGGGCTCCTGTGCACCTGTCGAGCGCGTCCACAAAGTCGCGAAGGGGGTCCCGATGAGATCACGTGCGACCCAAATGGTCTCGTAACCTAATTCTAGGGTTGGCTTTGGTCTCTAGGGGCGGGCGCTTCAGCCAATTTGGTCGGGTCCTTGGAATCGCGCTGTATCCGTCGTACGCGCCGAAGCGCACGTGGTCTGCCCCGCGCGTCGAAGATCGAACTGAAGGATCCCGCGCTTCGGCGAAACTGAGAGCGTTTCCACTGCTCTTGCGCAGAGCCCACCATGAACCTCCCTCGAGCGCGAACCGCTATCCATCTCACTCTGCGACTCTGCAAATCCTCGACGCGCTCTGCTCGGATCGTCGTCCTTCCGCGGGCCTACGCCACGCACGCGCAGAACGCTACTGTCAACCCCCAAGGATCTGCTTCGGGCAGTAAGCCCACCGCTGCATCCCTCCTCTCGGGCGCACTCGATGGGCGACAGCGATCATCACGCAGGGAGGACTCGGCGGGTCCGTTCCAGCTGGGCCTGACGCCGCCTCGCGCAGATGAGGTGCCCCCGGAAAAGAAGTGGTCTGAGCTGAGCGCCGGGGGGAAAGGTGCGTCACTGTTCATATGCTTAACATCTCTCGTGAAGAGTGTCTGAACGGAAGATTGATCATGGTGCACAGTAATGCGCACGACGGCGCGCACGACGAACCTCGCGGTCATCCTTGCCGGCGCGGGCCTCTCGATCGTGCTCATATACGCCCTCACGTCCGAGCTCTTCTCGCGGAACTCCCCTACGGTGCTGTACAACAAGGCGTGCGACCTCATTAAAGCATCTCCCCAGGTATGTGATGTTTCTCACTTATAAGTGTATGTTTCCTTATACTGGCTGTGGGCGTAGGTGCACCAGTACTTGCAAGAACCGCTGGTCTTCCACAACCACCCACCAACAGTCTCCCGCCCGCGGCACCGAAACCACTATGTATCTTCACAGATCTTCGTCGACTCCAAGGGCCGCGAACACATGCTTCTCAACTTCTACGTCCAGGGGCGCGCACCGGGGTCTGCCCCGTCACTCTTGGAATCCGACGAAGGCTTCTTTGCGACCGCCGCACAGAAAGCACAAGAGAAGGTGACCGCGCTGCATGGGATGTCATGGGATGAAGTGAAGGAGGAGGCGGAGAGGCGAGCGGAGGCCGTTCTGGAGATGGGGAGGAGCGCATTCCGGTTCCTGAGCGGGGAAGAGGTCGCGCGGGCGAAGCCCCCGCCTATGCCGGTGCAGGAGCACAAGCAGGAGCAGGAGAAGAAGGGCTGGCTCTCGTCTGTTACCGGCTTGTTCTCGGGGATCAAGGGCACTGCGCGGAGCTCTGCGGGATCTTCATCGGAAGCCTGGAACGGTCCTGCACTCACGGAAGGCGAAGTGCACGCGGACTTGGTTATGGTGTGTATTATGAGAGTTTGGCAGGGGATATGTTCACTAATGATGTCATGCTGCACAGAACGATCAGGGACACTACGAGTTCCGCTACCTGCTCATCGACATGCCTAGTGAGTGTTGTGCTAGCATATCCGTGTTCCTGACCCTAACATGTATGTTTCAGACTCCAACATGAGGAATCCGCGTCGAGTCTTCGTCCACAGAACAGAGGGTGTGCGGGAGACGGAACCAATAGTGCGGTGGTACCGGTAGTCCCATCTGCGATCGCAGGCAGTCCGGGACAAGCACGTACTTTATGTCTCTCGTAGTCAACACTCACCGCTCATACTGTCGACGGCACGGTTGGGGTATACGACCGTTGTACATGTATCGAATCTAATACAATACAGATGCAAAGCGTCCAGGGTGGCGGAGGGCTCAGTATTGAGGCGTTTATTCTCCGAAGAGCTTCTGTACGCGCTTGAGTATAGAGTCCTTGCTGGGATCTGGATGGGAGCGTGAGTAGCGGAGACATACGAACTCTACAAGTACATACCGTATGGGTGGTCCTTGGAAGGGATCTCGAGCAGCGCCGGAAATGCCTCTTGGAACTTGTCGACCATGGGGCGGATCTTCTCTGCGACCTGAGGTGCTAGCTCTCAGTATACATCACCATACATTTGATCGTGTATGCGTACGTGTTGGTTGATGAGGAGTATCGCAATATCCTTCCGCTGGGTGAACTCTTCGAAGGCGGCCTCGATGGCTGGTACGTGCGTCTCTGTGGACACGTATATTCCATTGAGTCTCCTAATTGGAAGTAAGAAGGGTGATATGTACGCACTGCTGTCCACGACGAGGAAGTTCTTCTTCTGGTTTTGACCGACGTTGCCGATACCCGCTAGGAGCATGCCCGTTACCGTGTCCTGGTATGGTCAGTACGCGTACGCGCGCCAGACAGAAACACTTACCTCATCCCCGATCACGGCGAGGAGATTCCTCTCCTGCGAAGCCGTCGACATCGTGTGCGGTCGCGATGTGGTTGGCGGACAAGTCGTGCTCGCCGGACGCCTCGACGGCGGCGCGGTGCCCGGAAAGGAAGGAGCGTCGCACCACGTGATATGACGCGGGGCAGAAACCGAGATTTCTAGCACTGCGACTCTTTTCGGGCTTACTCACTTTCCTCCATCCGCGCCCCCCGTAGCACATCCAGCTCATACATCTGGTCTCGAGTATACTGCAGCACCCCATCGGACGCGATGGTGTCCGTCAACGACATCTTCAACCGTCCTCCGACAATCTCGGAGGACACCCTCCAGTACTGCCTGTACCTCCCCCAGGACCAGACAGACCGCGTCTCTGCCACCGCCCTCGCCACGCTCATGATCGAATACACGCAAACGCTGCTACCTGAACACCTCTGGCACCGTGACTCCTTCGAGCTCAAGGTGGCCCCGGACCCAGAGGGCGACAAGGACTCTTGGGTGCTCGAGGGCAGGATGCGCGTCGGAGACTGCATAGACGACGAATGGTGCGCCGTTTGGCTCCTCCGCGAGCTTACAAAAAAGTGGGATGTCGCCGCCAGGTATGTCACGAACCCGCTCAGATTTCATGCATATACTCATGGTCGGAGGAAGTGTGTGGGACTCGGACGGAGAGTTTTTGCTCATCGAGGCCGCCGAAGAACTCCCCTCGTGGGTCTCCCCCTCGAACGCGGAGAACAGGGTACGTGTTTCTGTAATCACGCATCTTGATATACACTCAAAGCGCACTCTAGGTCTGGATCCATAACTCACGCATACACCTCGTTCCACTCTCACACGTCTCTCCACCATCTAGCAAAACGCACCGCCGCCGGTATCTTCCACATCAAGGCGACGAGGATGAGGAGGCGCTATACGAGAATGAAGACGGAGAAGACTTCATCACCGCGCACGACGCAGTGAAGCTTGTTCGTGATCCTCTGGCTCGGACGACAGCGCCAGAAACAGTCGAGCAGACCGTGTGGAAACGGATATCTGGGTATGCTATGGTTCGTACCGGCCCGGCGCAGTTTACTTATGAATTCTACCTAGGTATCCGGCGGCTTCCCGTCAGCATATCCATGTAACGAAAGCGTACCTGCCAGCTGATGTCGCCAAGGCTATCTCCGTCAATCCGCCATTGGTGCAGAAGGCAGTCGAAGCCTTCTACACCCGCGATGCCCTACAACTTCGAGTATGATTTTTCCACAAGAGCACCAGTGCATAGTGCTCACATCACTCCAGTCTGCACAGAAAATGGCCCGCTTCCCACCCGAACCTTCAGCGCTCGCAGCTGTCAGGATGACACGGACGGCCTACGCACAGCTCGTCGGCCAGAAGTTTCACCCGCCGAAGATATTTGGTCGGTGGTCCGAGAAGGAAGGCTCAAAGGAGTGGCGCTGGAGAGACGTCGGGATGAAAATCGTCAGTATACACGCAGTACGTGTTGTCGTGAAGCTTGCTGACAGCCACATGTGTAGGCCTGCGGCTTTGAGATGTTGTACCAGGAGAGCAAGAACCGCAAGGACGCGCTGTCCGCCAACTTCGACGGTTCCCCGGCATCCGTACGTACAGCGTATTGTTGCACCACGATATCCCTGAGCTAATGTCCAGATAGATGGACGCTCTCAAGGACAACTTACGCCGAAACTCCGAGTACACCCAGTACATCGAGTGTCTCTCGGCAGCAGGCTACTTCAAGGGCGAGTTACAGGGATCCCAGCAGTGGACGGCTCTTGAAAATCAAGCCGCGTCTGCCTTTGTCGCCGCACGCAAAGACGAGTAAGTGCAACTATGACGCTGCATTCGTTTCTGCTCGCTGACATACGTGATAGTGACGCATCTCGCCCGTCGTTTGCCACCGTCGTCCAGGCCGCCATCGTCCAGTATACGGACCACCGCGGGCTACCTTCCGGAGAGGAAGACTCAGACGATTGGCTGAACGTTGACGCGGCCGACTTCGACGCCATGCTCGAAAAGACCGCGGGTTCGAGCCGGGACAAGGGAAAAGGCAGAGCCTCCGACAGGATGGACGTCGACGCCCCGGAGGATGAGGAAGAGCGCATCGCTAAGGCGCAAGCTGCCCGCTTGAAGGACCTTGCAAAGCAGGTGGAGGACTTCGTGGAGGGCGAGGGAGATCTCGAGGGTGCCCGCTTCGCAGAGTAAGTGGCCTCTCAACAGGACCGTCGACCGCGCTAACTCTGTAGCTTGTTCATAGTGAAGCCTCCGATGCAGGCGACAGCGATGACAGCGACGATGCAGACGATGACGATGATGAAGCCATGGACGAGGACGACGGGGAAGACGAGGACGCGCCTCATCCAGCCTCCTCGCCCCTCAGCGAGGAACAGCGCAAGGCCCGGCAGGAGGCCATGGACAAGCTCGTCCCCGGAATCGACCCGTCGGAATACGGCAAAATGCCCGCCAGCTTCCACAGCAACTCGCAGCGGACCGCGCCCGTCACGCTCGACACGGAGCTCCGCGAAGAGCTGCCTTCCCTCAGCGGCACCACGCGAATACCGGAGACCGTGCCCGCCCGGCCAATCCGACCCCCGATTCTGCCGCGCGACAAGTACGACGGGGTGGACTCCGACGACGAGACCGACGAAGACGAGGGCGACGCAGACGAGGAAGAGGACGACGAGCACCCGCAGGTCGTGGGCGAAGTAGAGATCGACATGGCCGAGGAGGAAGAGGAGTTCATCGAGTTTGCCCGGCAAGCGTTAGGAGTCACTGATGAGCAGTGGAACGATATATTGCGCGAAAGAAGCGAAAGAGGCGGTACGTCCCCATGCTTTTCGCGTGTAACATGTGCTGATGATACCGATCACGATAGCGTTCGTACCTACTCGCGGAACTGCGACGAACAAGCATGCAGCCAGCACCGCACCGAGCCCATCGTCGCCGCCACAGGGAATTGATCGTTCGCGAGTCGACCCCGACCCGACACTCAACTCCTTCGAGGCTGTGATGCGAGCAATGGACGAAGAGCTTGCGCGTGGGCGCGGTGAACGTACCGGCGCAAACGCCTCTGGTTCTTCGGCCTCGAAAGGAAAGGGGAAGGGGAAGGCCGAAAATGAGAGCGAGGATATAGACATCGAGGCAGCCATGGCATCTGAGCTTCACGCGTCACTTGACAAGGGCGATGAAGAGGATGGAGAGGAGGAGCTCGATTACCAGCTCATCAAGAACTTCCTGGAAAGCTTCAAGAGCCAAGCTGGAATGTCGGGACCGGTCGGGAATCTGGTCGGACGGCTCCAGCAAGGATGGACACTTCCCCGAGACGACTCATGAATGTCATCAATGTGCATCGAATATCGAATATTCCTATACCATCACTGACTGCTGAGTGCATTCTTTCTCGTGACTCACGGGGAATGGGTACTGCAGGGTCAGAAGAAGAGCTACGTAACGACCAGATGGAAAGCAGCATATACGAACGGCAGATGTGCGCATTCCACGTATATATACATGAGAGACGCAGACCAGAGGGAACCCGTTCGTCGAGACAGGAGGCGTCAGCGGCGGGATTTGCGAGCGAACGTAGAGTACCACTGGCATGGCGCAGAGCGGCGCGCGACGCGATCACTTGGACAGCGCGCGCTGCGAGAAATTGCTTAACGCGTCGAACCCGAGCGTCGTGAGCGTCGGCCCAATCGCGATGAGCTGCGACTCCGCGAGCGCGGGATGACGGACAGAGGAAACGGATCGAAATACCAAAGTCAGAAACACATCAGAGAAGCCGGAACACTTGCTGAGCCCGCCAACGCGACGGCCTCGAACTCGCGAACTCGCCCATGGACCGCACAGCGCCGCGGGCTGCGCATCAGTGCAAGTCGTGATGTGTTTCCTCGGCGGCGGCGCGGTACAAGGCGAGGGCGATCTCGAAGGTGCCCGTTTCGCGGAGTGAGTGGTCGCAGTAATTATCAATATCATATAACCATACTAGCGTCGACTGCTGGGTGCATCCTTTTTCGTGGCTCACAGGAAAGGGTACGAAGCAGAGCGCAACGGCCAAATGGAGAGCACCACATATGAACAGAATATGTGCACATTCGTGCTTCTTCGTGATTGCGAATTGTACGCATTAGAGAACGTTGATATAGGATGTCAACCACCTGATAGATACAATGAAACGCCGTGAAGATCCTCTGCGACCGAACACATCCTTAAGCCCTCCCACCAGTAGCGTCGCCAGTCTGGCTGACACCACCGCCACCCGCAGCGTCTAGAGGAATCAAAGTCACTACTAGCCTCTCAACAAGATCAGTGAAGTACTCACTAGAGTCCGCCGCGTTGTCGATGGTACCACCGTAGTTGTACACACTGCCGCCTGTGGCGGGACCCGACGAACCGGTGTACGCGTTACCGCCGGGGCCAAGGCCGTTGCCGTTACCGCCATCGGCGTCACCAGAGAAGGTTGTGCCAGCGCCGCCGGCGGTGTCTACAACGAGGGTGATAAGTCAAGCATTTTGAGCGTACGCTGAAAAATAACTTACTTCCGCCGTTGTTGCCAATCGTACCGTCGCGGTCCGCGGAGTTGACAACCGAACCACCCGATACATCGCTGGTAGCACCGCTGTACGCGCTACCACCAGCGGTACCGTTGTCGCCTGCGCGTCTCTGAACGCCCGCGGGAAGCGTTGGACCCGAAGCATCACCACCCTCGGCGGAGCCGCTCTCTGAGAATCCGCCGCCACCAGCGTTGTCTAAAGTATTAATCAGTCTCCGAACATGTCGCGCCAGCTGCGGATGTCTTACTCGCGGTGGTGTTGTCAATCGCATCTGCGTCACCGGCGGGGGCACCCTCGGAGGTGTTGACGACGTTACCTCCCCGAGAGGCACCGGTCGCACCAGTGTATGCGTTGCCACCAGGGCCGTGGCCGTCACCGTTCCCGCCAAAGGCGAAGCCGCTGAAGGAAGAACCAGCACCACCGCCGGGGTCTGGTTCCATTTTAGTAGGTTTACTGACAATGCGCACGGTGCGTCACTCACTGGAACCGTCCGCGTTAGTGATGGTACCGTCCTGAGAGGCGTTCACGACGTCGCCACCGGAGGAATCCTGGGCGGCACCGGAGTAAGCGTTACCACCCGCCGTGTTGTTGTCGCCGGAACGCTTGGCCTTGGCCTTGGGAGCGGCGGCGGGCACAGCGGCGGCCTTCACAGGGCCGCTGCCCTGCTGGGTCTGGGCCTTTGCCAACTTCATGGCCTGGGTACGATGAACCGGGTCGTCGGTGTGGGCAGCCGCGGGAGGCTTAGCGGCGCTCCCCCCGAGCATGTTAGTCACACCGCCGATACTGCTAAGAGGGTCGGCGCGAATGGCATGAGTCATGGTGGCAGCGTTCTCAGTCTGAGCGAGAGCATTGTCGAGCTTGGGGGATGCGGGCGCGCCGGAAACGAGAGAGGGGCTGACTGCGGCAGCGAGGAGGGAGAACGCGATGACGGGGCTACGCATATTGACGGCGGTGATAGATGTCGACGGGGAGGGTCTTGGTGGCGATTAGACGAGACTAGACTAGAAGAGAGAGAGAGAGGAAGAAGGAGGGATGGGGCACGTTGGCGTTCCGACGAGGTTTATATACCTGCAGAGGAGCACATTCACGCCCCGCCGCGTCTTCTCGAGCTCGCCGCGGGGGATCGACGGCGTCTGAACGACGTGTGCTGGATTGGGGTCGACACTGTCCGCATTCGGAGAGGCCACCCTGGGGAAGCCGTTTGTGGCGCTCTTCTGTCCCGAATTGGCGCAGTGGTGACGGGTAGTTCTGTAGGAACCTCGTCGCATCCACCCCAGGTCATCACATCGTAGACAACATATCACAATTCGATCGTCACTTTGAACATGGATCGCTACTCGGTGATGCCCTTCATATGTCCCAGGATGAGCACTACGAAGTTTGGCCAACTTGGGTGTACATTATTCTACCCAAAGTCCGGGTTACGGCAGAATGAGCGATAGAGGAGGCGAATACCCTCAAGGACAGGGCTCACCAGGTCGATGTCATATTCAACCAGACGGGTGTTTGTAGGTCCAGATGGATCGAACGTCGCGATCGACACGTCAAGGCGTGGCAGGAATATAAAGGTTCTCGCCGGCGTGTCAACCGCCGGCGTGTTCGGCCAGATGTTGTGTGGTGAGTTGACGGACGTCGCTCATCTGTCCCGGACGTGTCGGCTTAGTGCGCAAGCGATTCTAGCTGGTTCCAGTCTGAGACAGGTCGATCAGGAGAGACGCTGGTGGGGAGTGGGCGCCTATGTCGTCTTAGTCAGCCTGTGGTGGCTAAGTTGTGACAGCGCTGTCACGCTGGGTTGTTTGGCTAAGAAGACGCGGACCCAATCACCGCAGCGCTCCCCATGGGTTGACTCTCAACCTCTGCAACGCGACTCGCAGTGCGACACAGAATTCCCCCCGACTACCGCCAACCCGGGTCACAGCACACACAATGAACGCACAAGTTTCCGCGGCGTCGTCAATCGACGAATACGACTCCCTTCCCGATCCATTCGAAGGTGTAGACTTCGATCAAGTCCCCGAACTGTGTGGGGCGACGGGCGACGGATCGTCCGACTACGAAGAATACTTCGACGACCTCGACACGAGCGAATTGGATCGACTTCCCCATCTCGGACCCCCGCCGGCGGCCGGCACCGCCGATACAGGATCGCACTCTCAACCACTGGCACTTCCCCCGCCGCCGAATCAGCTGGCCGCAGCGGCTCCAGAGCCAGCGACACAGCGGACGCGCGATGCAGACGCATCACACCCAGATCCGGTGTCGCAGGCCGTCTCTACCGCTGCGTCCACGCAGTACATGTTTGACGACATCGACGAGACGTTCTTGCAAGAGGTCAGCGTCGTGGAGCAGGAAGCTGCCCGCCGATTCCTCGGTATGAGTCTAGCCGTTTGACGTCGCCGGTATCCTAAACTTACACTCTTCACAGGGAACGCCCGGTCGAACCCCGTACCCCGGGATGCGTCAAGTGAACGAAGGCAGCGTACGTGTCTGCGGGAGTCGCTTCCTAGCTCCATGCGTGCTGATCGCTGTCCTATACAACAGCGTCCGGCCCCGTCGTCGCGTCCGCGAGAATCACACAGAGAAGCTCCTTCAAGCGGAAGCGGTCGGACGTACTATCCAGCGCCCCGGCCACGCCTTCGAAACGCCTGAAGGGCAACAGGACCAAGTCCGGCGACATCCCGGAGACAGTGGACCCGCATGCTTCCGCACGCCAAGTGCTCAGCGGTATAGAGGAAGAGTTGTCGTGTCCCATGTGCGTACCGCCCTATATGCTACATCGCCATTAGATATGGTGCTGACTATCCATTTTAGTTGTATGGAGGTGCTGTAAGTTTGCCGCTTCGCGCACACAGAGATTGTGGCGACTCACGATCTCACAGAGCCACGACTTACATCACAAACCCATGTGGACACTCATGTTGCGGTGACTGTCTGCTGCAGTGGATTGATACTTCTCGGGTACGTCCCACTAGCCGACAATGTAACACGCATCCTTCTGAATGCGCTTCCTATAGAAGCCGGGACCGACCGAACATCCCAAGTGCCCGGTTTGCAGAACCCAGCTGTGCCGCGACCGTCCAGCTATCCGGAACGTAGCAATGGACAGCGTTGCCCGACGATACGTCTCCAGCGCGGAGGAAGTCGGGAAGGTCGACTGGCAGCCGACTGGAGATCGCCGGAGGAACTTCCTCACACGGTCCAAGTAAGTCTGTACACCATCTCCCGTCGCAGGCCACTTACCTCTTCATGTGTTACTTGCAGCCACTCCGCGGTGTTGGCCGGCCAGTTTGCACAGCTGCCGAACACCTTCCCATTGACCGTAGAAGAAGACCCAGACTTCGCACTACCCGGGATACCACCGGAGATGTGGCTAGAAATCTCGATTGAAGACAGCGACCCCGAAGACTGAAGCAGTGACGAAGAAGACAGAAGATTATCCGCTGTATCATTGTTCATGGTCATCCTTGACACCCCGGGGTTACCTGCAGAGGATCGTACGAGACGACGATCGGCGCGGAGGGGACAAGTTATTGTATCGATAGGAATTATGTAGGACGGCGGGCGGATCACACGTTGTAGCATAGCACTCTCCTCAGACTCGGACTCCGTTTATGCCCACGCTATGTTAATGGACGCTTTATGCTGGTCATTCAACGGTCATTGCGATACTCAGATCTGGTCGTGACATACATGCAGTCGTGTACATGAGACAGGGATGATGGGTACAGGCGATACAGACAAAACAGGACAGAACAAAACAGTAGTCGATGCAGATGTGGAACAACAAGCGCACTCCGAGTCGGCGCCGCCGATACGAATACAAAGCAATGGGCAGAGTCCGCAGCCATCAGGAGACGAACCACGGATAGTATGTGCAATTACCTCACGACTCCAGGACGAGATCGAGCTGGCCGCCCGTTTCCAATCCCGCAAACGCGAAGAGCCGAGTCCCGTCGCTCCACGCGCCCGCCGGCGTCGGCGAGACGGTCTCCCCGTCCACCGTGGCGCGGAGCTCCTTGAAGGTATCAGTCGCTTGAAGGAGTACGATGGACCCTTCGGAGCGCTGGGGAGAGAGGGTGACAGAGAGAACACCGTGTGGGGGCGAATCGACGCGAACATCGCGAGGAACATCCGCAGCGTACTGTGGTGCAGGAGCAGCAACAGCGGATACATCCGTTTCGGCCAGCTTCTCCTCAGAGGTAGCGTCGCCTGAGTCGACAGCATCCACGTGTGGTTTATTGCTAGTGGGAGCACGGTCTTCCAACCTCTCACCAGGAGACGACTTCGGGGTGGCCGGAGGCGCCGTTTTCAGTAGCGCTAGCCCGATGAGGCCGGATATACGTCGCGTAGTAGACTCTCCCACGAGGCGAACGGCGAGTGACCTCACGAACATGCTCCAAAACCAGAACACAACGTTGATAATCATGTGCAGGTACCGGCGGATGAGATGGGGAGACTGATAGGGGATGAGTGCCGAGGACGACGGACGGCGCCGTCGAGCGGCCTCGTTACGCCTTCCTTGGGAGACACGCGGGGAGGCAGGGGGTACCGGAGACGGAGTTTTGGATTGAGATGCTTCCCCAACAGGCGTGGGTGTGTCAGAAAGCGGTGGAGAGGGCGGAGGCGTCGGGAGTGTGTGAGCGACCGGCCCATCGACCCTGACGGCGGCGTCTTTATAGGGTGTGAGCAAAGCAACATGCGCGACGTGACCGTTGACAGGAACATTGTGAATCGGAGCGACGATGAGCTCGCAGCCGGACGACCCAAGCAAAGCAAGGTGGTCCTTCCTGGCGAGGGATCCGTGTACAATTTGTACAGAGCGCAGGTCGGCGGACGATAGTACCAGGCCGTCCCACTCCGCTGTCTCCTTGGGTAAGTCGCGGGATCGGAGCGACATGACAGAGTGTTCGCCGAGCTTGTCGGACATCGGGAGAACGATAAGATGAAGGGGCAGCTCGGCGTCAGGAGGACGACAGGCAATCACGGCCGAGTCGTCATCGAACGCGGAGACATCCCCATTGCATAGTGCGGCAACACCCTTCAGTAGATCCCTTGAATGCTCCAGCACGCTGAACGATACCCGCGCAAAGGGGCTGGATGAGTGTAGGATGATTTTTCCTTGCTCGGTGATTTTGAGGGTGGTGGAATGGCTTGCCACGAATACCAGGGGCCTCGGGACACTCGGCTCACGCGCATAGGACTGTGGCGACAGCACCATCGCGAGACCTTCGCATCCATCACGGACGTGAGTGAAGGTTGGCAGACTGAGGTAGCACATGAGAACGCCGAGCTACCCATCATCGATCGGGAGACAGTACACACCTAGACGGGCTCCACGACCAGCATACCCAAGCCTCCGGATCCGTCAAATGTCCTAGGACACGCTCGCCTGGGAACGCGTGCGTACGATATGTACCATCTTCAGCGATATTCCAGCCTTCGCGCAAGTCGACCCCAGGCAGTCCTTTCTCGACCACCAGCTCACCATTCCGCCCGAACTCACCCAGCCACTGGATCTCGCCCGAAGGATGAACGAGCCTGTAGGTGAACCAGAAGCGTGCATCGATGTAGTTGCCGAGTGGAACGCGAAGGTGAACGAAGAGTGTGTTCTCCGGTAGATCCTCCTCCTCTGCGGCCCTAGGCAGGAACGTCGGTGTCTCCTCAGCCTGTGCATTTCCGGGCTCCAGGGTCTTGAATTGCGACGCGCCCCATTGGCCCCGCGACCGACCCTCGGCAGGCACATCCGACCAAAGCTCGACTCGGACCCCGTCCGCCTGCGCCTTGAGGAAAGACTCGCGACTATCGAAAGTCGCTCTGAACAGGATGGACTGGGGCGCTGCAGACCTCCCGGAAGCCAAGGGAGCAGCCTTGAGGAACGTTTGCTCCCCAAGCGCAGGCGAGAACGTCAGCTGCATACTGGTAGAGAGGATGGCCCGCCAGGGGTGTAAAGGGTGAAAAGACGGAGCTCAAGCCTAGGAACGTCGAGGGTCGCCTACAGAAGAACAAGAGCTAGCCGCGCCAAGGTGACCCAGGGAGACGATAATCAGAATGGGTTGCCTGCAGGAGACAACGAGGCCAGCTGTTACCCGGCGGAATATCGCGAAACGCTCATTGACTATATCTGGCCATGTCTGGACCTACAGTGGCATTTGGCGACAGAACTGTTAAGACAGCGTTGCAGCTGGGCAGCAAAATGGGTGGGAGAAGAGTCAAGTGGATATGACCATGCCTACATGCGAGCCCAGTGGCGGTTTTTGAATAATTGATACAATTATCCGGACCATCATCGGACTTGTTACAACCATACATGCAGGGGTCAGACACATGTTTACATTCATGATTCAATCATCGTTCATGTCGTAGTCAGAGTCTCTGGGCCTTTTACGTCTCGACTCTTCTCCGAAGCCACCGTGGTCGGCGGCACGCGAGAGTGTCTGGGCTACCAGATCATCCAGCAGTTCCGGGGGCATGTCATATTCTGACGTCCGCACTACGACCGCGTATGCGGCTGCACGGGGGTGAGATTCGCAAGATACTAGATATGCCTGCGCACATACCGTCTTCAATTTTCTCCAGGGATTGGGTAGTGACTGATTGCTTCTTACGCAGTTCTTTGAAATGCGGCGTCAATCCTTCAAAATCTGCGGGATGAATCTTATTGAGCGCTGTTCTTTCCTGGCACATGCAGCAATTATACTGTACCTGCTTTGCACGCGCGCACGAAGCTGCAGACGTCGCTCGCTTTCTGCCTGCCACCGCGCCTGGATATGGCAGCGATGGCGAATCGCATCAGCTCGCCTGTGAGGTCGGCGAGGCCCAGCAGGTAATCCTCGAGCGACAACGGGAAAAACTACATCGTATAAGCAAGTACTGGAGGTGCAGCTAGACATTGCTCACGGGGATGCCATCGCAGTCGGAAAGGGTGGATTGAACCTGGTCATATGAAATCAAGGTCCTGTGCTCGAGGTAGTGGGCGAAGCTGAGTGCTTCGATGTACTCCTGCACACCCGGGGAGATATTTCTTTGGTGATGCCAGAAACGGTCGCCCGCGAGCTCACCGCGCAGGGCAGCAAAGAGGGATTGGATCTCAGCCAGCTTGCCCTTGGCACGCGCGGCAGCACGGAGACCGAGTACACGGTCGTCGGTTTCTATAGCATCCTCGGTGACGGTGCGATGGAGGAGAAAGATGAGCTTTTTAGAGAGATTGGTAATGTCGCGGCTAGACTGGCGGCATGGGCCTCAGAGGTTGGCGTGACACGGGCTCGCGGGGCTCGAGTGCACACCGACCTTTATGAGACGTTCTCTTCTGTCGTTGTAGTCGTCGAGCTCCTCCCTGAACTGCTCGAAGGCGTGAACGATGGAGGGCCTGGAGGCAAGTGAGGTCATGGTGGTCGGACTGAGAGACGCTGGCGCGCCTGTTGTGTTGATCCTCGGCGGCGTGAGCTGCGGTGGCGCGTCTCGACCGCTGCGGCGGGTGTGAGTGTCGGTACGAAATTAGGACGTGCGCTCGCCGAAAGATGTGCGCTGGACAGTAAGCGATGAAATTGAGCAAGACGCGACAGCGGGCGGGCCCGCCAGAAAGGGACGGCACCGCCACGGCCAAGGGCGTCGTGCTACGCGACACAACGCGAGGCGGGCGGCGGGCGGCTGTTCGGCGGGCGCGGTGCGGTGCAGGCCCGGGGCTGCTGGGGCTGCTCGCGTCTCACACCTCCCGTCGTTGTCCTCTTCGCCCTCTCCGTGCCATCAACCCCCCCTCGCCGGCCCCTTCGCTCCCAGGCCGCCAAGTCCGTTTGCTGTCGTCCAGAAATATCCATTCGTTATACTTGGCTCTCTCTCTCGCTCTCTGACACCCACCTCGCTCTTCCTCCTCCATCATGGCCTTCGCGCACAAGCCCGGCTGCCCCATGTGCGGCATCGTCTCCGCCGCCTCCGCCTCCGCCCTCTCGCCCTCGTCGCCCACAGGCTCTTCTGCCAAGCACGAAATCCTATGGAGAGACGACAACTTCACCGTATACCGCGAGTCCGCTAACCCGGTCTCGAGCAAGGGCCACATCGTCGTAGTGTTCAAGTGCGTCTCACATGCCAGCTCGTTCTCTCTGTCGCTCATACCCTCTCCCTAGTCTACACGTCCCTTCACTTTATACCCTAGTGAGCATATTTCGACGCCTTCTGCCGTGTCCATCATTCACCTTGTCCCCGTCCGCAGTCATCCAGTGATCTCCCGCTCCTCGTTAGCCTACGCGACATCGCCCACCGCACCCTCGCCGCCCTCCTAGCGCCCTCCGCCTCTCCATCATCCTCCCCCGCCGCCCGGCCGCAGAACCTGCTCAACGTAGGACAGACCACGCGCGCCGCACGTGAGTCCTTCCGCGTCGGCTTCATCACTCCTCCCTTCAGGGACAACAAAATCCCCGTAACCGACCACCTCCACGCGCATGCCTACGCGCTCCCCGCCGACCTTATGGGCTGGTGGCGGGGTGTCGCATACAGCTCCGTCGCCTGGTACGATGTCGATGACCTCATTGCCGAGATTCGGTGCGCGCCTCTCCCTTCTCTTTGGAAGTGTCTTTTGCTCATCAGTGTATACTTCCTATCTGGCCACTGCACCCGCAATCTGCCTTTCGTGGACGTTCATACAGTGAGGAAACTTCGAACAACCGCGTACGCACAGGCACCAATTCTCGACCAATCGACCTCGTGCCCGACGCCGGTGCACGACGAGGCACGGCGGACGGCATCGAGACCACCGACGCGAGTCTCCTCGTCGCGGACCCCGAGCTTGGAGAGGTCAGCCCCAGCCTGCTCCCACCCACCCCAGGCACCGCACGAGCACAGCGGAGCCCCGTACCCTCTCCGGACGCCTCGATACCCCACCTGCAAGTATGACGAACATTCTCGCCGGATACCATATGCGCTAGCTGTACTCGCCCCATAATCAATCAAGGACGGTTTCCACTTGTCGGTAGTTGCTTTTTCCACACTCCGGGGCCTGCCGGTCGGCCGCGGAGGGGTCGCACTGGTGCTGACGCGTTGCGGGTTCGGGGACAAAGTGTACATATCCATATCCATTACAGTCCGGGGTTGCACAGACTACGCCCGCGAACGGGGAGCTAGTAGAACAAGAAAAGTCCGAGTAGATGATTCCAGGGGGTCGCGGTCTATTGGGGTCATTATGCGTCTGTGACGATCCTCGTTAGCCCGAACGATGGCGGTAGGCGTCAAGGCGACTGCGCCACTCACAATACGAAGAGCCGGATAGCAGCGTAGAGAGGGCGGCGAGTTGCTCCTCAGAGAACTTCTTGGAGTCCTCGTGCCAGGTATCTTGATGCGTTTTGCGGAACGTGCTCGCGCACTTCCGCACAGTCGTTGAGATGGGAATCTATGGCGCGTTAGCCTCCATGTAACGCTATGAACCCCGCGATACTCACCGGGTCATAGGTATGTTCCGCAAGTACACTAGTAAGGAGCTCCGGCATCCACCGCTCAATGGTATACGGGTAACTGTCAATGAGAGCGCAGACGCCGAGAATAGCAGCGTGCAACTGCCGAAGAGAGATGTTGTATGCCGGTGATTTCCTGTCCTGGGGAAGCTTCACGTTCTTGATCAAGCGCACGAACCGATCCTGGAAGCAGGCGTGAGCGGAAGACACAAGAGGTGAGTGTCAGGTGGCACACCTTCAGAGCAATGATGCTGCGGCGCGGTGACAAACGAAGGATGCCGGACAGGGTGCTAGAGCAAAACAACTTCAGAGAACGCCGTTGAACCCATAGCGCAAGTACCCACGTTGCAGCCATCTCCCGTACCTCGACTACCTCATCGTCCAAGCATCTGCAGACCACCTGCCGCAGTCATACCGTCAAAAGGAAAACTCATATTGGTCGTTGCTCCCGCCCTTTGCGTACCTCGATCAGCTCCACCAGCTTGACGTCGTGGATCAAGAACGACTGGCGGAAGTAGAAGACTGTAGGTACCCTGAGTGTAAGCGTAAAAGCAAAGATTGCAGGTAATGAGAAGCACAAACCCTGCACGAGGGGGAGAATCTTCAGGCGAACCTTCCACGACTGTACATACCTCTATTTAGTTGCACAGTTTAGATGATAACAATCGATTTTCTTACCGGGAACGTGGTGATGGCGGAGAAAATCCGGTCAAGGAGAGGTTCAACAAACTGGCGAGGGACTATGACGCCGCACATGCGAACCATGAGCAGCTTGGCACGGTAAGCGAGCTCGTCATTATCGTTGACTGAAAGAGGTCAATAACTTGCGGTCGAGAGGGTAATATGATTACCAACCTTCGGTGAAACGGACGAGCTCGGGCTTTAAGGGCATGGTCAGGTCGGGTCACAACGCTAGAGCGAGAAAACGCACCATCAAGGGGAGGATGCAGTCGAACGCCGAGACGGCGTTCGTGTCGTGAACCAACTGGAACAGCCACTTGCAGACAAGCACACCGATACTGTACGATGATTAGATATAGATCGCCGCGTTGATTTTCCGCTGCACACACTCACCGGTCGTAGGTCGACTGGAACGCGCGCACACCGGGCAATCGCTCCTTGCGCCATTCTGGGAACTGTTTGACCAGCTCCTGAACTCGCTCCTCGTAGAAGACACCGCGAATACCCATGATGTCCGCTGATGGAGGGAGGATTCTACATTCGCGAACGAACGTCTCAGCCGTCAGCAATGACGGGTTCGGGCGCCACTGCTCGGAGTCAGATATCGTTTTTCTCAAAGCACTGTTCTGCACTCACCGTGATCTTCCCGCAGAAGGCCAGGATTTCGCTGAAGTACGCAAGAACCTGCGTTACGATTTATAAGCTGCGATAGATAGCCAAATTCAAGGGGTGTACATACGTCTTCATGTTCGCACTTCAGCTCGGCCCAGCATCGCTTCAGCACGTCGTCGACCCACGGCGAGAACTTGACGCCAAGCTGCTCGTAAAACGCCCGGAAGAAGCAGAGCACCTGGATGATCTCGAAGGTGGACTCTCCATTGAAGTCGACGGTATTGAACGCCTCCATGATATGGTCCACGATGGGCTGAAGGCGCCGAGGATCCTTGTTGTAGAAGACATGCTTCGGGGCTGTGAGAACGCGTCTTGGAATAGCTACAACTGACGCACCTCGAAGAACGAGGACCAAACGGATAGTGATTCGTTGCTCTTCTGGCTGAAAATGGTCTTCATGTGGGGCGTGAACCACTTCCAAAGCTTGACCTGTGCATCCATTGGCCAATGCTTCGATCCTGTGGGTGGAGAGCGTCAATGCTTCTCCAGGGGGTGCTATTTATATGAAGTTTACCAGAAATCACCCCCGCCAGGAACTCGGCAGCCGCGCGTTGCTTGTTCTTATCCTTGTCTGCGAGCAGTTCCTCCACGATCGGCTTCAGGACCTCCAAAGGCTCATCGTCAAGCAGTTGAACTGAACAAACACGCCGAGGGTTAGTGTACATGCTCACTAGCCTTTTGATAGCACTCACATATTGACTTCACGCAACATAGGTTGTCCTGGAGGATGACGTCGGAGGTGTTCTCCATCGAGTAATGGGTAGACAATCCCTTCCAGAATGACGCGTCCTTCGCTAGCTCGCGGATCGCCGAAACGGCATCTTCGCTACCAGCATCCCAGGGCTGGAAGGTAGACTTCGAAGCATGAGGCGCGAGGAAGTAATCCACCGACTTGCCCCAAACGACCCAACCGGAGCCAACCTTGTCGCGGATGAGCCTGGTCATATGGTCAGCTTGCGCTAGCAAGGGCATCATGAGCGGATTTACGGTTCTTGATGTGCACACTTCAAGTCTAGAGGCTTCCGATATTCGCCAAGCAAGCGTTCTGAGTATTCGCGTGTGTGATCCTTCACGGGTACTTTCGTCCGCAACGGGTTGTGATTCTGCTCGAGCGCGACGTCGATGGGACTGTGGGCGAGCGACCGCAACTTGATGAAGCGCGAAATCTTCATCACTGCTCGCTGGGAGTACTGTCATAAAGCTGTGGGTTAGCTGGACTAAGCTGCAACTTCGGAAAGATGGCATACGTAGCGCTGCAGCAATGTGTCAGTACTAAAGCATATAACAACATATGTAAGTACTCACCATGCTTGCGTTGGAGTCGTGGGTCATCTCGAGGAGATAGCGCACATGGGCGGACTTCATTGGAGCGTCACGCCTGAGCAAGGAGCGTAGGCATCTGACGGCCACAATGGAATACCTCCAGTGTGTCTTCGCATCGTCGGCGATCTCTAGAAGCGTATCCGTCTACCTTCAGAGTTAGCTAAATGTGGTACCTGCATAAGATATAACGTAACGTACTGTATTGGACAGCGCCTGGTCAATTGCAGAAATGTGTGCGATGCGTTGCGTCTTGCACTTCGCGGCTATACCGTCATCCTGAGACGTCTGCGGCAGGACTAAAGCCCTCAGTTCAGCCAACGCGGAGTCAAGGTCGCTGTTCTCGACTTCGTATACTATGTGAGATGGCTCTGCCATACTGCTCAGGCCTGAAGATCGAAGTCAGTACGGGTATGAGGCTCAATCCGGCACACTTACACGTCTCTGCCAATGACGCAACACAGTCCTGGATAGACGCCTATATCATCATAGGTTAGCCTCCGCTATAGTGTCCAGTCACTGTCAATTGACCTTCTCATTGTGCTGGCATTTGAACAACTTCTTGATGAACTCGGTTGCCAAAGTGGGCTCTTTGAGTTGGTGACGTGTTAGCCAACGATAGTAAAGCACAAGTCCATACGTACCACTGATAGCATACTTTGCTAAAACGCCCAAAGTGAGAACAGGAGTGTTTTGTGTCAAATTAGAGGCTTACAGAAGACGGAGAGGTTGAGAGTCCATAGCGCCCCTTTCATGCGGTCATCTTCTGTTCCCGGCTCCAGCGCTTTGTAGAGGGCAGGAAGACAACGACGTCTCACCCCATCAAACGTCTGTGAAAGGAATGATTAGCATGACCTTCTTGAAGCTAAGACGGGCAAACTAACGTTACAAAGACTTTCCAGTAGCGCTTGACTCGTCCTAACGGAACAGATGTTACAACCAGGAACAGTGGCATAGCAAGAGACGTAAACAGACTTACTCCCGGACTACACAATGTCAGAATCAGCATAAATTCCGTACGGGGAATGTTATGAACTTACCAGTGGCAAAGGTCCACATAGACCATTGGGTCACATCGTCAACCAGCTGGTCCTCCAATGGGCCTCGTCTCCTCTCGATGGAATTCCACCGAAGACGAGCCGCATGATACAGCCTAAGGAATCATGAGAGGGGTTCCTATGGCACGAAAGTATACTAAAACGCACCGAGCGCGTCTGACGTAGAGTGCTCGGGGCCAAACCTTCTGACCAGCGTAGTGGCGTGCGATGTTCAGCTCACTCTGATAACGATCCGCCTGAAGGTAGTAGCTACGTCGAAGTGAGTAAGACGACCCTTTTGGAAAATGCGAAATGCGACGGCTCACCTGTCCCTGCTATCGCCGTACTCGAGCAAGAACGTGCGGATTGACCGCAGCTTTAAACCCCCGACTTAGAACGTTTCTACGAGGCCGTAGGATATAGCTTACCAGGCCGTGGACGGCATCCACGGTGTTCTCCTCGCCCTGCTGCTGCAACGATGCGGAGGCCTCGTGGAGGAATTGGCCGAACTTGCGACGCAATCCTGTAATGTACTGGTGGCGAGGGTCCGCGGGATCTGACAGGGCGAAACCGGAGTTGAGCGGCTCTATGGTCGCGATCATTTCCGGAATCTCGAACCTAAGCAGTACGTTAATCACAGCTTGGAATAGAGTTGAAGAACACTCACAAGATGTCGCTTGAATCCATCGCCGCTTGGAGTTCTTCAGGGGTGATTACCTCCTTCGCCAGAGTCGGGATTCCAGAGAAGGCGTTGCGAACGAAGCACAGATGTCTGAGCTGCAATCAGGATACGCAACGCGCTGTCAGGGCAGATCGACACACCTGCAGAAGTCGTTGCGCCATACCGCGTCGCGTACGATACCTAGCCAGCGTCAATATTGATTTTGGACGCTACTCGTGCAAATTACCTGGCTCAAGAAGCCCATGCAGTTTGTCTAGTATGGGCTCCACGACCTCTCTGAAGATGCGCAGAACAAAGTCGATCTCCGCGTCCGTCGGGACATGCCAAGAAAGCTGTGCCAGCATCAAGAATCAAGATATACCTGCTTGATGATACACAAAAAACCGTACCTTCACGTCCTCGGGACGGTACAACTTGCCCCAATACGTATGGTGATTCGACTTGAATTCTGCACAGTAGCGTAAGCATAAACGGCCCCAACCCAAATAAAAGACCAACCTTCGGAACTCCACTCGTCAGGATTCACGAACTTGTTCTCGAGGGGATAGGTATGACTGAGGGTCAGAAGGGTACTCGAGAGGAGTTTGCCGCTGGAGGAATAGCCGCGCTTTGAGAACGTCTTCTCATCCAAAAGTTGGAACAGTGCGATCAGTCGGTCACTGTACTTCAGCGTCTGTGGGGTATTTGGTTAGCTAAAATGATAATCTCGTGTGCTATTGTGTACTCACCACACGTCCATCGCTAGAAATTAATGGGTGACATTAATGGAACTCTCTGGACCATGCAGGATCGGAAATACTTACTTGTACATAGCACCTCGCAGGATGGCCAGGTCTATGAGGATTGAGATAAGCATGCCAGCGGAATTAGGGTGCCAACTTACTCCAGTGAAGTGTGGCGTCAGACGGGAGGGGCGTAGATCCTTGCGACGTAATTCTGATAGAGCTAGCACCGTGCTCTAGTTCAGTCTGAATGCTCTGTTCGCAGAAGGGAAGGAAACGGTCGAGCGTCTTCGCAGGGTTCGCGTTCGCGACACACTCAACGAGTTGATGGATAGCTCGGACCGCATTCGAGCGGACGTTCTGGGTGGCATAGTCGAAGACCAAGCCAAGCACCATGTCGTAGAGAGGTTCCGACAAGTGCACACAGATCTGGCTGAACGTGCCGGACACGGCGTCGACGAGTTGCACTGAAGTTCCAAATAATGTCAGCATCGTGATCACCATGATCTAGAGATATAACGACCTTCGGTTGCGCCGCCTGCCGATCCGTCCGGCCCCTCTTCTGGCAGGTTCTCAAACAACAGGATGACCCGGCGCAAGAAAGCTGCCACCCAGTCCGCGAAACTACCTGCGGAATCCCTCAGGATGACGTCTTCGTCTTCCTTCGAAAGCTGTTCTTCACTGCCCTGTTCCACCCCATCAGGGAAATGTTCGATTCCGAGCACGGGCAAGTCAGTAGATTTGCGCTGGATGACGTCGACGCCATCACCAAGGGGAACATCGGCAGTGGCCAGTTCGCCAAACTTGATGTACTGGGCGACTTCGGAAATGAAAGATGTGGTGCAGAACTGTGGTAGCACATGTTATATTTGTGACCTCGTCGATGAAAGGAGATGTTTACCGTCTTCGGAGGGTCGTTCTGTCAAGCGGTGATTCAGCCAAGTTTATCTGTGGCGAGAAGAACGTTACATACCAGATCAATGCCTGGAAGTAGTAAGTCAAGGATTGGAATGAGGTGTTTGGCGCCGGGGTAGTATACGTGACGGCAAACTATAGCGGGAGCAATCGCCCCGAGGGCTTTGATGACAGCTGTCGTGCGATGCGTCTACTGAAGTCAGACAAGGGTCGCCAATAATTATGCACGGCCACATACCTCGACCAACGCCTCGAGGGCTGGGACTGCTCGCTCGAGTATAGGATGCAGTATGAGATCAGGCTCCATGATACTCATTGACTTCATGCAGCTCTGGATGTTGGATACAGTGGCGCTATCCTGAGAGAACATGGCCAATAGTGTGACCGTTCTCAAACACTTGACCAGCTCGCGCTTGATCTCGCGAGTGAGACGCCGATGCTGCGCGGAAACGTTGGATCTTCGTTTGTCTGGTGGTATCAAGACGACTCACCGTGGGCGTCTTGCAGTCAGGCTGCTGCTCCTCGTACCATCCTACACCGGTAGTGAGCGGGTGTACCGACGTAAAGTACAACACTTACGCTTGTTGAAATCGTAGACGATGTACTTAATGAACGCGCTCAGCTACACATTCGTCGCATTAGCTTCTGTCACATCTTCAAAGGGGTGTAAACATACATCTGATGTCCAACTACCTGAATTCGTTGGATGGAAGAAGCTCTCTGTCGACGCGATGAGCTTCGCCAGAGAGTCTAACGCTTTGCATCCGGCGAGATAGGTCTTGGTCTTGAGGCGACCGCCCTTCCCTAGGGGTGCGGAGAGATAATCACCAAGTCCACCGTTCTGGTGGTGTGGCAAAGGAGTGCTCGTTCCGGATGCCAGCGGCGTGAAGAGAGGCGTCGGCGCGTTCGAAGAAGGGCTTGGCATGCTATCCGGTGCCATGGAGTAGACAACGATACGAGCAAGTGATGCTGCCATACAATCAGCTGCAGCCCAACTTTGTTCTGATGTAACACTCACCAATACGCCAGCTTGGTTTGGGGAGTCGGTTCATCTCAAAGGTCGCTTGACCGTCGGCATTGGGTCCGGTTGTGAGAGAACCGGAATCGGCTAACGGAATCTCTGAAATGTTCGAGCGAATGTCTGAGCATACACTAGCGCTATCATATGAGGCGACATACCCATGGACGCCATGCATTTGGTCATGATATAGTTCCACTCTGTCTCAGAGAAGATGCCGATGTCGGAGAACAGACCTGACCAGCGCCACCTGGTCTCAAGGTCGTCCTTGGGCCACTTTGGCCGACCCTCCCCTTCTGACCTCGCGTCGTCGGGTATCTCTTCAATTCTCTGAGGATCACTTACGGTAGGGTCCACATGCATCTCCACCAATTTGGAGAGGAATTGTAGCATGCGGTCGTCGAACATGTAGGAGTTGACGGACTCCCATACTCGGAAGAGCATGGGCAGATACGATTGGGGGTGTGATAGGGGCAAGAAAGTCAACATGTAGTATTGGGAGGCGAGGATGCTCTGCGCGGGAGGCGTTAATGTTACTAAATTTCGTCCGCCACCATGCTACACTCACGTTCAAGTTCGGTCCGTTCATCATGGGGAGGAAAGTGGAAAGCATCTCATCGATTGCGGCGGGGTGAAAGAAACGGCGAACGTTCTCAGCAATGTAACCCATGTACCATGAGGTTTGGCTATAGCATCAACGTCAGTGTCGGGTCGGCGTCTCGTGAGGCGGCACAGCAATCTACCTGATCTCATACTGTCGCCTTGTCAGGAACAGGTCTTTGCTGAGGATCTTGTACATGGGCATCCAAGGAAGCCTGACGTCCTCTATGGACAGCTTCTTCTTGGACCGCGACATGACCTGCAGCCCGTCGGCGCAGGCCGCTACAATATGGTTTGGCATGCCAGGAGTGGTACAGACATGTAGGTAAGTCTTGATGACGGCAATCCGTTTCTCCTTCGGTATGGGGTACTTGAGCATGCACCAGCTGCCGAGCGTCGGTCAGGGGAGCACGCACGCGGCCCATGGGAGAGGCGCTTACTAGGTCAGCATGCTGTCCCATTGCAGCAGCCCTGGATCGTAGTCCTTGGCCTCAAGACTCTGCGCGATGCGGAGCAGAATGAAGTCGAGCATTTGCTGCATCCTGGAGTTGGGCTCGACAGAGTAGGGTATAGACTTTGCATAGTTGCGGAGCTTGACCATGGAACGGTCCGTCGTGTGCATGATATCGTCCGGAATGGCGGGCGACGAGGGGGGTGGCCCCGTGTCTAGGATGGAGAGGGTCGAAACGTCTGGTACATCCATGGCGTGTATGGTTGGAAGCAAGAGGAGTGAGTGCGGAACAGACAGAGAGCGGGAGGCGCGACGTCAGTGCCTCCGACCGCCGCGGCGGTGCACCGGTGGCGCCGCGTACGGTCCTTTGTGGCGCGCTCGCTTAGATCGCTCTTCCCCGCACTCCCCACTGCACGGGTCCCCGCCTCCTCGTCCGCTACTCTCGCGCGCAAATATTACCGCACCCCACCGTCTTTCATCGTGCTCAGAATGCAGGCTGGTTCAGAAGCTTCGCGTGCAACGTGATATCTTCAAACGCGGGTACTGTTCGATCCAAACGGGCGCGATCTGCAGGCACATACACAGGAGCATACATTCGAGAATATAAACAAACCATACCCTATCTACGACACCGCAGCCGCAGAAGCTACGTCTTGTAGCTCTTGTATCGCCTTCTTCCTTACCAGGTCCCAGACACCATTCCTCTGTGTTCGGACTTCACCCAAGCCCTCGCGAATCTCTTCCAAGCGCTCTACGTACTCCCGCCCATCGTCCTGCAGCTCGCGTAGTGTAGCAAGCGACTTCTCCAATGTCTCGAGTTGCATCTCCGCGCGCGAGAACTGCGCGCCCTCGAAGATCGGCTCCCGGTGGGGTGACAAGAATAGCTTGTGTACGACCGGCGTGAGGTCCGGTGCTCGCGCGAAACGGTTCTCCGCTTCAGTGTCTTCGTCATCCTCGTCTTCGCGCTTGGGCACCAGAGATGTCCCTACGCCCACCTCATCTGGGTCTTCGCTCATGACTTGCCAAAGCCTGCCCAGGGCCATGCGCAGACTGGTCTCTCCTTCGACGAGGGTGTTGGTGGAGTCTTCTAGTTCGTCGTATACGTCCGACCGGAACGAGTGAGTGGCCGCTTTGTCCATGACGAGGGATGTGAATGAGAGGTGGTGGACTTGGGGGTTGGGGTAAGGAGCCATGAGCGGAGGAGACGGCGAACGAAGGTGGGGCAGGGTGAGGGGTGGATCCTCTTCTTCTTCTGGACTCGGGAGCAACATTCGTATACGCTTTCTTGCGCGGTCCTCGGACTGCGAGCCCTTGTCAGGTTGATTCATTGATGGACAGACACGGATTACTCACCTCCCAATCCTCCATCCATGGCGCCCAGGCAGTCATCTTGCCCTTGCGAACCCATTTCGCCTCGTTGTAAGTCTTGATGCCCCAGTTCCCTCTGAACGACGAATGAGGTAGATCCTCGTCGTTTGGTTCGAAGCCGGTTCCCGGATAGAACCAGGCGTCGTTGTCGTTGGAGGGTAGGCTCATGTAGCTGAGCGCAGGGTATGTGAATAGCGATACGCGACACCAAGTAGAATAACGCGTACCTTGGGTCTTCATAGCGGTTTGCGTCGAGTTGCGTGAAGCTCCTCTTGATGCCGTTTGTTTGAGCGGGGATATGTTGCCTGCTAGTAGAGGGCCGCGAGGAAGACTGGTCGTGGGCGGCATGCTCTGACATGGTGCCGGGTGGTATGTGATGCCTGGAAGCGATTGTATGCGAGCAACAGGCAGCGATATCTGGCGCAGAGACGGAGGTGGGGAGGGAGAAGCTGGCGCGGTGGCCTCCGAGGCTGGTGGGTCCGGTGAACGGCGGGCGCCTGAGCGCTGCAGCCACTGGGGCACCGGCAAAAGCCGTGGGCGATTCAGATTTGGACATTGGGAGGTCGACGCGGACGCCGAGCAGCATCTCGCAGCTCCTGAGCCTTCCTGAGCCCGTCCGGACTCGCTACTCCCTGTGCTGTATATTCTCTCCGGCTGGCCCTGGCCTCTATTGCCTCCGGACCACCCCCACACCTCGCTCCGCCACACGATATCTTCGTCTGTGCGTCTCCAGACGCGTCTATGGCTAGTACCGACGCCGCAGGCCCAGTCCAGCAGGCTCTCAAAGAGGAACACACCGATGCTAACCACGCGGACCTGACATCTCCGAAAGACTCCGTTTCCAGCACACATGGAGTGCACGAAGTGGCAAAAGGTGCTGGAGAGTGCTCGGGAGAGGCCAGTCCTGCTCCTTCCTCTCCCGCCTCGGGCTTGTCCACAACCAAGGCTGGCACGCAAACGCCCTCCGTTACCGGTCAGACCAACCCGCCGCCCCTTAGCATGCCACACCCCAAGAAATTCAGCCATGTCAACATCAACAAGAAGTTCCTTGAGAAGACGTCGGCGTCTACCCCAAGCCTCACCTTCTCCGCCTCGCCTGTGACGAAAACGGCCAGCACCAGTCGTGAGTCTCGTGGCGCGTGCACGAACTTATTGTAACACCATACCCATGCAGAGAAACCCGTGCTCCAGACTTCCACTTCGCATCCCCGCCTAGTGACTGCCAAACTCACAGCGACCCCGCAACCCAGCACTACTACTGGACCTGGATGGTCCCGGCCATCCTCCACGGCCTCGTCCACAGCACCCACACCACTTCCAGGCAGCGCCAAGGGATCGCCAGCACCTCTTGCAAGCTCAGGCGGGGCACCTCTGCCGCCACCTGTAGGTAAGGTCATACAGCCCCAGCCGCGGTCAACACAAGATGTTGCAGCCCAAAGGCGCGAGGCTGCAATGAAGCCAGTATGGGGTAACACGAAGGGCGGCGCGAGCAATCCAATCAAGCTCGATGCGGTAGAAAACGATTTCCCCACTGCTGCAGAAGTAGCGCAAGGTCCGTGCGCCTTCCACCTGGCTGTGGCACTAGATAGACGATTATATGCAGGGCGTATCGCGCGAGCGGCGGAAAAGCTCGCCGCTGCAGACGCTGCAGCTGTCCACAAGCAAGCGGTCAAGGCAGAACTTCAAGCGGAAGAGGACACATTCCGTGGGGTTCACCTGGATCCAAATGCTCATCACTGGGACGAGGTTCGTCTTTGGCCTTTGGTGTCCTCGAAATTGGAATTCAATGTTACACCTTTCCAGATGGAAGAGGACGATGACAACTTCTTGGGAGGCGTCATCGAGTTCGGGGATGGCCGTCAGTACCAGGTCTCGACGGAGTCTGCACAGCAGGTTCCACCCCCGCAGGATGCGAAAGCGTCTAGCGGCCTCACTGATCAGCCCGTCAGCAAAGAGGAGCGGTTCGCAGAAGACTTTGACAGAAGTTGGCCACGTTCACAGCCCATCCAGCATCCCCCGCCAAGTCAGCAACGCGAGCAACGACCCGAGCGGTTACCCACTTCTCCATCCACATCTGCGCACTCACCGCAGGAGGGCTCGAGGGTTCTGTTCAATGAGCGTTCCAACCGGCTTGAGCCATACTCTCACCAACGTCATGTCCCTCCTGGCGTGCCTTTCAACAACAACCGGAGAGGCAGTCGTTCTGACAATGCGACGTCGCCCATCGAACCTCGCCGAGATGCTCCCCCTCATGCGCATTTGCCAGGCGTCCAGGTTCTCCAGAGGGGTCATCATGCGGAGCCTCCGCCTTTCTCGAGGGCGCCAGGAGATCGACCTCCGGTATCTCCGCAGGATGGATCTCGCTTTCGGGAACGTCAACCTTTCCAACGAGATCATGCTTGGCAAGGCGGTGGGTACCATGGCCCTGATCGCTATGGTCCACACGGTTCGTCCCATATGCCTAGGGATGCCGCATTCGATGACCGTGCGCGGCATACATCCGGACCCGAGCCCCCTGCGGTATCCCCCTCCGCGGACCACCGAAGGCAGCTTCCCCCGCACCTCTCAACGATGGAGCCCAAACATCCTCCAATACCACCGGAGCCTTCAATACATGCCCCGCCTCCTCCCCACCCGCCGGCTGTTCAACATGAGCCCCCTGCGCCCTCAGCAAGTTCACAAGCTGCCGTTTCGCCTGCAACCCCAGACAAAGCTCTTCCTGCATCGACGATGCCTATCGTCGACATGGAAGAGGTGCGTAAAGCGGCCATGCACAGCGCCGCCGAGCGTGCCCGGTTACGACGCCAGCAGGAAGAAGAGGAGCGAGAAAAGGAGCGAGAACGGGCGCGTAGGAAGGCCGCCGAGTTGGAAGAGAGGATCCAAGCGGAGAAAGCTCGTGAGCGCGAGAAGGCAGAGGCGGAGAAGAAGCTTGCCGAGACCGAGGTTAGATTCTGTCTTCCTCTACGAAGACCAATTTAGCTGACACGCCCCAGGTTGTCGGGTTCATCGAAGAAGCAGTGTCGTCTGTCAGTACCACCGAAAACAAGGTTGGTGCTGCGGAAGGATCTGCTCAGCGGCACTCAGAATTTCGTCCGCCCATGGGGCGAAATGGGTCTTCAAGAGGGACCGCCCGCCCGTTCGGCGCACGGAGGACATCATTCACACCCACCACGCTGCCTGTCAACCCGTCCATCCAACCTTCTCCTGCCTCAGAGACTGATTCATGGAGGCGCAAGGCTCCCCCGGCCGCACCAGTTCAGGCGGAGACTCAGAAGCCACCGGCTACTCCCGTAATGCCACCCCCAGTGTTCGCGCATGCAGGGTTGGATGTGAAGGTGGGCGAGGAGGTTGAGGTCATGGACTTCTCTGATCATGGGAAACTGGCTGGCTCCGAGCAGCCTCCGCAACACGCGGGTCCGCACACCGGACGTCCACCTCGGGCGGTGGCTTCAGACTTTTTCGGCGATGCGTCGGCATCTCCTCAACACGTCTCACCTATCCATCCCAGAGCTGAGGAGGAAACGTGGCGACGGGGGCCCCCTAGTAGACCGCCTGCGTTCGGCCCGCCGCACGCACCAGAAGAAGGCAAATTTGGATCGCACGAGAGCCACACCGCACCGTCGCACGCACCTGCACATATTAATGTCCCGAATGGCCTACCGACGGGAGCCCCGTTGAGCCCTGTGCACGATGAGCATTCACGGCGCGTGTCTGGCCATCATCCGAATGGTGTCCATCGCTTGCCCGTCGGCCCCTCGTACCGTGAAGCTCCTATGTCGGCGTTGAACGATGTGATGGCGCGCATCAAGGGTGCTCTTGACGGCATGCACCACAAGGAGGAGGACGTTGAAGCCCCCAAAGCCCAGAAGTGGTTGCCCCCTGCGTTGCGGCCTCAGACTGCTCATTCTGACTTCGCTCCTCCTGAGGAAGTGTTCGACGTGACTTCTGCAGAGCCTCCAAAGTCGCCCAAGCCAGCTTGGAACATCTTCCACGTCAAGCTCCCGCAGATCTCCCATCCAGCAGCGGCACCTCCGAAGACCGAGCTGGTCTGGCCCCGTGGTCTTCGCAATATGCGGCTAGAAGTGTACTCGTTCAACCCACCGATTGAAGCCCTGGCTCGTCGGGACACCACAGTCAACGACGTCATCTTCAGCCGGCCACGGATAGTGCGTGGGCAGCACAAGTACTTTGTGTCCATTCCGCGACGGCGTCTTGGTCGTCGGCCTCCTGGGGAGCCGTCTGGATCACCTGTTGTCAACCTCCCTTCCACTCCCCTCCGCACGCGGGGCCCTGGCCTTCCCAAAGAGTCTGCTTCGTCCGCCGCGTCAAGTTGGCGTAAGGCACCTGCACCTGCTACCGCGTCCTGGCCCCCGGTACTCGAAGAGACGAAGGAAGTCACCGACCTGGAAACGGTCAGCCGCTCACCTCCCCCCGAAACCCCTTCAGTAAGGAGTGCTGGACTCTCGTTGCCACAAGCGTCCGAAATTGCGGCAGTGGCAGCCGTCGCGTCGAAACCCAAAGCAGAGCCCAAGATGCCAATTGGCTCAGACGTTGCGTTTTACCGCAATTCTCGCGTGGAGACCGCCGTCGAGACTGCACCGCCTATTCAGTTCATAGTATCGAACGAACTCGAAGGCGAGCCCAGAGGGCAACCGAAGGAAGCGCAGTCCTCTCTTCCGGCGGATGCGAGTACATCGGTTCCCTCTGCTCTACCCGCAAGGGAACGAGAGCCAGAGCAGCAGGCGTCATCTAGGAGAGTGTCTATGGTAAGTGTCAACTTATATCGTATGCGTGCGAGACGTCTAACCTGTTGTTATTGGATAGAACGGGACAATGACCCCTCCTCCACAACCGCAGCCTACTTTGTCGTCATGGTCAAAGTCACCGAAGGCGTTCTCAACCAAGGAGTCCCCCGCTCGTGCTCCTGACCCCGAGCATCTCAAAGCCGTCTGGTCACAAACTCCGGACAAGTCGCAGATCCAGCCTGTCAACTCGTTGAAGGGCATTGCGGATGATCTCACTGCCGTACCTTTCACGTTGCAAGACGTCAAATCCGACGACGGCGAGACACCCCCTCCATCAGGGGCAGGTCCTTGGTCAAGAATGTCTGCGAACGAGGTCACCCGCGCGTTCCAACAGGTCCCTTCGCCATCGTCGAGCTCATCACAGCGACCAACCCCCATCGCCTCTTCCGCCAGCACCTCTACGAACGGGTCAACCGCTCGGCATCCTGGGTTCGCCTTCTCACCCCCGCCCATCGGCCAGCCCGCGCTCAGACCACCCGCATATCCGGGTTACTCCCCCATGGTCAGCCATTCACCCGGCCCACCCGTAATGTACCCGGGGCCAAGCCCTGTGCCGAGACACATGGTCGCGGCGCACAACGGCGGCATGCCCGCGTACGGACAGGCTGTATGGATGTCCACGATGGCGGGACCCGCCCCGCCGCCGTCGGCCGGGATGGTCCGATCGCCCTACGCTCCGCAGCTCATGCCGTACCCGTCGCCAGGCGCGATGCCCATGTACCCTGGCCCGGTGCCCATGCAAAACCCACAACAACAAAACGGAGTTCAGGGTCGCCCTCCGAGCATGATGATGAGCCCGGTCATGCAGCCGGCCATGTCGCCCATGTACGGGAGCCCGGTGTTGGTGCACACCGCGCCTGTAGGGCAAGGCTATCCGATGCCGAACCAGACCAACCGACCCCCGATGCGGAGTCCGTACGAGCAGAACCCCCCGAACGGCACCCACATGCACCCTTCCCCCATGCGCCAGCCTCCGCAGAACGGTTACGCTCCGATCCCTCCGAACTACGCGCGTCCGCCGTGGTGAACTTTTTGTACTTAGCCCGTCGCATCTGTATCTTACACTTGTTCTGCTTGCTGTTTTTGGTATCTTCATCTAATTATACCCATTGGGAACGAATACCAGACTCGGGGCGTACATTACTAGCGTGCTCATTGCGAGATATCTCTAAGGCCGGGACTAGAAGAACACAAGCAGCCAGGTATACAATTCACTGGATATCAACCCTACACAGCCAACTTGACAGCATTGCTCGCGGCCTCGTCGAGGTCGTCGAAGGGGATGATCTTGAGGCCCGACTGGCGGATCATACTAGAGACACCCCATTAAGTTCATGTACGCTAGAATCGATTAATTTGAACTTACGCCTTCGCCTCGGCCTCCTTAGTGCCCTTGAGACGGACAATCAGGGGAACCTCAAGAGAAAGTTCCTTCGCGGCGTTGATAACACCCTCAGCGATGTAGTCGCAACGCATGATACCTGATGCATGTAAGATATTGCACATGAGATGCACAACTTGCGACATACCTCCGAAAATGTTGATGAAGATGCTCTTAACCTTGGGATCAGCAATAAGGATCTCAAACGCCTTCTTGACGGTCTCGGGAGTAGCACCTCTGAAAAGCTTCGTCAAAACAGCGCGAGTTTCAAAAAATCGATACCACTCACCCTCCAACATCAAGGAAGTTCGCGGGGTTGCCGCCGTGCAGCGCGAGGACGTCCATGGTGGCCATAGCGAGACCAGCACCGTTCACCAGGCAGCCGATGCTACCGTCAAGCTTGATGAAGTTCAGGTCGTACTTCTGGGCCTCAACCTCCGAAGGCTCTTCCTGAGTGACGTCGCGAAGAGCGAAGACGTCCTTCTGACGGAAGGAAGCGTTGTCGTCAAAGCCGAACTTCGCGTCCATGCTAAATGGAAATGTCAGCCTGCCCCGTCCTCACATACACACTGGCGGGTCCATACCAAAGAACGTGCCCATCCGAGGTCTCTCCAAGGGGGTTGATCTCGATCTGGGTCGCGTCCTTGTCCTTGAAAATCTTGTACAGACGGATGAAGATATCCGCCGCCTCGTCCTGGGCGCCCTCAGTCTTGAAGCCCAACTTCTTCGCAAGAGCGACGGCGGTAGCCTTGTCGAGACCCTTCTCGAAGTCGATGGGGGTGGTGATGATCGCACTGGGGTCCTTCGCGGCGACCTCCTCGATGTTCATACCACCCTGAGCAGACGCGACCAGCACCGGTCCACCGATGTTGCGGTCGTTCAGGACGGCAACGTAGTACTCATGGGAGGGATCCCGACGCTCCGCCAGCATGACCTTGTGCGGATGTCCATTAAGTCAGTTAACGCGGGGGAGGTTGAGGGACTCGTACGGCGTTGCAGACGCGCCCCGCAGCACCGGTTTGCTTCGTGATGAGTTTTGCGCCGAGCATCTTGCTCGCGTAGTCCTTCGCCTGCTCCGGGCTAACACGGCGCTCAGCAACGGAATGTCCGGGATCCGAGCATGTCGCTCACCTCTCAATGACATGCACACCGCCCTGCAGCCCATTGTCGAAGTGGCCCTTTCCACGGCCGCCCGCGAGAACTTGAGCCTTGATCACGCTTCCAGTAGAGCCTGTATGTCCGTTCAATTTCCGACGGCATAGACGGAGGTGCGCGCGGACACATACCAAACTGTTTCGCGACCTCGAAAGCCTCTTCAGGAGTGTGTGCAGCGACGCTTTTCGGCGTAGGAATGCCATACTACGCGTAGGACGTCAGCGCGTGCACTGTACGATCCATGCGACATGAATGACGCACCGAGTTAAGCAGGTTCACTGATTGGTATTCATGGATAGAGAGAAAGCGCTTCTGACCCGCAGACGCGGCCTGTGTGGACCGCGTCAGTGCGCACACCATGCAATATGCTTTGAGAAACGTACGCGAGCCAAAGAACCAGCCTTTCTGAGAGACGCGAGCATTGGGATGAGGACGGCCGTAGAGTGGGAGGAGGGAAAGGTGCTGGCAGCGGGACGGGGCGGCGGTCGGCGGTGAGCGTCGTGATTCTTTGGGTGCTTAGTCAGCAGCCCCCGGCTTTTAGAGTGCGCTGCACGGCTGATGTGCATCTTCACCCAGGACGACGACGACGGTTGATTTGCTGGTGGTCTCCCTGTCTCTCACCGCCTTGCCTTGGTCTTCATGATCAGCTTGCTGCGGCGAAGTTCTGGTAGATGGACGCTATCCTCGCTTTGAGTTCGGACCGCTCAAACTACGGAGTCGTTCGAAATTGTGCAGAGGAACATACACCCATACTCCATCTCGGATCCATCGTCTGCTTTTGTGTAGCTGTGAGCTTGGCAATCTATATTTTCTACAACGTGTATCCCCTTGCCTCGCTCCTCGTTCATATCTGGCACTGCAAGTCTTCCCACTGTCTTCCCGCGAGGGCGAGCCTCGTGTGAGCCGCGCATTCACCTGACTCCTCGGTTGGTGCCACGAAGATACAGGTGGCGTTCCCGTTCCAATTTGCTCCTGACCACGACCATGTCCTCACCGTCACCCGCGCTGGCTACTTCCCCCGAACAAAACGGCTTCTCAGACGATGCGACCGCCCGCGCACGCTTGCTGGAGGTTTCCACGGCCATCCTGCGTCAAGCGGTCAACCTCGTGCAAGATAGCCTCACTACTGACCAGCAGCTCACCGCGCAATCAAACTATATACCCGGGTCTACGATAGGTATGTACATTTCGCGATCGAGTTTCAGCGTTGAACTGAATTGAGTTGTAGGCAAACATCTCAGACATGCTCGAGATCATTTCGCGCTTCTCGCAGAGGCGATATCCACGCCGGCGCCCCATGTATTGAATTACGACAAGCGAGCGCGCAATACCCCCATGGAAAGCCAGCGCAAGGCAGCCGCAGATGCATTGAATGAGGCTATCGCGCAACTACACGAAGTTGTGCCAACGGCAAATCTGGCCGAGCCCATCACATTGCACGCCGTCACGCCGTATCCTCAGGTTATGGAGACCACATTTGCGCGAGAGGTGAGTACGATGCACCTAGGACCACGTCTTTCCCGTCCTGATATATCTACAGCTGTGGTTTGCAGGTCTGCATGCAATTCATCATTGGTCAATGGTAAGTCCTGCGTCGGCTGTTCACACATCGGGGCTCAGTCATAACCTCCTCCAGGTACGAGTCATTGCTGGCGAGCTTGTGAGTCCTCTCGGGTAATAAAAGTGATCGTCTGCTCATGCGACAAAACAGGGCATCAAGCTAGAGGATACGTTTGGCTTTGCGCCTTCCACGATTGTCCATATGGAATCAAAGGCGGCCTTTGGAAAACCCAAGATATAGGGTTCTTGGATAATTTTGTTCTGCATGTTTTAGATATTTGTCCTTACTGTCCGGGTTGTCGCGATGCTATCCTCGTTGTCCTATGCTGCTACCTATATTATCTATCGAAGTCTCCCCAGTCCGCCCAAGACATATGCATACCATGTGCATGTGAGGGACGCCTGCTGGGATGACGAGCGTCGAGCGTCTGGAGGTATGATGCAGAGGCGCTCAAGATCGATCGGGGCGCTTGCGCAGTGGCGTGCGGGGGGCAAGTGCAGTGTTTCTCAACCTGGCTTCTACCCAGCAGCCACCTCCCCGTCCCCCGCTAACTCCCGACCCCTTGGCATACTCTCCAAAATGCCTCCTGAGATGATCCCCATAGACGGGGAGCAGAAGAAGCGCGTAGTAAGTTATAATCTCGTATTTGCATCCCGAGCTCTCCGCGCCCCCAGGCATGCTCAACCTTACCTGTAGTGCTACTTCTTCGACTCGGACGTGAGCGGTTTCCATTATGGGCCAGGCCACCCGTAAGAATGACCCAAGATCCCTCTTGTTTTTGTGCTGATGATTTTCAGGATGAAACCTACGCGTATACGGATGTGCCATTCATTGGTCATGAACTACGGCCTGTACAAACGCATGGAGATCTTCGTATGTAGTCGTGCCCCCTCTCCTTAGTAAACGTATCACCGCGCCTTTAAACTCACTTCGCATTCCACAGAGAGCCAAACCTGCCACAAAGCGCGAAATGACGCAGTTCCACTCTGACGAATATGTCGATTTCCTGAGCAAGATCACGCCTGTCAATATGAACTCGTTCATTAAGGAACAGCACAAGTGTATGCGCAATCGTGCTCTACATCTAGCCCTCTTCTAACGGAGATGTACACCCTATCACAGGCAATGTCGGGGACGATTGCCCAGTGTTTGATGGCTTGTTTGACTATTGCGCTATCTCAGCCGGCGGCTCTATGGGTACGCCCTGGCTCTACCCCCGTTTGGCCGCCTCTTGCTGATATTGCACAGAGGGCGCCGCTAGGCTAAGCAGGGACAAGTGCGACATTGCAGTGAACTGGGCCGGAGGTTTGCACCATGCCAAGAAGAGTGAGGCCAGTGGTTTCTGCTACGTCAACGGTCAGTTGATCCTTCAGAGTTATCTATTTGGCGCTCACATATGATCTGCAGACATTGTATTGGGCATTCTTGAACTTCTGAGGTGAGGAATTTGTAGGCGATGAAACAACTGAGTTGGCGTCTCACCGCTGTACAGGTATCATCCTCGTGTCCTCTACATTGACATAGACGTGCATCACGGAGATGGAGTGGAGGAGGCTTTCTACACTACAGATCGCGTGATGACCGTCAGCTTCCACAAGTACGGCGAATACTTCCCAGGAACGGGAGAGCTGCGGGTAAGGCTTGTGCACATCCAATCTTGGGGCGAGACCGACTTACGAGTTTTGTAGGACGTAGGCATAGGCAAGGGCAAGTACTACGCTCTCAATTTCCCGTTGCGAGATGGCATCACCAACGAGAACTACAAGAGTGTCTTTGAGCCTGTAAGCATTCATAGGCCCCTTATTTCGAACGCTTCTGATAGTGTGCTCTCTGTCAAGGTCATTCAACAAGTTATGGAATCGTATGATCCCGGCGCCGTCGTGTTGCAATGCGGCACGGACTCACTATCAGGGGACAAGCTTGGCTGCTTCAACCTGTCAATGCGAGGTACGTAAATATTTGCTGCAACACGCATCTACAATGGCTTTAACATACTTGCAGGTCACGCAAATTGTGTGAAGTTCGTCAAGTCATTCAACAAGCCCCTGCTCCTCGTTGGTGGTGGCGGCTACACCATGCGCAATGTGAGCAGATGCTGGGCTTACGAGACCGGTCTTGCAGCGGGTGTTGAGCTTGGCAAAGGTACGTGGGAGTGCTCCTGTGGAACCAAATGTGTCGCGTACTCACTGTGGGACACTCACCAGAAATACCCATGAACGAGTACTACGAGTACTTCGGCCCGGACTACGAACTAGACGTGAAGTCGTCCAACATGGACGACATGAACTCTCCCGAATACCTGGAACGTGTAAAAGGCATTGTTCTCGAGCATTTGCGGCATGTTGGCGGCCCGCCGAGCGTCCAGATGCAGGGTGGGTGTAGCCGCACCGTTCGTGAGGTCTTATTGACCCCCATCGTTAGACGTTCCGCGGATGCCCGTCGACGAGCTGGTCGAAGACGACCCAGATGAAGACATGGACGACCCCAACGACAGACGGCCAACTCGCCGTCTCGACGCGCGCCGACAGGCAGACGGCGAGCTCTCCGACTCCGATGACGAAGGGGAGGGAGGGCGGCGCAACCACGCCAGCCACAAGGACGCCGACTCTCCAACGACAGGGCGGAGATTCGGCGCGCCAGTCGGGATTATGAGCACGGGCACTACACATGGTGTAGGGCCGAGCGGCGCGCCGCCGGTCGCTGCGGCCACAGCTGGTCCGTCTGCAGGACAGGCTGCCGTCGCGGAACAGTCCGACATGGACATCGACGACGGCGTCCCGCTTGCACAGGCGGCGAAGAACAAGGCTGCGGCACCCGCGCCCACCACGAACGGCGCTGGCCCTGCGCCCAACAAGGATGAAGCAGAGCGTCCATAGTGCCTGTTGTATAGCCTCATCTGGTCTTCACACTGTGGTATTATTAGTATGTTTGTTGTATTGCGTTCGATGCCTCGGCCTCAGCGTCCCTTCCTACAGCTAGATGTGCTGGACAGCGTTTCCCCCAGAGGTCCAGTCATGTGTGTAGTTTACTGTCTGGCTCTAGGGGATCAGCGAGGCATGCATGGCGGAAATGGGAGAGTAGGCAGGACTGGGTCGCTACTCGACCCGAATGGCTGGCAACCGGTGCCAGGAACGCCGTCTAAGCTTTGCTGTCATACCGAGATCTGCAACGAGGCAGAAGGGGTTCCCCTTACATACGAGTTAGCGGTGTTCGCAAAGATCCAGACGTACCCGGCATTAATGTTAATGCGCGTCACACTAAGTTGAAGGCATCGGACTCTTCCGAACTCCACATGCACCGTCTTGAACTAGATCCACGCCCATGTCTCCGTCAGGTCCAGCTTATGCTTTAATTGATAGGTATAATATAACGGAGCACTGGTACATGTCTACGCCGCGGAAATTACGAAAGGGAGATACAAGAGGCAAATACGGAACTGTTACAGTAGGAATATCACCAACAATCTATACAATCTTTCTTCCATGTCAATAGTACTCCGAGTCCCGCACCTCCTTGCCAGAAGGCGAGATGAACACCCGCAGGCCGTCGAACGCAGGGCGCACCCACACCGGGGGGCCGTCCTCGAGCGTCTCCAGGCCTTGCTTCACCACCTCAGTGACTTCGTCCTGCGGCGCCGTCCGTCCTCCCACCTGCTCCAAAATCGTGCGATATTCGTCGTGGGAGACCTCGTGGCTGAACCCGGTCAGGTACGTCTTGCGTGCGCCCATCCGCCGCGCAATTTCCACCGCCTGCGCGAGGCTCAGATGTGACGTGTGTGGCTGGAGGCGCAGGCAATCGAGCACAAGCACCGGCGGCCTCGCAGATGCGTACGCCGCAGCATACGAGGCGCGGATGTGTTCCCAGACGTCCTCGGGAATGTGCGAGCAGTCCGAGATGTACGTCACGGCGTTCTGAATCGTGAATCCAAAGCAGAAGTAGGGGAAGATCTCCTTGACGGGCTCGGTCTCTGGCGTCAGGGCGCGTGCATTGACAGGCGTGCCCGGCTGGCCCGGAGACGATGGGTGGGTGGATGCGGGCGATACCGAGTTGGGGCTGGGCGTGAAATCGACGGGAGGTGCGGAGAAGACACGGCCGTGGTGCACTAGGTCGTCCGAGGATCAAGTCAGTTTTAGTCGCAGGCACGCTTGATTTCGTTCACACACGCGCGCACCTTTGAACGGGTCCACCACGATGCCGGTGTCGCCGATGGTAAACGGTTTTCGGTCTTCAATAATATGCCAATTGAACTCAGGCACCTGTCGCGGCGAAATTCAACGGGGCTGCCCCGGGTGTGAAACGATCTGCGCGAGACACTCACATCGCCGCCGCCAGAGGCAAATTCCTTCGAGATTAGGTAGGGGAATGCCCTACCGACCTCCTGGAAAGTCTCAAGGGAGACGTACAAATCAACATGAGGCTGGATAGCGCCGTGCAGCGTCCACCCTGCAGGGTAACGGTCAGTTCATCATGCCACAGCAACGGGCCGCGCCACAACATCCAGCGCGCACCTCTGAGGTCGTCTAGTCCATTCATAGCTTCGGAGCGGAAAGTGAGCGCTCCCGCGAAGATAATAGACATGGATGCCGGACATACCATCCGCATGGGCGTGAGTGATGAGCACGGCATCTATCTTGCGGAGGCCGTACTTCGGGAACCACTCGACTGCGGCCTGTTGGAAGCTCTTCCCTACATCGATGACAATGGTCCTGTAGACGCGTGGACGATCTCAGCAATTTGCACGCCGCGGAGGAGAGCACATGGAGGAACGGAGCGCGATGAACGGGAGAGCTCCCAGCGGTAAACGCCGAAGGCAAAACGCCTCATCGCGCAGACGATCCGGGATATGCAGAACCAAATGTACGGCGCGTCTCCCCCCACGAGCCGACCTGGTTCCGGTGCGTGGTGGGCCGCTCTCCGAACAGTCCGCGCACACACAAACCTGACGCCTCCGACGGACATCGCCGACTTGGAATGCCGGGGGCCCTGAGAAGGGTGACGAGGGGTACTCACACGAGCTCGCCGTTCTGCGCGCGGACTCTGGCGACGGCGGAGGTATTGCGCTATCATGATGAGATCCGGCGGAGTCAGCGTCAAGCCGGTGTGGCGGAGCGGACCCGCACAGAAAAAGTATACGCACCCGTATGTTCTTCTTGCCCTCAGGGTAGAGCGTCGACCAGCACGTTTTGCACTTCTTTGCGCCGGGCGGGGCGGTCAGACAGTCGACGTGGGGGACGGTGGAGGATGTGCCGGTGCCGAGGAGGATGACCTCGACGTCGTCGGTCAGAGCGGGCGAAAGCGCGTCAATAGAGCCCATGGTGGTGTGTGGGTGCGCGAGGGTCGGTGTAGAGGAGGAAGAGGAGGGTGTGGCGGCAGACATGTCGGACGAACGGGGGAGCTTTTATAAAACGCGGGGCTGGCGATCTGGTCGGACTCGGCGGAGCAGGCGATTCGATATCAGCCTCCGCACGTGTATAGCGCGTCTCCGGGGCCATCAGGGCGGTTTGAGCAGATTCTGGCTTAGAGCATGGGCGATAGACAGCACAGGCAGTCGGCCGCGGTCGACGTCTGTCCTCGTAGGGCGGAGATACAGGGCGAATAGCCACAGCGTCCCCGCGCCGGCTTGCACGCTCCCATCACTCCCGACTCGGCTCTTCCTCCGCACGTGGCCCGCCCTGCACGCCTGTCCCTAGATCCAGCGGCACTCTCCCAGATCCCCTCGTGGCCCTCCTCTGAGCTCATCGACCCATGCAGCGCACCCCCCAGAATACCTCGAAGCTGTGTATTCCACTTATCGCACAAGTACACGCACGGTGGTCGGCAAGCATCGCCCCAGCCGGATACAGTACGGATTGATACATCTCCACAAATACTTCTTCGTGCCGCCGACATCCTGTCATTTCGTGAAGACTGTGAACACGCCGTGCGTTAGCCTGGGAACACGGCCTCCGCCCGGGTCTAACGTACTTGACACTACGTCCTCGTCCTGGACGTGATGATGCAGGCTCACTTTCTGCGCATGCGGGTTGAACTTCGATGACTTGCCCTAGCCCCGATGTCAGCCCGTTTGCAGCCGCAAGACGCTGATGCGCGCTTACCCTGTCCGAACGGTCAGCTGGCGGCACACAAACTGTTTGTGGCGTCTGCACTCACCAAACTAGAGCGTATCGGAAGTTCGTCGCCAGCGACCGATGAATGCCGTTGCAGACGCTCTGCGGCGCACCGCGTCAGGACGCCCATTTCGGTAGCCAGGTGCCGAACAACGAGCGGTACCCACCTCGACCGTAGCCCCCTTTCGCATGCAGACGGGATCATCCAGATCCGGGTGGACGCCCCGTTTCTTGGTGTACACCTTCACGAGGTCAAGCTCCTCCCAAATCTTCTCGATGAGATAGTCTAGGCTGCGTATAGCGGTGCCGCGTGAGTACCCAGTAGTCGCCCAGATGGGCGCAGCAGCACGCACTTCAGCCCAAGCTCGCAACTAATCACGACCGTGTGGTCTTCCCGGGCGAGTTTGTCCATCTGCTCGAGGCTGATAGCGTCAATCTTGTTATAGACATCTGCCCAGGGACGTAAGTGGAGCACAGCGACACAAATCCAGGGTCCCGCTTACACAGACATGGCATATATTTCCGTGTTCCTGCGGCAGCATATCAGGACAAACGGGCCTCGTGGCCGCCCGGCATAAGACGCACCTATCAGCACATCGATGAATTCGTCGGTTGTGATCTGAACCGCTGTCAGCTGCGAATGGTATCGGCGAACGGGACAGAACCTACGTCTTCCCGGATCATTATGTCGCAGTTGTGCAGCTTGTCTACGCAGTAGCGCGGGGAATGAATAGACCGAACCGCATGGCCCTGAAGAATATCACTCACAGCCAGCCAAGATAGTCCGGATGGTCTTCTCGTCGGTCTTGGTCAAGGGCACCGTCTTGTTGATCTGATACAGATGTCAATGGCCGTGCGGGTACCCCTGGCAAGCCAATCTTACCGTAATCTGTGCATGACAGAGACATCTCAGCTGGGGGTCAGTATTACGGCACACTCGCAGCACTTACACCTCCGGTGGTCTTGCGCTTGAAGACGACATCGGGCTTTTTCTTATTCAGCCGGATGCCGACGGCGTCCAACTCGATCTCGAGCAGGCGCCGTTGCTCCTCCGACTTTGTCGCGTCAAGCATGATGAGAATGAGATCGGCAGTTTTGGCGGTCGCGACGACTTGCCGGCCGCGACCGCGACCTTCACTAGCTCCCTCGACGATTCCCGGAAGATCTAGCAACTGTATGCGCGCGCCTTGGTGCTCAATAACACCGGGGATTGCCTGACAGCGTAATGAGCGCGTGACCCGATATGGCGCTGTGAAGGACGTACTGTGAGTGTGGTGAACTCGTAGGCGGCCGTCTCCGACTGCGTGTGTGTGCACTTGCTGAGCAGCGTTGACTAATTGCGAAGATGGAAGATGAGGGCAGTGTACGGATACGTCATGCGAGACACCCACCTTGCCCACTGAAGGGAAGCCGATAAGTGCGACTCGAGCATCTCCGGACTTCTGGACATCAAAGCCTGTTCCTGCACCGCCGGACTTGGAGGTAGGTTCGAGGAGCTGTGCGCGGTAGCGAGCGAGCTTCGCCTTCAGAAGACCAAGGTGATATTCTGTTGCCTACTTCGCTCCCTGCTAAGCCGTCGATTTCACCGGCGGTCCGCGGTGTACGCCCACCTTATTCTTCTGCGCTATTTGCGGAGGTTCAAGGGTCAGAACTCTACACTGCGCCCAGACGTGAGGCATGCTTACTCCTCGCCATCTCCTCTGCGCACGATCGAAGCCTCGGTTAATGACGTTTTGCATGCTTGCGCAAAACGTGCAGGACGCTCACCCTCGATTTCCTTGATCTACAGCGGGCAGCCTCTCAGCCACACAGGTACGAGCGAGCGCGCGCCGCGTGCCTACCTTCTCCACGATCCCCATGTTTGCGCAGCTTCACGACGTCAGATAGTGTGTGTTTGGGAGAGCCGCTCCAGAGTTGAGCGCGCAGCGAGGAACAAGCACAGGGAGCACGGCGAGTGCGTGGTGGAGAGAGTGAGAGTGAGAGGCGGAGGCAAGGACGGGCCTGGCGCCCATCGGGACCGGCGGGCCTTGGGATACCACAGCGCAGGGTCGGCGGGCTACATCATCTTCCGCCTCGAGTCCCTGCCCCTCGTCGGTGCCTCTCCTGCGTTTTCTCCTCCCCTTGCTTCCCGCATGCCCAACAAGCGACATCAGCCAACTCTCTTTACCCACCCAGAGGGCGACGCTGACGACGAAAACGACGAATCCTGGCAGTCCTCGCGCTTCTCCTCGGGCTCGGGCAGCCTCAAGTCCCGGATGAAGACCCGACAAAGAAACGCGTTTTCGCCCAACTCCTCCAACCCGAACGCGCCCCTGGCATCTTCCGCTACGACGCCATCACCGGCAGTGCGCTCCAACTACGCGAACATATACAACCAGTTCGTACGGCGGTACCGGAACGGTCAGACCATCGACGATGACCCGCGAAACGACCCCGAGTCCCACTACTATCACCGTGGCTTCGGCCAACTCCTAGACGGCGGAGACAGCGACGATGAAGACACCCGTGTTCCCGCTGGCATGGCCGAGCCTGACCGGATGTCTGTTCTCATGCTCGACGCAGAGCCCATCGAGCCACAGACCCTAGAAGACCGAGAACGCCTAGAATGGCAGACTATGCTCGCCTCGGTTCTTGCGGGCGACGTGCTCAAGGCGGAGAACACGCGTATAGCGGTCGCGCTAAATTCATCCTCGGAAGAGGAGAATAATCCCCGCGCGGGCATCTGGCTCGGCATTCGCGCACGCTTTCACGGACGCACCATCGAGGAAGAGCGCAAGAAACTCGAGGAGCGACGGCTGCGCACGGTCGACTCGGTCATCAGGGAGATTCTTGGCTTCCGCGTCCAGGATCCTCCACCAGGATCGTCCGAAAGCCGCGAGACCTATGCTCTGCAGCAGGTCAATGCCGTTTTGCGCCGGCTAGAGATTGCGCATTCCCTATACCCCAGTCTGCGCGCGTTCTATCTAGACTACCCCTCCGCGACTGATGTCGAATTCCAGTCGAGATGCGACACCCTGAACACATGGTCTACTGTCCTGACTTCCCTACGCCAACTCCTCGGGACGCTGCGCAAATGGACAGGGAGCGAGAATATGGACGTTACGCAGCCCCCATCCCACCCTTCCACCCCGGGGACCTCACCCGCCGAGGGCGGGAAGGCGAACGGCACGACCTTCGTCGAGCGATTACTCAAGGAGGAGGGCGTACAGAGGCAGTTCGAGAAGGGCTCAATGACCACCATTCACGCGCTCGTCGGGACGACTCGCGACGCCCACGTTAACCTCGCGCCCATGTTCCGCAAGATGAACCTTCCTTCGTTCGAGCAGGAGCTCGTCCCCCTGGTCTCGTTCCTCACGGACCTCGCACAGGCTGTCCTCCGTGTGCGGCTGTCCTACGCCCAGAACCTGAAGAACCCCGACGTGCTCATAATCGATCAGATGACGGACGACTTGAAGGTCAAGATCGGGTTCGCATGCACGCTCAAGCGGCAGTACGAGGCATTTTTGGTGCCTGACCCTGGCGGGAACTGGAAATTGCCCCCCTGTATCAGCGACGACTACGATTCGACCATCCTCGAGGCCCTCACATTCTTTTTCAAGCTGATACACTGGAAGCTGAAGAGTGGGACGAAGGGCATCTACTTCAAAGAAACGGATGTCATCGAGGCGCAGTGGGCGACATTCAGCGATGTCAGTCTCACGATACCTGGAGGCGCGTCCCTGGTCGCCGAGCAGCTTTGGTATGCGATATGGAACTCTGGAAACCTCTCTTGTGAACGACGCTAACCTATTTAATACTTTAGTGCGCTAACCAACAAGTTGATCGTTCGGGTCACAAATTATTTCGACACTTCCATACGTGTCCCCGGCATGCCCGACGACGTCTTCCCCACAAGCATGTCCGAGCGCGCGCGGAAGACGATGAAGACCAATGGCCTAAACGGCGCGCCTATGATGCAGCCATCCTTGACCACTGGATCGCAGCCCACCGGAGTCAGCGTCCCGAAAGAGCGCCTCGTTGGGTGGTATTCGAAGATCCTTGACGGTGTGAGGCAGCGGTCGCGCAAGCTCCAACGCCTAGCACGGTACGTCAACAGTCTCCGGACATCATGTTGCTTTGCCTTACGCCGGCCTCGGCTGCTACAGAGTCCTCTCCCATCGGTTCAGTGACTCGGCCGAGTACGATCTGGAGGACGTCGACATCGACGCTTTCATCGCCACCTTGGTGGAAACAGACCACTTCCTCGTGTACACGCAGAGCTTCGAGGAGGAGGGCACCTACATCGTTGCGCCACCAGGGCTCCGCGAACACCCGGATGTCATCCGGCGACTGCTCGTCGACGCGTTCCACGTGAGCGAGATCGACGAGAGCAGTTGGCTGATGGAGAGTGGAGACGTCGATCCAGACTACGAGGAAATCACTTCTTACCTCCTTGTTCTCTCTCCGCGTACGCGGTTTCTCTGGAACGGTCTTGTTCTCATGCTCCAAATACCCAAGATCGAACTACAGCTAGAGGATAACCGTGTCCGGCTGGTGGCGGACGGCTCGCAGCATAGGCTTACGTTCGCCAAGCGGCAGTTTGGTGACCTCTTCGAAGCACTGGAGGACGAGGAGACGGGCGAGCCCATCGAGGCCGCAATGCCTCCCCTGGCGTGTCTGGTCGAGCAACAGGCTCACCTTCCGTCGGTAAACCGCGAGCTGCGCAAGATTGGTCGCGCGACGAACAGGCTTGCCGACTCTATCGTCGAGGCCGTCCACGTCGTGCGGCACGCGCTCAAGGACACGAACAACTATCAGGAGCTGCTCGAGAACTGGTACGTTTTCGCGTCCGACCACGCGACGCACGTGGAGAAGTACATGGACCGCCCGACGCTGCTCAAGTACAACCAGTCGCTGATCAAGCTCGCCATCTCCTGGGTGTCCTTCATCTGTGATGACTGCGACCCGAACGACCGCAAGACGTTCCGGTGGGCGGTTACCGCGCTCGAGTTCACCCTACACCGTACTCGGCGGAACAACATCCTCCACCTTCCTGATGACCAGTTCGAGATGCTGCGGCAGAAGGTCGCGAGCTGTATGACCCTCCTGATCAGCCACTTCGACATCCTTGGCGCGCGCTCGACGCTTGAGGCGAAGCGCGAAAAGGAGCGCCAGGAAGAACTCCTGCGGCAGCAGACGTCCAACCGGCGGTCCGACGAGGACGCCGAGGAGGCCGCTTTCCAAGCCGACCCGGAGGACGAGGACCTGGTATTCGCATACGCGGATCCCGCCCTGCGCGCGTACTGGGACAAGGCGTCTCAGGCTGCGCGGGATATCGAGGTGCAGCGGGCGGAGATAGGCGCGGAGCGGCACATCATCGGGCGCGTACTGGACGAGAAGATCCTCGTCGACCGCTCTGTTGTGTTCCTCGCCGGATCCAGCTCGAACATTTCCATACGCTGGCAGCAACGGCGCTTCATCGGCGCGGGTTCATTCGGCTCTGTGTACCTCGCGATCAACCTCGACTCAAACACGCTCATGGCGGTCAAGGAGATCAAGTTCCAGGAGACGGCGGGCCTCACGAACCTCTACTCGCACATCCGCGATGAGCTCCAGGTCATGGAGATGCTGCATCACCCGAACGTCGTCGAGTACTACGGTATCGAGGTGCATCGCGACAAGGTGTACATCTTCGAGGAATACTGCCAGGGAGGAAGTCTTGCGGCGCTGCTCGAGCACGGGCGAATAGAAGACGAGAACATCTTGCAAGTATATACGTTGCAGATGTTGGAGGGTCTCGCGTACCTACACTCGCAAGGTGTCGTCCATCGCGATATCAAGCCCGACAGTAAGTGCCTTTTTCTGCGTGCAGCCCTCCGATACTAACGTGTATGTTGGTCAGATATCCTCCTTGACCACATGGGCGTCATCAAGTACGTCGATTTCGGTGCAGCGAAGATCCTTGCGAAGAACCACCGCACGCTGCAGCGTACACGACGCATACCGGAGACAACACCCACCGCCGACGGTTCACTCGGCAACGGGCTGAACAACAGCTTGACGGGTACACCCATGTACATGTCACCAGAAGTCATCCGCAATAACAAGCGCGGGCGCCACGGCGCCATGGATATCTGGTCCCTCGGTTGTGTCGTCCTCGAGTGCGCGACTGGTCGAAAACCATGGAGCAATCTCGACAACGAGTGGTAAGCTCTGTTGTCCATCGCTGTCTCTAACGCTCCTCACCACATATTTCATCAGGGCGATCATGTTCCACATCGGTGTCGCGACGCAGCACCCACCATTGCCCGATCCTGGGCAGCTGGGCGAGATGGGCATCGACTTCATTCGACAGTGTCTTACGATTGACCCCGTGATACGTCCAACCGCTGTCGAGTTGATGAACCACCCGTGGATGATCGACTTCCGGGAGAAGCTCCGGAGCTACGAGGAGGGGGAAAGCGCGAGCTCGAGTCCGCCCCCGGACATCTCCACCGACGGCGGCACGTTCGAGGCGGCGACCATCGCACGCCAGGCCGCCATCCTCCAAGAGCAAGAGACCGAATTCATCTCAGCGCAGTCCCCGACGCTCTCCCCTCTGGAGACGCCGGAGGGCTCGTCCACCAACTCCTCGCCCGGCCTGCGCGAAAGCCCGCCAGACACGCAGTCGAGCTCGGACGATCGCGGTTTCAGCTCGCCCGAGAACAGCGGGAACAGCTCCTGACACTCGTTCCCGTCCCCGCTCCCTCCCCCTGACCTTGTATACCATACGAACCGTACGAACGTTGCCTCGCCCATACTCTTGCCGTGTAGCTTATCACGTTTCCTCGCTGTTGTCATATTGTTTGCACGCATAGCTCTCTCCCCTCGGTCCACCTGCTCCCGCGTTACCTTCCGGTTCTATCGTCGTCCTTGTAGTAGCCTCCATCTCTGCCGCCCACTCCATTAGCCACTAATCGTGTCTGTCCCGCATGCATGTACAGTAGCACGCAAAGCAAAGAGCTGAATTGGAATCTACAGTAATACACGCAGCAGCATTGCCATTCTCAGGAATCTCAACAGCGGCGGGCGCGGACCACCCGGTGATCTCGGCCGTCGGGTAAATGTGTACACTACGCAGGTATATATTCCGTGGGTCGAGAAAAAAGGATACAAACACCAAGAAAGCACGGTGGCAGAATTTGAATATAAAGTGCGGAGGCCGAAATCAAGGCTGATGAATGTGTAAAGGGTGGGGGGCTACATTGCGATCGGCAGGTCTGTGCAGCGTTAAGCTCACTCGATCACCCAGCGTGTCTTGCTCTTCTGCGAGCTTGAGCTCTGGATGGACGACTGGCTGTGCTGGCTGCTTCGGCTGCTCTGGCGGTATAGCGTGGGCGACGCTGAGCGCTCCGTAGCTGCGTCCGATCCGGTAGGTGTCTCGAATGGATCTGTCGACCCAGAGTAGAAGCGCGGCCCCATGTGGCGCGGGGCAAAGCGCATCTGCGAGGGAGGCGGCACGTCCTGTCCATTGCCACCGAACGCGACGGAGTACGTGGGGATGGGTAGGTCGTTGGAGGGGAACGCGACCTTCTCCGTGTCGCCCTTCTCGCCCGGCGTAGTGTAGTCGTCATCGGGGAGCTCCTCCTGCGCGTTCACTACGAGGGATATGACGTCAACACGGCGAAGAAAATACATGCTGCATGGTACTCACGGTAGCGCGGGAGACCCTTGCCGAAGTTGAGACGGCACACAATGCCGAGAGCGAGCGTGACGACGGTGAGGAGCACGGCGGCGGTTGTCATCAGGCTGAAGAACAGCCAGGTGACATACGTCCAGCGGAACGTCGCCGCGATGAACATCGACGCCCAGCCGGTGAGGACAAAGACAGCGACACCCAGGAAGAAGGCCATCGGGAGCCTGAGCTCCTTCCGAACGGACAGCCAGCCCATCGAAAGCCAGGGGATGAGCAGCTAGGAGGCAACAGTCAGGTATAGGGTAGACGAGGAATGCAAGGAGTACGCACGACAAGGACAGTGATCATGATCGCCTTGAAGAACGTCGGCTGCATCGTGAGGCGCCCAATGTTTCCGTTGTACACCTGGTCAACCCAGAGCGCCGCGGACGCGCCGACAAAGAATAGCGAAAGCTGAATTGAGATCGAGAGCATCAGGACGAGGTTGTATACGCGGTTGATCACACGAGACGCGCCGACGCGCTTGAACGTCTGCCAGCCGAACGACTATACGGCCATGACGATGTTAGCTACCGGTACACAGGCAAAGTGCTTAGCACACACACCTTCATGAGACGCCAGCTAAGGAAACCAGAGACGAGCAGAGCAAAGCAGTTGAGCGCCAAGCTCGGGATTTCCGCGTTCGAACGGGTCCTCCAGTAGTCCGGGAGTAGGTTGATGCCGCATGCGCCCTGAGTCGTCAGAGCAGTGAACTTGCGGTGGAAGATTTCCGTGTTGACCTGGAGAGACTCCGTGAGCTTCGTTGTGCCTTGGGAACACGGCTGGACTCACAATCTGGAAACCTCCCCATGCGGTCGCGAGAATGTGGGTCAGCAAGGACGCGACACTGCCCGGAAAATCTCAGTATATGCGCCTATGTCGTACCGTAATCGTGAAAGCTTACACGTGCGGGATAGACTCGTTCAGCAGCGCCACGAGCGACATTCCGAGGAGCCAGATTTGGAAGGCAATGAATGCGATGTCCTCCCGCTTCGTGTTCTCCACGCTGAAAGGAATGCCATGATGAACTTCTGGTCGGTGTATAATATGCGGTAAACTCACGTGTCGACGGGCCAGTTGAGCGTGTACAAGCACTTCCTCGGAAGCTCAACCTCGTTCAGGCCGTTCAGGCCATTCAGGTTAACCTTCGCAGTCCCGTTGAGCGCAAGCCGAATCTGCATCGCCCTGAGAGTGACGTCGAGAGCCCGACGATGCAACGCCTATGATAGACGGTCAACGATGCACCAGACAAGTAGCCTGCTTTGCTTTACCTGTGCGTCGCTATCATCGTGAACGTCCTCGGCGAAGAGCACGGCTTTGAGCTTGGGGATGGCACTATCGAAGACTTGGTTCGCCTCGTCTTCCTCCTCTTCGTCATCAGAGTCAGAGTCGGAATCATCATCATCCTCTCCATCGTCGCTCTCATCATCCGAATCATCATCATCATCGTCATCATCCTCCGTCGCTGAGTTCTCCTGCGCCACGGTGGACGCGGTCGGAGCCGCGACACGGAGTGTAACGGTAAGGGTGCGGGTGGCGGTCTCAGTGGCCGAGAGGCCGGTGGTTGAGAGACTGATGACTGAGAGGCTAGTGGCGGAGCGAGTAGCAGACGAGGAAGTGCGGGAGAGGGTAGAGACAGAGAAATTGGACACGGCAGACGAGGAGGAAAGGACAGCAGTTGAAGAGCGGGTAGCGACGGAAGAGGTCGTTGAAAGAGCGGACGAGGTCGAAGACACCGCAACAGACGTAGACGCAGCGGAAGAAGTGGCGACGCTGCTGAGAGAAGAAGACGTAGCGGCCTCGGCAATAGAGGACATCGCCGCGGCATAGTTGTCGCCGCTCACGTCGAGCGTCACATTGGCCTTGGTGCGCCCGTCCCAAACGACCGTACATGAGCTCGCGTCGACTGTGCTCGGCACCGTGTCGCACATGCGTAGGTCCTTGTTGTAGACCGCGAAGCCTGGGTCGGTCGCGTTTCCCTGCTGGACGAGACTATAGAGGAAGGTTGCAGCCTCAGCGTTCGCGACGAACGCCTGCACCTGGAAGATGACCTGGACGATGCAATGAAGAACGGAGAAAACAAAATAGATCTTCGTGAGCCGGGAGAAAGTGACACGCTCCCACTGTAGAATAAAGTTGGTGGTTAGCGAAGTGATCACCAAAATTGTAAACGGGCTGCGGCTGGGGTTGTCCGATGCAGTACACTTCACAGCCGTTGAAACAATACACCCCGCGAAGGTGAACACTCATGCTTCCTACCACCAGCTTCGTCGAAACGCCCTGTGACTGAGCGCGCTGAATGTTGCTCCCCGAGGGAGGGAGGCGCGAGAGGCGAAGAGGCGCTGAGCATAGGTACGCAAGCATCACCTTCGGTACAACCTATGCTATGTCACTCACATACCGCCGGGTCGGAATTAATGAAAGCTCTTCTCCAAGCGAGGCTATATCACGCCCGCAGACATGGGGTCGGCGCCCTGTGCCTGGTCCGCAAGGACCTGAACATTGGTTGCTCGCCGGGAGCCGCCACTTGAACACCGCGCACGAGAACGCCCTGGCCCCCATCCGAACCCCAGCGCGCAGCAATACAATTAACTCACGAAAAGCTTCACACCAGCGACAGCCGGAAGGCGGGGGGTTAATGGCCATTGCATTATGGATGGAATCTGTGGCCAAAACGCGTTGAGTGGCGTCATAGGCTGGGGGCAAGCTGAGGGACTTCACCAGGCTTGGTCGGGGGAGAAAACCTTGGCAGAAGATCGAGATGCCGCTAGGGCAGGAAAAGCGACGTGGAACCCAGCCAGTGCAACACAAAAGCTCAGAAGAGTATATGAACGGTTGCAACGACGGTCCTGCCCGTCGACTGCAATCCTCAAGGTTTTTGGAGAAGGGAGGGAGGGTGGTGGTAGGAACCAAGAAGGCCTATCGCGGGATTCGCAACCGCGGGATGGACACCGTTCATGAGCCTTCCCCACAGCCGGCGACCGCGTCGGCGCCTCCCGCCCATCAAACTCCCCATATTCCGTAGCAACGCCCTCCACAACTCCCTCATTTCTCGCTCTCATTCCCGCTCGACGCGCCAGAATAGTACACCAGCTCTCCCCGAGGCCGTGCTGCCAAATATGCTAAACCGACTCCAGCTCGCGTGCAGCGCGCCACAGGCGGCGGCATTATTTTGACAGACTCCCGCTCGCGTAAACCGCTCAGGTCTGGGTGCGTCGTTGCGATCGCACAGGATGAGATAGGAGACGTAGCGTTGACGATGAGCCCGGACTTGGCTCGGGATGGCGGGATCCCATCTCAGATCCTATTCAGGCGACCGTCCATTTCCTCCTTCCATCCTCCTTTGCACCGCCAACGTTGCGTGCAGCATGATCTTGTCGGCCATTGGTGACAGCCGTTAACAATCCGTGTCTCCCACTGTCGGTCTATTTTTTGAAGCGTTCAGCGGGCAGTGCGTCGCGTACCGGCGTTGAATTATCGATCTTCCACCGGGCGAACATCCGGTCAGTCTTTCAGAAAGAACTTGGATCACCATCGTCTGATATTAACCATCCACGCACAGCGCAAGGGCTGCTATCCGTTGATGTTTGATTCAGGGTCCTAGCCAAGTCCTAGCCAGCGCAGCTCGGTCGCATCCTCGAGGCACGCATGCTTTGCCTACGCGCTCGAAGGCTGTCATCTGCCTGCTGCCTGCTTGATATGTACACCTCGACCTGCCGTAGTGTGTCAACAGAAAATGATTACCGCACGACGAAGCTACAACAACATGATCACAACAATAATCTACACTTGGTACCATCTTCGCCCATTTCCACTTGCAAGGAACCAGAACGTAGCCCGCTCCTCCGCATCGTCGGCGGGTCCGACTTCCACAGCCCACTCGTGCGGACCCATCCGACGACGCACGATACAGCCTTCCTCCTGCAGCGCTCGTAAAACCTCACCCACCTCCTGGCGGTCGTACGCGGCGCGCAGCCTCCACCGGATCTCGGCCTTCAGATGCGGATTTGCGCGAACGCGGACGTCAGCACCCCTCGCCTGAGAAGACGCGAAGCCCAACGCACCTGTGAGATACCCGGGCGCAGCAGGACGAGCGCGACGGCGGCGCGCAGTGCGGCCTCCCAGACCTCGTGGAGCTTCCGCCCGTAGATGTCCAGCCACCGCCGCGGGAATATCATTCGCTTCGTGCGCGGGTCCGCGTCTGGCTCTGGATTTTCGGGTGCGGGCACGACGACCGTCCAGGGCCGAATATACGCAGCAGAAACGAGCGCGACCGCAGCGTACCCTGTCCAGTGGGCGAGCGGTACAGGCGCGTCTGTCGCGCGCTGGATGGCGGACTTGACCGCAGCTGCCGGAAAGGCGTCCAACTGAACCTACAGTATGATACGTCCACGAGGTGAACGTTATGCCTGATAGAGTGGAGTGGTTGGCATGCAGGACTTACGAGAAGTTGTCGTTTTGTAATGCCCGCAGCGCCCGCGTCGCGGAGCACAGCCAGAAGCTTCTCAGCAGCGACCTTTTCATGTTCGTTGAGCTCGTGCGTCAGGAGCGACGCCTCTGCCTGCGAGAGACAGGCTTGGCAGTCGACGAGGTCCTCTGTCGCACGCCGGCAATAGGCGGGATCGCCATCCGCCGTCTTCCCATGCTCGGACTCACAGGGCACGTCTAACAGCATTTGGACGTCGGTGTTCGCAGCTTCTGCGGCGACTTCGGGCTCGGGCAGCTCGGGCGCTGGAGGCCCCGCAATGTCGAGGTAACGCACACGGATGTCCGTCTCAATGTCATCATCGTCTGCGAGGTGCACGTTCAGAGGGTGATATACGCAGTCATAGACCGCCCAACGAAGATGATCAACGCTTACCAGCTTTCTTGCTATTCCAGTCAATGATCGCACGCATAGAGCGCGGATGGGCCGTGTCAACGTCGAAGCGGACCTGGAGACGTCTGTCAGACAGGCATCTCCGGAGATTCCGAGAGCGGTGCTGCGAACGAGAAAGGAACGCACCTTGTTTTCGGAGGCCAGTTCGATGAGGAAGGCGGTGTCGCCGTCGCTGGCCAGGAGCGACCAATCCTGACACTGGGACGTGTCTTCCTGCTGCTCGACGAGCTCTTCCAGTGCCGATGCGTCCTGGAAGACCTCGCGCGGCAACTGCCCTCCCAGTGCGTTCTGGTTGCTAGATGGACGGTCCGCATGCATAAGCCTTCAACGCAAGTCAACAAGGAAAACCCAGCGGCATACTTGTCCGAGATCTTCAATGTGCGTCCAGGTTTCGACTTCGCCGGGTCGCGGACAGTCTTCGCGAGCACGCCACGGTTGAGCAGTTCAGTTGTTGCCACCCTCACAGATTCCTGACCCACGCTCTTGAGCAGCTGGGACGCCACATCAGGATCGTACGTCTCGTTCGGATTCCCAAGTGTCATCTAGCCGGCGTGTGTATTAGTATCCTCAAAAGCACGCATGTTTTGACTTCAAGCAGATGGTGGAGACCGCTCTCACCTTGACAGCGGCGTCCGCGATTTGGATCCACTCCGACTCGTATGGGGCCGTGGGCGGCATGTCCCCCACGTCCGCTGTGAAGGCGTGCTGCGCAAACTGCTTCTCGCGGCCCTCCTCCGCGATGACGCTCCACATAAAGTCCCAGGGAGGTGCGGTGGGCACCTTCTCCACTACATCGTAAGCGGCCTCGAGGTCTTCTACAGAAGCCGGCAGTACAGTGCTCTGAGTGGCCTGCACTTCGACGAAGCCGACGCGTCTAGAGCAAACCAAATCAGTATCATTGTAAGATCGCAGACACAGTAACGATACGAAGAGCGGCACGCTTACATCGCGTTCTTGTCAATATGCTTCCGCAGGAACTTAACGTGCGCCGCGAGATCGAAGTTGCCCGCGCTCGTCGGGTCATCATCTGGAAGGACGTCTGTCCCGCGATGTTGAAGCCACAGCTCGCGCCACTTCTCCTCCAGGCGGGCTAGGTACGTGTCTGTTCCGGGGACTTCCCTGAGGTGGACGAGGCGTTGGCGCACTGAGTTTCGTGGCACCGCAGGGAAGACCTGCTCTAGTGCGCCCCAATCGAGACGCGTGCCATCCCTGCAGCGCGCCTTGATGATCGCGGAAGCATCGCGTGCAAGCTCGTCGTAGTCCCGGTTCCACAGGAAACGGTGCCGGCGAGGTGTTTGGCCCGAAGGTTCGCCTTATTATCCTCGTTTGAGCCGATGCAGAAATAATAAATATAGCGCCTCATACCTGTATCTTTCTCTTTACCCTTCTTCGTCTTCTTGACACGGGCCTCCTGCTGTGCGCGATGCCCCTGTGCGGCAATGAGCTCATCCACGTCCTTCTCCTGCGTCGCAGTGACCACAGGCGCCGGAAGCACGGGCTTCGCTACAGGCATCGGAGGGAGACCCGACGTGTGCGAGGCGGGCAGCAGCTTCTCCGCGACCAAATCAGCCTCCCGAATAGCATCCCTGATCTTGCCCTCCCACTTCTCACTCGGCTTGCCCGCACCCTGCATGAACTTCGTCTTCACCCTTTGTATGCGCTGCGCTGCCGCGGTGCGGAGCTCTCCAGGGTGCACGCGCTGGAGCATTTCCTCCCAGTCGCGCTCGCGCTGCTCCTTCGCTTCGGCTGCGCGTCGCGCGAGGACGGCCCCTGCGTCGTCGCCCGCCTTCTGCTTCCCTTTGGCGACGCGCGTCTGCACCTTCTTCAGGTCGCGTAGGTGCTTCTTGCGAGCTTTAGCAAAGTGGCCCGCGATCACGTCCTTGTGAGCACTAATGATCCACGAGAGCTTGTTGAGATCGGCGGCGCCCCCGTCTGGCTTCTCGAGCGGAGTGTCACCTGTGGCAGGGTCGATGTACTTGCGCAAATACTCCGTCTGGTACCACGAGAGGCTGTATGTCGCGCTCCACGAAATAGAACGCCGCAACGTCTTAGCCACGGCCTTCACCTCTTCAGGTACCTCCTCGGCTGGAGGGGGGCCACTACCCAAGATCCCTTCGGCGAACGCAGTATCGAGACTGATCTTCTCCGAGTCTCCCCAAAAGGCCATGGCTTCCTCGCTAGACGAAACAGCGGCCACCTTCCAAAAGACTGAGAGCCCCTGAGGGAGCGCCCAGAGGCGGATCGGCGCGATATCGTTGAAACGCCAGTAAATGGGTGCAGTGGAGGGCGTATACGGCCCAGGAGGCGCGATATCATAGGCGGCAGGGTGATCGGAGGCCGGAGTGCAGGTAATGATGGGTTCGGGAGAATCGGAAGGGACGAGGGGAGTGACGAGACCAAGCACCCGCAGCATATCTAGCAGGACGAGGATCCGCGCGCGAGACTTGGTGTGCGTTGGCGTGAGCGCGTTGTAAAGGCCTTCGTGTAAGTCCCGCACTGGGGTTGCCTGGCCTTCCGGGGTCTCCAAGAGCTTGCCAAGCTCCTCGATGGGCTGTGTCACCGTGACGAGCGAACAGTACCCCGAGATGGAGATATCGGTGTAGTAGTAGGAGAGGTTCATGATGCGGCTCGTCGGTGAGACGACCTGAGTGGACTGTGAGCCGTTTTCGAAGATGCCGACCGTGAGCATGTGGAGAGCTCGCGCCCTCGCAGCCTTGCCGACAATGTACCCATATAGCTGCGCGACCGTATTTTTCTCAGCAAGAAGGGCGTCGCGAATCGTCTGATCGTCCCGTAGGAAGAGCTCCGACGCGTTCGCCTCTCGTTGCTCCTGCGATTCATCGTGATTCAACGCCACTGACGGATGGGGTTTGGCCTGAGACTTGATCCGTGCACCACCGTAGGCCACTGGCTCATCCAAGGTCTTCAGAATCGGCATATAGATGGGCTGCACAGCCTCGCTCAAGTCCGAGAGGAAGATGGTCAGCGCCTCAGCAGTTGTCTCGGGAAGGTATACCACGCGGACTTGGCGAGTGCTTCCCGTCGGGTTAGGCACGCTGGTAGACACGATCTTGACCTTGCCCTTAGATTCTAACGCGGTTAGCGTAGCCTCGAGCGTCCGCTTGTCGATCTTCGTCCCGGGGCGCGTGCTGGCGACCTCCCCAGCCTTTGTAATGGTCTCCACTAGCGCAGCGTGTGCCTCATAAAACTCTTTGCAGCTAGTGTTCATGATGTTTCCCGCCTCAGCCAAGAGCCGCAGTATCTCGTTCTCGCGGCGGGATTGCGAGATGTTGGCCTTCGAGCGGAATCGGCTTCCGTCAGTCTGGCCCGACTTCGTCCTCTTGGATTGTGGCTGAGAGGAAGCCGTTTCCGGGAGTTCCCTCTTCTTCGAAGGGCCTTGGCTGATGCTCATGCCATCGCCAGGGACCTCAGGCTCAGGAGTCTGTGGGGCATGTCAGTAATTAGCAACATGGCGGAAAAGATATTGACTAACCATAGCGATCAAGGAGTGTCCATGCGAGTCTAGGAAAGAAACCTGGTCCGTACTCGGCACAACATCAACGGACATGTCCTGAGATGCACTGGCTTCAGTCGATTGAAACTCCGCGATGGACGGAAGGTGATCCTGCGGGCCCATAACGCTGGCTTTAACGGCGGAAACGCCATCGACTATGGATGGTTGCTGGTCATCGACGACTGCTGGCATGCTAGCAGCCGCGGAAGTATCCCCCTGTGCATCTTCGACGTTTATACCCTGGGGGGCTGAACCCGCAGAGGATTGACCGCGGGGTGGGGGTCGAGTGTTCCTGGCGGGTGACAGCGAGTCGCCGCGTTTTCGCACCTTTGGGGTCCGAGCTGAGCGACGAACAGCCATACTGGAGCTTTCAGAGGTAGCTTCCGGGGCTGCCCCTGTGCCGGCCAGCGAAAGACTTTCCTCTGCAGGTACGGAATGTGCTTCTGGAGCAGAGGTTGGACCCGTAACGCGGGCGTCGTTAGTAGGTCTTCCGGCTGGGGTCGGTGATGATTCACGGGGAGGAGAAGCGTGCATAGGGGATAGCGGGGAGGATGGACCAGCCTGCGCCGAAGGGAGGACCTCTGGCAAATCCGCCACAGGGACAGTGCTTGGACCAGCCTCAGGACCAGCCATTGCTGACGCTGTTCCGAAGACGTCCTCTTCTGCTGGCAGTAGAGACTTCTTTGGGGGACGTCCACGACGCTTGGGAGCGGGTGGCTGTGAGGACGGCCCGCCTGAAGCACTTGCGGATGCGCCTCCCTGCTCGTCCGAGTTCGCAATCTGCTTCGGAGGGCGACCTCTCTTCTTGGCCACAGACGGGGTAGCTGAAGCTGATTCGGCGACTCCAGCAGCAGAAGGAGTTGCCGCCGCAGCCTTCTTGGGTGGACGACCTCTCTTCTTCTTCGGCGGTGGCTCTTCTGTCCCATCGTCCACTGTAGCAACGCCATCCTGCCCCCCATCTTCGTCCTCCTCCCTCTTCCGCTTCTTGCCTTTCTTGGTCGATGCCGGCGTACCATCTGCAGCCGCAGACTTCCGCGGCCGCCCTTTCTTGACAGACCCATCCGGCAAGATCGGATTGACCCGTTTCTTCTGCTTCCCCTTGGTCGACGCAGGAGTGTCGCGCTTCGTGACCGTGAGCCTCCCGATGTGCGCCACGAGATCCGCCTCGCCCTCATAGAAGGCGTCCGCCTCGACGGGCAGAAAGCCACCCACACCCGCGAGGTCGACCGCGCCGTACACATTGTCCTCGAAACCCTCACGTTCTGCGATCGCGCGATAGTGCGCGACAGTGTAGTACTTGTACCGGCGCTCGCGCCCGTGCGTCTCCGCGAGCTGCGCGACGCCCAGGTCGGCGAGGTGCGCGGGTGGGGGGTCTTTCTCGAGCCGATTGAGGAGCAGATCGACGGTGCGCTTGTCGAAGTCTCCGAGGGCGGCGGAGATCTCGTTCAGCGTCATACCCTTCTCGCCGGACTCGGCGAGGAGGTCGATCATTTGTCGGTGCAGGGAGACGTTCACCTTCAGGCCTGTCTCCCCTGCGCTAGGCCCTTCGATCTCTGCGGTGTTCGTTATTAGAGGCGTAGTGCAGAATGAACACGAGTGTCGAACCTTCGAAGTCATCGTCTGCGATTGGCACGACTTCGCCCTGGGTCTGCGCTTCGGCATCCTCGTTGATGAGACGGATGCACGGCACTTTCCTGTCGGGGTGTTTCTTCCTGTCCGCGTGAGGCACATGCACCTTCTCGATCACGCCTTGCTCCATCAGCTCGCGGAGACGGCTACGGAAGAACCTCCGGTCTGTCCTCGATGGTTTGACAAAGCCCTGCAAACACACATGTCAACTGTATGCGCGGAAAAGCAAGCGAATTGACTAGCGTACGATCTTGAGCATGATGTTGCTCGAAGTGTGCATATAATGCGGGCAGTTCTTCAGAAGCTTCGTCAGGCGCGACTTCAGGAGAGGCATGCTCGAGAGATGGCGCGAGTCGATCGGGTCAAAGTGGACCGGGGCAAGCGGCTTCGTCTCGTCCTGGTCGTCATCTTCCTCTGATACTGCATCCTCGTCTTGTGCCTGTTCCGCAGAGACGGCTTTCTTCTCCTCTTGCGCGACCTGCTGCCATATCGGACTACGCTCGTAGAAGTACTTGTGCACACAGAGGTTCGTGCTGATGCCCGGGCGGCGGAGCTTTACACTGAGGGTGCGCGTTGGTAGGTGGATAGGAGGATAGATATACGAAGAGGAACGTACACAAGGTCAAGTTCGACAAGCTGCTTGATGACGTAGAAGCACGTCTTCTGGTCGTACCCCGACTTCTTGCCCAAGTCGAGCACGCTAACACCTTGTTCTCTGCCACGCGTAACGATCTGGAGGCCGGTGTATATCATCCCAGTCAGTTTCGAAGGCTGTATGCGTATATTGCATCAATATATGCACCACGGGGGGCTGTGAGCGAAGGGCATACCCGGATGTGCGAGCCTGTGAGAGCCGCAAACGTGGTCTCAGGATCAGCCGCAATCCTCAGCCGATCCCCGTACTCGTTTCGAAGGTCCTCGAGTGACCGAATAGTCGCATCCTCTATCAGCTCGAGTGCGCTGGCCGATGCCACTTCCTCTGCGGCCTGTTCGCCCGTCGCTTTCGCCTTTGCTTTGCGGATGGCGCTCGCCTGCGGGGCGATATAAACCTCCGCATGTGTACCAGGCGGCACCGTTCCGATGCGCACCCCAGGCTGTTGCACGATAACGGACCATACGAATGCACAGTATGCGTCGTCCACGTTCTGCTTCTGGGTGCCCCCTGCGCCCGGGCGGGCGTAAAATTCTGTGATGAAGTCCCTCAAGCGAGAGACATCACACCCTATCGCATACACAATATAGGTCAGTATATCATGTAGCGGGAAGAACCCTGGTCGAAAACGTGGAAATCTAGGTGTGGGTCACGAAAAATAACGACCGGCCTGGGTTCGAACCCCTGTACGAGCGTGTCGTGGGGACAAAGGGCGTCGCGTTTCGCGATCACATGGGCTGTAAAACGCGTCCACTCACCGAGGTCGCCATCGAAAGAGAGCTCGCGGAGGCAATGGCGAACGAGTTCGTCCATGGAACCTTCTGGGGTGGATGTATGCGCCTAGTGTTGCAGAAGCGGTAGCTTGCCTGTGCGCAGCGGGGCCGCTATCGCATGCAGAGGCTCACACCAACGACTGTCGTCTTTTCGACTCGTTCTGAGTGCGTCGAGGGCGGTGTCGCCAGGGTAGTTGTAGGTGTTGACTAAGACGAAAGAATGGTCTAGGAGAATGAGTGCGACGCTCTCCAAGTCCGCCGGGACGTCCGTCGGGAACCTTCCGTTTAGAGTCTCGATTCTCGGCAACGGCCGGCCGAGAGGACACCGTCACCGACCCTACTCGCAACTGCACAATTTGTGTGGAGTCTCTATTTTATGGTTGAGCACGACATATATCACAAATGTTCGGATGAGATGAAGCTTGCGACAGCATTGCGATTGAATGAGGGAGTGCGAAGGCTGCTGCAAGCGGACACGAGCGAGGTATCTAGGGAGCCCGTGAGAGGGGGTGGTGGGAGGGGGGTAGTCATAAACAGCATGCGGGGGGATAGTACAGTAAAATGTATCGTAAAGAGGCGGTCGTGAACGAACGTCGGCAAGACGCTTTTTGGATCTACTATAAACGTCCTCGAGCCCATCTAAGGCCGCGAAACCGGGGCACGGTCTCTACCCATAAGAAACCAGGAAGAAACCGAAGCGAAACGAGCCCGAGCGGCGACCGCTCATGCCTGCCGTGCCAACTGCTGCTCCCGTACTTCCCAGAGCTGACGCAGGACGTCCGAGAAGCCAATCTTCCCCAGCTGTGCGTTTTGCTCGAAGCGCTGCACGAGCCAGTTTTCGAGCTTGTCCGCCATACTGCGCCAGATGGTCATGCGCGCCTGGATCTCCGCGGTCTGCGCAAACGTTGTCCGGCCGTCCGGTGAGGGCGTATAGCGGATGCTCTCGTAACATGTTGCGAACTGAGACAGCGAGAGGTTGACAGATGTGATCGTCGCCGTCTGTGTTGCGGGGTCGATGAACGAGACTTCTCGTACGAATGCGTCTTCAGAGCCGCCGAAGAACTGTGAAGGTGGCGACGGTCAGGACATTGACCTTACCAACGCTAGCGGTTTTACTGCTGAGACTCACCCTGACTATCCAACCTGGTGCATTCTGTTTGCAGCCCAATATCCGCTCTGTCCGGATGATGCCGGTTTGTGGGTCTACCGAGCGGTCGACGACATCGATGCTGAGGACGTGGCTGCAGTGGGGGTTGGGGTACTTGTGCCACATGCCGATGACGACGTGGGACCATGGATGACTGCAGGGATAGAGGGCACACGGCAAAGCAGACGACGAGGGGGAATGGTAAGCAAGCCGGCCGGTAACCAATCACACGAACATAAAGCACTCACTCGTAATGGAACAGCTGCGAAAAGTAATGCATTTTGTGGGGAACGTCTAAGGGAGCAGGAGATGTATGCGCTTGCTTGAGGATTGTGAGAGGGAGGGTCTAGAGGAGAGTATAGAGTAGAACGGTGGAGGGTCTTGGGAGTGCGAGGTGAGAAGGGGAGACGCTCGCGCACACGACGGCCGGGAGCCCAAGGCGGGGATGGAGGCAGTGGGACCAATCAGGTGGAGCCCGGCGCAGAGGAGCGTGATAAACTGCCGCAATTTTTGGAGTCCTTGCCCATCCCGGGGCCCTCCGATTTCCCGCCCGATGCCCATCTGGCCCTCTCCGGTGACGTCGATCGTCGGCCCGCCTTCCCGCACAGCGATAACACTCGTCGACGCTGTCCTTCTACTCTTTCAGACTCGGAGGAACAGCATGCGCTCAATCTCCGCATGTTCTACGGCGTAACTGCCCGGGACGCCCCTATATGGTACAGGAACATCAACATTCAATTCCGCAGAACAGAACAGTCTTTCGTGCTGTCTACACGAGCCCTAAGTATGTATCATTACCTTTCGGCCCAGTGCAGTTAGACCTCATATTTCTCGTGGCGACTAGATGCGGACCTCCGAATAGTCATGCGCACTATCCCCGAGTCCGCGTTGTACCGCTGTTCGGGCGGTCTTCGCCTACCACCGCCGAGTGCGATTGGAAGCCAGATCGGCTTTCGACGGCGAGTGTGCGGATGACTGACGACATGAGCGAGAAAGTAGGGAGGTCAAGGCCACGATCTCCGTGTATTCACACCCTCTAGCTCGGGCGGCATTTGGGTAGACGACTGAACTTTGCCCTTGGCGGTCTGGCAAAACCACATCCCGCCACTGTTTTCTTGCCAAACACTTGCACGTAAGTCAGCAGCCAGATGGTAAACTCGGATGCACTCACCATCTTCACGATGCAAGACAACCTCGACCTTACCGGTCCTCGTCACCAGAGGAAGCCCCTCGTAAACACGTGCAGCGCAGGCAGCTACCACTTCCTGGCACTCCTCCTCTCGAAGACCGCGCGCCAGCCCCAGAAACTGCACGTTTTCGCCATCCCGTCGGAAGCGCAGCCTGCCGGGGGACACGGGAAATAAAAGGACCAGCGAGTGTAGGGTCGCCAGGAAATATAACGCGCTGTCGAGGCGGCTGCTGGCCCCAGCTTGTAGGAGCTCTGCGAGGTGGTCGGGGAATGTCTTGGTCTCCTCAACCGGAACTCGGCGAGATAAGACGATGTTTTGAAGACCTGGCATCTGCGCCCACTCGAGCCAAGCAGCGACGTGTTCAAGTCCCTGCCAGTAAGAATCGAGATTCAACACGAGATGGACGGTGCACAGTTTGCTGAATGGGGACGTAGGAGTGGGCCATAAACCTTGAGCTGCGGTGGTGAACCAGTTAGCCGTTGTGCTTTCCGGTAGCTTTCTACCCAACGCACTCACATGCGAGACTTGTCCGAGCGTGAGTCTGGGCGATCGGCAGGCCCCGTAGTAAGCTTGCCGGATTCCCCCTCCAGATTAAGGTCTCTATGCTGGACGCATTAATGCTCAACAACTGGCATGACAGGTCGCTCCTAGTAGAGTGTGGGGAGCTCTGTGATGGTGATCCCGCAATTCGCAAGATTAGACCGCTAGTCCAAGGCGTGCACCGGCACACTGGTGCAAGATGATCACTTACATCAATATCATCCAGGTGTATGAATATGACGCCAGAGAGCGAGGTGGTCTGAGAGGGCAGGAGGCGACGAGGAAGACGAAGCGAGCCACGCAGAGTCAGGCGGCGTACATCAGGAAACACCGCTATGAGCTTCAATGCTTCCCTGCAAGAATGTTCCGGCCCTCCAGACCAGTGAAGACTGAGCTCGGTAACGGTGCTGAATGCCGTGAGGGTGCGCAGGGAAGGGGTATGCAGGCCCAAGATGTGTTGAGTGTACAGTCCGAGGCAGCGCAATCGAGGAAGCCTGCCCGCGAGGATCACAGGCCAGGTGTGCCAAATGCTACGAGGTGGGGTGACGTCCTCGTCCGGCACGGTCGCGATGACTTCGAGGATCTCCACTAGCTGCTGCAATGTCGGAGTGCTGTCCAGAGCCCGCACCAGAAGGGTGAGGGTCTCATATTCTGTGTGCTGGAGCCTTAGTCTTCGATATATGTTGACGCGACTCCGTGGAAGCCAGTCCGCGCAAGTGAGAGCACAGTTGCAGAGAGTCTTGGCCACCATACGAGCGCCCTGGTGGAACTCATCCTTCGTGGCCCAGTAGGGAGAGTAGTCGTAGTGGACGTGATCGATGACTCGCTCGTAGATCTCTATGGGGAAGACGGACGTGAACTCGGGAGGTGCGGCCATCGTTTCGAATCCGGTTGTCAGACCTATCACTACGATCAGAGCCTAAGAGTCAGTCATATATCTAAAGCACTAAGACGGATACAACCTGGACTTACTGGTGGCTCGACAGAGTTCAAGTTGCTCTCCAACGAGAACAGAATCAAGAACGTCGGTTGTCAGAGCCCGAGGCCGTGCATGACAGATACTGAACACATGATAGTAGTATTAGTCGTGGCCACTGTGGCGCCTGGCCATGCGCGCGCTTTACCTTGTACGTATCACCCACACGTGTTGAGGAAGTATGTCAAGCTCTACCCGATCAACGACGGACGAGCCAACGCTGGCTGTGGTTTATGTGTGGGGCTCTGTTGTTCTATAAATTAAGTGTTCCACTACATTAATGTCCAACAAGTATCAATAACATATTAAGCAGCAAGCCGAGCAATAGCGCGGCGTGTATGTATGCGCTCCTACCAGATGGTTGAGTTTGCCACGCAAACCTATCGGTCCATATGGCATACATAGGGGCGTACATGCTGTTCTGCAAGTTAGCCATAGATACATCAAATACGGGTTCGCTCCGCGGCGAGCTCCTGCAGCTCTGCGAGGCGCGCCTTCATCTTCGGCCTGGAAGGGCGAGAGGAGAAATATCAGTCTGTTGGCTATGACTACTAGCGGAGGAAAGCAGACGTACACCTCGAGCAGCTTCATGTCTAGCGCCTCCTTCTCCTGCTGCAGCGCGAGCCTCTTCTCCGCGTCGAGCTTTGTGCTGCAATCCCAAAAACAGCGTAAGCGTCACTCGCGGTCCATTCGATCAGGTGAGTTGCTTACAAGACGTATCCGCCCTGGCCGTCGTACTGCAAGATCATCGAGTGGTATTTCCACAACGACGGGCGGTGGGACACGGTGAGGAGTGTGATGCCGAGGCGCGTCGCCTGGTCCATCATCATGCCCTCCATGTCCGGCGGGACAAGCGACGTTGCCTCGTCCAAAACCGCATACTACATATCGAAAGAGGGGTTTTCGTCAGTTATTGATGCCGTGGGGTACCGTATAGGAAACAAGAACGCACCTTGGGCTGGTGGTAGAACAGTCGCGCCCATGCAATCTTCTGCTGGTCCCCACCACTCAGCGCCTCGCGCCACTCACGCGCCGCGTCCCAGCCGCCTTCGCGCTCGATGATGTTCTCCATCTGGACAACCTCGAGCACTGCGCGGAGGTGCTCATCCGTAATGCCACCTGCATACATGTGTCAGTCACGTCTCGCTGATGGTAGGTACGAGGAGGGGACGTACGCGCTTCCATGTCCTCCTTGCTATGCGGGTAAATGACCTGGTCGCGAAGTGTGCCGAGGGAGAGGTATGGCCGCTGCGGAATCAGGATGAACTGCGACGCCGGTGGCTTGCGCACGACTCCGCCGTATACGGGCCAAAGGCCACCGAGAATGCGGAAGAGCGATGATTTGCCACAGCCTGCGCAGGCATATCAGTACACCGATAGCATCGAGCAGCATCACTACATACCGTTTGGTCCGACGATGAGCAAATGTTGCTGTTAACATCACCGTTAGTCATGTCCAAACTGGCGCGAAATAATTGACACGTACTCCAGGCTTAACGTAGAAGCTCAGGCTCCGGACGAGGATGTCTCCGTTGGGCGTCACGATCGGTACGTTCTCGAACTGGATCTCTTCCGACTCGACGACAATTCCACGGCCTCTCAAGACTATCATGCCCCGATTGTCAGCGCATATACTTATGTGAACGGTGAAGAAACGTACTCTTAGCGTTTTCCTCGATTGTCGCGCTGCTGACGAGGGCCTTCTCGAACTTGCCCTTCCGGACGTCGGACATCGTCTCAAGCAGAGTTGCCACACGCGTAGTGTACCCCGCGAGCTCGGAGAGGTCCTTGTACGAGTACATCACGCGACCAAAGGCATCTGTACGAGGTTCAGTACGTGCGATCCGCAATGTAGCACTTGAAATGCTCACCTGACGCGGAGAGTAGCAATCGACGGTTCGTCACGAAGCCTAGTACAAAAATAATGAGCCAGTGCGGATGATTCTAAAAGGAGTTACATACCCTCAGTACGTCCTCCCAAGTCGAGCGCAGCTACACCAGGCAGCTTGAAGAACGTCGGGATGGCGCAAATGCACAACTGACCACAGGCGAGTCAGCTTTTACTGCACTTTACGGAAGAGGCGATCAACGCACCCCGAAGCTTCCCCAAAGCCACTTGACGATGCCTTCCTCGACGCAGCCATGCCACCAACGTTTCGTGAGCACGTAGTTCTCGTGCTTCACGAACCCAGCGTATTCGCGCTCAACCAGCATCTTCTCCGTCTCCTCTCCGCCGAAGAACGCGACCTCCTCCGAGAACTCGGCCACCCGCGAATGCGTGTGGCGCAGGTTACCCGAAAGCTGCGCGGAAAGCGCCGTGTACTGCCCGAACGCGGGCGTCAGGGCGCGCACTGCCCGCAGCCGAAACGCAAGTCAGTCGTTTGAGGCGGGTTGCGAGGGAACAGCAACTTACGTAGCGCTGCGGACGCTTGGACGAGGACTGTCAGGAGGACGAGCCCCTCGGCACCGACGTTCTGTGAGAGCTGGTAGTTGTAGAGGATCACGTCCAGCACGGGCTTCGCAACGTTGGCGTAAATGGCTGCGAGATGTGTCGAAAACCGCTGGATGTCATGTGTGATCATTCTGTACCATCTCAGTTGCGTGAAGGTTCAACGGGAGTAGCTTGACTTACTGATCAGGGTTCTTGATGCGGTCGTCGAGGTTCGCTATGTCGCATTAGTGAACGCTTGGGCACTGGCGTTTGGGTCAGTTCCTCACCTAGCTTATAGAACACCTTGACGTCCGTAGGATCGGCGTCGTCCCCCAAGTATTGCTTCATAACCTCCTCAGTAAGGCGCGTCCGATACGCCAACGCCAGCTTATTCTGGACATAACCCAGCCAGCTGTTCGTCCATGTAGCGGGAATAGCGACCAAAAGCCATCGCAAAATATTCAAGAGGAAAGGGATAGGTTGTGCGCGCACTAATGACGCTACAATCCTGAGCGCAAGTAGAGATATATCAGTACCTGTAGTATCGAACAGGGGACAGCAAGTCTCACTTTCCGTCTAGGCCGGCAACATATAGGGAAATGACTGTCCGGAAGATGAGCAAGCTCGAGTGCATGAACAGTAACAGCGCTTCTTTGGAGCGGATGCTCGGGATGACTATCCGCAGGATTCTGGACAGTCTCTGGTAGAAGAGGGCATCGACCTGATAACGGGCCCATGTGGCATAAGAAACCGCTCCGTGCTAGCAATTCGAAGAGAGCAATGCACTTACCGCGACGCGCGGTTTGGAGGAGTCCGCGGTTTCCTTCCCCTTTCCCTTGCGCTTGGACGAGGAGCTCGAGGACTGCCCCGGCCTAGCTGAGAAGCTCCTGTACGTCGATCCAAGAGCATACAGCACGAAGGACACAGTGAGACCACGCTGGACTAGAGGCCGATGGCTCGCGTATATGCTGGCGAGCTGAGCAAGGTGCTCCTTCGTTGGCCGGAGCTTCGACTGGACGGCCATGACTGCGACGACGGGCGCACGCTAGGTGTCGCTGTGGACGGCGGGGAGGTGGTGGTCGAGTGGAAGCAGAACACAGTGCGGGGCGCTCTTGAAGGGTTTTGGCATGTGATAGACGCGTCGTGCGGGGTACGCCCGATCGTATCACTTCGATCGCCCTTCTTTACAACGTCGTCCTACCCGAGCGCAGCCGCCGGTCCATCCACTCCTCTCTCTCGCGTTCGTCGTACCACCAGAAAGACCACACCCGCGCACTGATCTCGGAGCTGCTCAGATGGCGGACAAAACCTGCTACCAGGTACAAGTACTCCGTGATCGACGGCGCTGGGACACTGCCACAAAACATCCCCTAGCGCTCGGTCCCGACTCGATCACCAACACTACCGTGACGCCCCTGCCGTACCTTCCGAACAATGCATACTCCGAAAGCATCTAACATCACGAAGCGAACGCTCTAATTTGGCCGATGTTTCGATACCGAATTGACCTTCACCGCAAATACATACATAGCGTCCAGAATTATGAACCGAACAACATACACGAACGCGTCTTGTACTACACATGACCCAACAATACACAAAACAACAGCAAGCCGATAGCAGACACAGCAGGATATATGCGAACCGTGGGGCGACACGCGATGCGCCACCCCGAAGACACCAGTCGAGAGCCGTCGCAGTAAGACTAGATTTTGTACACGATCCCGTCGCTCAGCATGACTTCGTTCGCGTCCGTCATGATGGTGCACGCCGCGGTCGCCTCCGCTGTGCCGAAGAGCTCGTTTGTCGGGAGGCCCTCGTTGATCATCTCCACGAGCGTGTGCAGGTACATCTGGTCCTCGTCCACGAGCTTCGTCGAGAATAGACTCGCGAGCCTCGTCTTGAACAACTTCAGCCTGCAAAACACGCACGCGTCAGTCTCGGTCAACTCCATCTCAGCACGTAAACCGAAGACTTACCGCTCTGGCCGGATACCCCGCTCGTCGGCAGCAGCGTTCATAGCGGCATTCGCTTCGTCCTCCATTTGCACGTCGTTGTCGCCGTCCCACTGGGCTCCCGGCGAGGGCTTCTCCACTGCCTTCGCCTTGGGCTTAGGTGTCTCCATCCGTTTCGGAGCCTCTTCCTCATCGCTTTCCTCGTCACTCTCACCCTCCTCGCCGTCCTCTTCATCCTCGTCGACGGCGTCCACCGCACCATTGTTCAGCTTGCGCTTCTTGCGGCGAGTCCGACGGAGCACCTCCTTGAAGAGCGCGAAGCGCAGGATCTCCTCTGCGATCTTCGCATCCTGCCGCTGTACCTTGGTCGAGAGGCGCGACTTGGCATGCGCGGTGGCGAGACGGATGAGCGTCTCCAGCGTACGCGCAGTGAGCGGGGAAGTCTGAGTCCGTCAGGTCAATGGGGTATGGTGTATGCGCAAACTATAATCACTTACCCGCTTCTTCCGTGTACCGTCAAGGTCCTCATTCCGCAGCGTCGCGTACACATTCACGATATGGTCCGCGGCGCCCTTGGTCAGGATCGGCGCAGGTTTGCTCTTCGCGTACTGGATGTACTTCTTCACAAACGCGATGCTCAGTACCTCGTGCTTCTTCTGCTTGCCCCTGCGCGTGCTGCTGCTGGGGCCGCCGATGCCCACATGCAGCAGAGGGTCGTACTTCTCGAATGGGCTCGGCTCACCCTCATCTGCGTCCTCGCCTGCGACGTTCGGACCGTCGACGGACAACTGCTGCGAGAGGCTGTCCACGACGGGCGTGCCTTCCTCGACGCCCGGCGGGAGGTATCGATGCATGCGCAGCACATGGTCTGCGATGGCGCGGTCGCGGTTCTCGTCCACGTCATCGGTGACGACGAACAGCAGATCGAAACGCGACAGCAGCGAGTCGGGCAGCGCGATGTTCTTGTGCGGGTCTTTGTGCACATCGTACTAGAAGGCGGGTTAGCGCTTACGCGGGGGGCCAAGCAGGGGCGCAGCACTTACCTGGCCGTAGATCGGATTAGCCGCGGCGACGACGCTGCAGCGTGCGTTCAGGGTGGTGTGGATGCCCGCTTTGGCGATGGTGACCGTCTGCTGTTCCATGACTTCGTGGATCGCGACTCGGTCGATGTCCGACATCTTGTCGAACTCGTCGATGCAGACCACGCCCCGATCGGCGAGGACCATCGCGCCGGCTTCCAGTCTCCGCTCGCCCGTGTCCTTGTCGCTGGTGACAGCGGCCGTGAGACCGACACCGGAACTTCCGCGACCCGTGGTGGCGATGGCGAGCGGCGCAGTGCCGAGCACGAAGCGGAGCATTTGCGACTTCGCGGTGGAAGGGTCGCCGACCATGAGGATGTTGATGTCGCCACGAATGTGCGTTCCGTTCGGCAAATTCTTCTCGGCACCTCCCAAAAGGAGCAATAGAATTGCCTCTTTGATCTTGTCGTGCCCGTAGATGGACGGCGCGAGAGACTGTGAGAGGAGCCGGAAAATATCAGAACGTTTCGAGAGCTGGTTGATCGACCGGATGTCGAAGTCCGTGAGCGGGGTTTGAGCAATGCCACCTCCAACTTTGGACGACAACAAGTTGATGTTATTGGCCAGAATTAGTGACCTGTCGGATGACCATCAGCGCATGCTCCGGAAATTGTTTTACATGGACCGGAGGCTACGGTGTTTGCCGTCGGTGCGGTCATCCCTCAGTAAAGCTAAGTATCCCCGAGAGCTTACTTGATATTGACGGGGAGTTCCATGCATTCTTCCTACTGTCAAAAGGAGCGAAGAAGCTCCTCCAAACACTAGGAAGGCAGCAGCCCAGCGGGATTCGACCTCGCTACGGCATCCAACGTCACTCAGGCCGGGGTGCAGCATCAAATTGGCTTCGAGCAGGCGCGTTGCGTAAACGTCGAATAGAGTGGGCCCCCATGAGGATCGCGAGCCGATTTACCGAATTTCTAACGGGGCGCCCACTAAATGACACGGATGGAAGGTGGACTTACTTGAATGCACCGTTAGCACCGCCGCCGACGCTGCGATACACGCCCACAAGCTGGATACGGTCGCCCGGCTTGCACTTGTCCACGAGGTCCCCGTCCAGAATGACATCGGTGCTCCGAGGAAGCTGTCCGGCGGGCGCCCGCTCCGGCATCTCCTGGATGCTTATCCGCTGGTTGTCCCGGAACTCACAGTACCCGTACTCCATCTGCAGCGGGTGGCCCTCATCGTCCGTCTGGGGCGTAACCGAGGACGTCGGAGGGAGGTTAGAGGTAGAGGTCGTGGCGTCGCGGTACTCGCGGGCGTGAAACATGCCCGTGTCCGGGCAATAGTGTACCGACTTGAGCATCTTCGGGCGCACAAGCGAACAGCGTGTGACAATGCCTTCGAGCGAGATCATCTTGCTGAGGTGCGTCGCGCGGAGGTGGCGTGGGCTGACATGGTGGTCGCCGAACGAGCCGCTGAAGCCGACGCGGTAGGTCTTGCCCTCGATCTCGTGCTTTTCGCGATCGTGCACCCGCTCCACGACCTTGGAGAGCGCGTCTTCGAGTGCCGGGAGGTAGTCCACCGGTTGCTTGAGAAGCCCGTCCGCGAAGTCGCGTCGGTAGTCGCGTAGGTCGTCGAGGTTGATGATGAGGCGCCGTTGATCCTGTCTGAGCATGCGAGCAATGTCATCGCGATAGTTGTAGAGCTCGGTCTCCGCGTCGAGGAACTCCTCGAAGACGCGGGACCTATCTTGCATAAGATCATCGGCCGCAATGGGGTCGTCGAGGAGAGACATCGTGGGCGTCGTCGTGGAAGAGGTTCAAGAGCGTCGAGGAGACACGCGACGACCACACATTGACGCGTCTCACCGCGAAAAGACCTGCCCTAAGCTCTGCACGTGACGAAAGCGCACTGGCCTTCAGCGCGTCCGACACGTCGGAAGCAGTCTCGCCGTCTCCGACTCGGGCTCGGACATGGTGAAACTCGATGCACTCGCAGCAGCAGTCATTCGGGGAACCGTAAGAAGCCAATCCGTATTTCATCCGGATTCGTTTTCGGCGGAGGGCAGTCGTACAGGTATAATACAGAACGTAGGTTATTCGACCAGAATAAAAACAATAACAAGGAGTGGACGCGACACGGTCCCAACAAACAACATGAAGTCGTCCGCGCGCAGAGTAAGCCGGAGGACCATGGAAGGTATAAGCTAGTATGCACCCAGGCGAAACGAGCCAGCACTGTGTGGATGCGATCAGAAAAGCGCGCCGGATACAACGCAGGGGGACAAACCTGATAGAAGCCATGTGTGGAACACAGCTACGCTCTCGTCCTCGACTCAATGGAGGACTGACACGGCTAAAATCATGTCAGTACGTAGAATGGACTTTGAAAACGGGGGTGCTCACCTCTCGTAACCTCAGTCCGAAACTATAGAGGACCTTCACCGCAACCAGCGGATCCATTAGGACAACTACGGGCATCCTCCAGAGACGGTCAGACTTCGCGCTTCTCCTGGCAAGAATCTCAAAACTCACGTTTACAGCACGCTTGTACTCTGGGCCGTTACCTCCGCCGGGACGACCGCGCTCAACCTATTCATCAGGGTGAGTACAGCAACACTGCATGAAGAGGCTGCACTCACAATCTCGGCACGCTTGTAGTCCGGGGTGGATCCTCCTCCGGGACCACTGCGTTTCCAGTCCGCATATCTGCCACCACCAGGGCCGCCGCGCGCGACCTAGAGGAAAGAGTACAAATATCACGGTGAGGAAATGTTGCGGGCGGAGACGGAAGCCAAAGTGAGACATACGAGGTCTGCGGAGTCAACCTGGAGCAAGTATCAGAGGGCTGTACTTTCGAGAAGAGAAAAAGGTACGCACGGGTGCGGCGGCAGCGAGGCCGGCAAAGAGGGCGACGGCGAGGAGAGAGAATTGGACACGCATGGTGAAATCGGTTGGCGGACGGGGTGGATGCGGATTGGCGGCGGGGGCGAGGGACGGTGGAGGACGGGACGGTGGAGCGCAGCGGGAACATTTATGAGCTTCTGGTTTGGCAGGGGCGGAAGCACGTGGGGTGCCGGAATGCGATCAGTGGATTGTCACCCCATCAAGATTACCGCCGCATGCCAGGCACACCCTGCGGTCCGGCCAGAACCGGCAGCGCACCCCTGCCGCCCGTTCCTCAGATGGCGACCAGATCGCCCAGTGCGCTCGTCAGAACCAGCGCACAGAAAACATACCAGCAGTCGGCCATACACGCCCTGATTGTCCCCTTGTGCCCTCCGAGTCCGACAAATGGCCCGTCCCCATCCTCGGATCGCCCGGGCCCAGACGACCAACTTTATCTCGTCCGAGCCCCACTTGGGCTTAGTGCCTCTGTGACCGCCGTTTTCAGTCACGCCGTCCCGCTCACGGCCTCTCACCGAGCCTCGACGACGTCCGATCCGCAGTGCCTCGCTCCGTTCCATCTGCCCCCGCTTCCCGTCCTCCTGTATTCTCGACCACCATCATCCTTTTCGTCCCGTGAAACGGTCATTCGTGTGCCGGAGACAAAACTGCAGCAACCAGTGCAGAATGCGTGTGCTATTATTCCTACACCCGCCGGTACCGCCGCCAACCGTCGGCATCGTCATATCCGCCCATTCAAACGCGGCCGCGGGCCACCGCAGATACCGGATCGTGTTTCTCAACCAGATCAGCACCCTGCGCCTTGGCCTGTGCCACCGCCGCCGATCTCAGACGACGACGAGCCCGTCTCAGCCTCAGTCTCATTCCAGCACCCGCCATCCACGATACCTGTCCCCCTGCAGCATGCAAGCATCCGTGCGTCCTCCGACATTCTTGCGGCGTCCCTCCCTGCGTGCTACGCCTGTCCCTGGCCCTGTCCTCTTCATCCTCGTGCAAAATGCAACGAGATAGCTCGCCGAGACTCGTCCCTCCTCCTCGCCCAGGTGACCGGTGACGAAGGACTATGATCCCCCGCCGCCGGGCGAATACCCCACGTCCCAGGGGCGAGGGATCGTTTCTAGGCACGGAGGCCAAGGTGCCTTGCCTCGGACTCCTGAGCGCACGCTCGACGTCCCGCAGCGCTCTCCGCCCTTCAGCCGTGACGCCGTGGGCCACGCCCAACGCCCCCCGGACGCCCACCTGATGGGAAGCGGCTCGCCGTTGCCATATGCGCGCGGTGGCACCCACTCCGCACACCCTATCATTGACGTGCGCCCTGACGCGCGGGCCAAACTGGCGATCACAGCGAATCAGCGAGCCTCGGCGTCGCAATCAAGCTGCAGAGCTGCCCGGGAGGCTCAACGTTCAGACGCAAGTGCGCCTCATTGTTGACGCCCGTTCCTCGACCGCGAGCTTGTCAGGGCGCACACTGGCACGGCGCAGGCGGGATCGGCGGCCTAGGCTTCGGACCATGGTTATGGAGCGGGATAACAAACTCAGGTCCCCCCGAGTCTCGGGTCACAGGTGAGCCCCTGCGGCGGTCTTGGGTCGTGCGGCTGCGCGTGGTCGGCCCTGGCAGATACGCGTACACAAATGAAGAAGATCGACTGCCGAGGAGGATGTTTGTGCGGTGTGGATCGCACGCTGCCACAAAATTTGGAGGACTTTCGATACTGGAAAGGTTCGGGCTCGCGGCGTGGCTTCACGCACGACCTCCTGGCCACGAATATACAAATTCCTTGCGAGACCGAGTAAAGCGTGGCGTCGTATCGTAGCGTATCGTATGCCGAAATCAGCACCCCTCATGTCGCCGCTGGACAGCGCAGTAACTATATTTACTCTAAACGTCCGACCTACGAGCGAGCCTCCTGCCAGCACACTTCGCTCCTCCCACCCGGGCGCATGTTCGGCCAGCACATCGGCTTGCGCATGTATTTTCAATGTCAAATCAGTGCAAAACGTCACTGTCTGACGGCGCGCACGGATGGCTCAGACGCACGCAGCCCACGGTGACGCAGCCCAGGGCTCCCGCATCGTGTACTTCCGGATTGCAGAACGCCTGCCCGGCCGTCGAGCCGCGCGCAGACCACTTACCCCATCCCGTCGGACTTCGCCACCAGCACCGCCGCACCCAGCGACGACTGCGCACGCCGCCCGCCCGAAGAAAAAAGCGTCCGAAGCCTCCGCCGCATCGGGCGGCCGCGCCGCTAGCGGAACCCGACCGACCCCCGTGCATCGCGCCGCGCGCAGGTCACCGGTGGTGGCCCCGCGCTATCACAATCTTGCGGGATAATGGCGCGACGTCATGGCGATGGCGCGTTAGCGCTATCGCGGCGCCTGGTGTGCGTGCACCGGGGACCAATACCCAATGCCCAATATCCAGAAGCCGTCGCCACTTTCTGGTGCGCCGCCCCCACATTGCACAAGCCTCCGCCTCGATCCCGATGGGCCAGTGGCTGCCCCCGCTCATCTGACACCGCGGGTCTGATCCGCACGACGGGGCCTGGGAGCCCATATCTCAGACACACCGCCCGTTGCTTCCGAGTGACGACGACGCTGGGCATGTCACGGAGGGATTGGACGCGCCCTGCAGGCGGCAGTCACCGCCGTCGTGCATGTTCGCACGTCGGTGAGAGAAACGGGCAGCCTCGCGGTGCGTCACTGGACGTTCTCGACTCGCTTTATTGCCGCACGATGGGATCTTCGCGGGGGCTCTCTCGCTTCGCCCGCGAATGCGAACATGACGCGTTGTCGCGGTCGCGCCAGCCGAGCGCGACAAGAGATATTCTCAGGGCGCGCGTCGATCAGAGATCATATGGGCCGTCGACGTTATCGAGAAGCTAGCATTTGACATCTCCGGGACGCACCTGCTGCAAACGACAAGACGCAGAGACATGTGCGCGTTGTCGCGGAGAAACGCGAAGTGTGTTCGCCCCCCGCAGGAACAGCGCCGTAAGTACCCCGCAATTTTGAAGTGGGCGTGTGGGCATCCAGTTTCCACCAGAGGACGATGTCGCACGGGGCTGCGAAGGCCGATATAGCTGGGCGTGAGATCTCGACATGTCTTGTATAGATCGTATGTTGTACACGGCCGCGAGGGATAGATACGATACGAGCCACAGCGTCCATCAGTCCTGCAAGGGTGAAAGTCATGGTGAGCAACTTCTGCCGGCCGGCCAATTCTACAGAAATGACGTACCCAGAGTTTGATCAAACCGTCCCAGGAGCCCGTAACAACCTTGGACTAGATCGCAGCAAATTTTAGCATAAAACACCTACTCCAAGTGATCAACCAATGACATACCGTTTCATGCGGGAGCCACTCGTGCGCGATAACCACCTTTGAGTGGGCCCTGAGACGCGACTTGATTCGTCCCGTCTTCCACTCCCAGAACACGACGTTGCCCTCGCCGTCTCCGCTGCTGATCCACTTACCGTCGGGAGAGAAGCCCACTTGGCACGCGTAACCTGCAACGGAGTGGCCGGCGAAACGCTTGTTGCGGGCCTGGCGGAAGTTGTCTGTGCTGTAAACCAGGATCTGGTTGTCCATGCTCTGCGCAGCAAAGTACTTCTCTGTCCAGGTCGCCGACTGTCAACCCCATCGCTTCCAGGAATAGCTATCCAATAAAACTTACTGCTCGGGTGCAGAGTGACAGCGGGCATCGAGTGCATATGCGGCTCTGCAATATACTTGATGACGACGGGGATGTCGAAGTCCCATGCCCGGATGGTCTTGTCGTCTGACGTGGTGACAAACCGCCTATTCTCGTCCACGAAGGTGATCGAGTTGACAGGCCCGAGATGCTGGTCGTATTCTTGCGTGATTTCTCCCGAGTTCATGTCGTACTGACATATGGTGAGCGCACTGCCATGAACACACCGGCACGATAGGAACGGACCTGGATGATCTTCTTGTCGGACATACCCGCGAGGAAGATATGTTGCTTGTCCTCGTCAGGATGGAACCTTACCACGTACGGTATCTTGCCGTTGCTGAACCGTTTCAGGCATTGGCCAGTCTCTGTGTCCCAGAGCTTCATCTGGCGGTCGTAGCCACAGGATAGGAATTTGCGCCCGTCGTTCGAGAACGTGACATCCTTGACTGCCTTCATATGTCCATGGAACGTACGAAGGCAGTTGCCATGGGTGTACACATCCCAAAGCTGAGGATTATTCAGCACAAGCATCGAGCAGACGTGTATAGCACGCACCTTGATCTTGGTGTCCATCGACCCACTTAGGAGCAGATGACCAGTGTTGGGGAACGAGCGGACGACGGAGACGCCTCCCGTATGCCCTGTCCAGGTATGGATGCAAACCTTGGGTATAAAGCATTCTTGAGACCCTGGCTCCTGCTGCAGTTGCGGCGCCTCGGAGAGTGGTGGGTGCATGTACGTCCGGCCCTGGTAGTCGTGCATGGACTTGCCATGGAACACGGTCGACTCCAACCCGGGTGCGCCGCGTTTCGGTTTCGCCTTCCTCGGCTGGACCTCTTCCTCCTCTTCCTCCTCCTCCTCCTCTTCGGACTCCCCCGCGGCACCTGCGGCATCAGGCACAGCCGTGTCGAGCCTGTCGCCCGACCACGTCGCCCACGGTCCCTCATACGCACCCTCGCCGTCCACCACATCCAAGTCACCCTTCGGTTTCCGCTTCCGCTTGAGCTCGTTCTTCTTCGCCTTCGGTGCCTTCGTCATGCCGATGGTAGCGAAGCCGTTCTCTTGCGCCTTCTCGACAGAACCAAGGATCGCGGGTGCATTGGGGTCCACCGAAGGGTTGGCTGAGTAGCCAAGGATGGAATGCGTCAGGTATTGCTGTCGGAACGCATGCTCTGACATAGACTGCTCCTCTACGTGTCCGGCGAGCGCGTTCTGGTTGAGAAACCTGTTCCGGTCACCGAAAGGGTTCTCCGGCCCTTGCACGGGCAGCATCATGTCTTGGTACGGAATATTGACATGGATTTGTGTGTCCGTGGGCCGAGTGACCAAGGTTGATTGGTGCAATGGGTCCTGTGGAACGAACGGTCTGCATTATTCACCATGACGCGTGAACTTCAGAACACTCACCTCCGCAAGCACATCGGGCGCTGATGTTGGTACAAGAGACGTAGAGGGCTGCGAGTCTTCGACGCGCAGCTTTTTTGCCACTGGTAGGTTGGCGAGACCGAAAGCATCGTTCGTGGGCACGCGAACGCCGTCGTCTTCGTCGGATGAGTAGCCCTGGACGAGAGACATGGTAGCAGAAGAGAGGGCAAGGTGCTGTTACGTAATCCATTTCTTGTCCATTCACGGATCGTGAGCGCCTACGCTGCTTTAGCTGCATGTCGGAAGTGGCACCGGACCTCCACAGCCCATCTTCTGTTCACACCACGACTCGACGCCCAGCATACTGCGACCATAACATACAACGCCTCTTGAGGCAGCGGTAGATGAGCGAAAGGGGTGTGGGAAACCCATGGACTACCTACGAAGATAACCTCCTCATCCAGGCCGTGGCCATTCATGGCGAGAATGACAACTGGAAGGCGGTCGCCCTCTCTGTACCGGGCAGGACGAACAAGGCGTGCCGGAAGGTATGTGCCACCTGATATAATTATCATTCGTACATTAAGCGAAGATCTATAGCGCTGGCTTCACTCTTTATCTCCGAATGTGAAGAAGACCGCATGGACTTCTGAAGAGGACCAGCTGCTCCTCTCGTTATATGCAGTCCATGGAACAAAGTGGTCTGTCATAGCTCGTAATATTCAAGGCAGGACGGACGACGCGTGCTCCAAGCGATACAGAGAAGCCCTGGATCCGTCTCTAAAGCGCGACGACTGGACAGCCGCGGAAGATACCAAGCTCCTGGAAGCTTACGCTCGCCTTGGGGGGAAATGGGGAATCATTGGGCAGGAGCTGGGCCGTAGCGGCCTGGGTTGTAGGAACAGGCAAGTTAGCGCCAAGTTTATATGCTGCGCCCTCTCTGAACACAATTGACTAGATGGCGGATGCTGGAGAGAAAGAGGACCGCTGCCGCACGCGGGTCTGCCGCTGAAGGGGCGCCCTCGTCGTCTGCATTGGATTCGACGTCCCAGTGGGTACCTGATCAGGGCTCTGTCCAGGACACTCCGCCATGGGATGGCCGGAGCCCTCAATATGTCACGCCGTCGATGTTGTTCAACAGCTCGCCTAATCACTCTCAGGAGACGCATTCTGCTGCTTACCGGCCAGAACAGATACTCTCAGGAGTTCATCTGGCCAGCGCGAACAACAGCCCATCGCACCTCCAACAGTTCCACTATGGATCATCCTCGCTCGGCGGCGTCCCACCACATCCCAGATCTGCCGCACACTCGCCCAACCCCTACGCGTACCACCCGCAAACCACGGCCGTATCACTCGGCCATGACGCACCTCGGGGCTCCCGTGCCAACGTCTCAACACCTGGTCAATCCGGCGAGTCCCCTTGTGGTGATTATGAACCGATAACCATCCCTGGCTCCACCATATGTGCGACTCCGGAAGCTACCCACCAAGATGATCACCAGAACACGCGGTCTATCTCGAATCGCCAGCATGTGAGGCCTTCTCTTTCCCCTGACCTGCTCGGCGACGCTGGCCCTGCGGTCGCGATATCAGATTCCCCTGCTTCTCCATCTCCTGTTGCGTCCCCCTTACCACTTGACGCTCTTCCGGCGACGCCTTCCACCGAACACACCGGATTGTCCAGCGCGGCTGTTCCTAGTCATAGTACACAGGCCCCAAGATGCAATTATTACCGAACAGAAGCTGAGAAGGCACAGCTGACCACAGCGCCGCGGAAAGCATCTGCTTCTCAGCGCCCAACCCGTCTGTCTTCGCTTCTCCCTGCCACCGCAGAGTGAGTTCCGTGTTGCCTTAATTGATGTTCGCATGGAATGGCTTATCTCTTGACGCGTTCTCATAGCCCCAGCGTTTTGGCATACGCATGTGGCCACCGCGACTGCTGGCCGGAGGGTGGCGTGAGTAGCAAGAGCGCATTTGCCACTTCCAAAGAACTATCCGACCACAACAAGATCGTTCATAGCGGCGATCTCGGTGGCAGCAAGCCTTTCCGATGTGCGCTGGCGGGGTGTGAGAAGAGCTGGAAGGTACGGCTACCCCCACTACGGCACACGCTCATCGCGCTGAATGCAGGCTTTCCCGCCGTGACAGAGTGTCAACGGCTTGCAGTATCATTTACAAATGTACGTCCGGGTACCATTAAGGTTGTGTGCGCCGCAGGCACAGCACGCTCACGTCCTCCCACGGGCGATCGTGCCTGGACTTTCCCACCGGTAACTTACGCTCATCTTCAGATCGAAGGTGCACTTCCAGCAGGCCCTGGCGACCATACGCGACCCTCCCGTGCTTGGCAGCGCGGCCGCCGAATTTGCGGCGTCTGCGGCGTCTGCACAAGGCACAGCTGAGGGCGAGCCAGTCAACGGTCCTCCCACTACCCCCGCCGACGTGATTGGCCCTGTAGACATTCCCGACGCGGCCGCAAGAGACCCACGTCCAGACGACGCGCGACCGACGAAGCCGAAGAGGAAGTTGCATCCCTGCCCGCACCCAGGGTGCGGCAAGCAGTACAAGCAACTGAGCGGGCTGCGCTATCACTTGTCTCACGTGCGTGGAATCTCTCCTATGCACCTGTCAAGTGCCGCTGTTCCGTGCGTGTGCTGACGCAGTTTGGGTTTGGATTGTGTTGCGCGCACAGGGCCATGCGGAGGAGCTTCCGATGCAGCTCGACGTCGTGCCACCGACACTTGCGCGCATGGTCGCGGAGAAGGGTCGGGCTTCTCATGAGTAGGTTTGGACATCTAGTGATACATCAAACGGCCGTGGTCATGCCCACTGCCCTTTCATGTGAACTGCGCGACGCTTATGGACGCTAGTGCACTCCGACGAAGACGTGGCATGAAACAAGTAATGTGTCCGAGTCGGAACCAACCTTGCAGGTATTACCGGGTAACGGCCAGCGTACGACGCATGAGAAGACTTCTGCAAAATCGCTGACAGATGGTAAGATTGACTTCGTGTGATTAGCCCTGGCCTGTCAAGGTGCAGTGCGCGCAGCAAGTTTCGGGGAAGTCGAAGGCGGCCACCAAGAGATGCCCAGAGATGATCAGCGCTTCAGCTTTCCGAAGATTTTGTGACAGGCAGCCGCACTTATGAAGTATGTCCGCATGTCAGCATCGTCCATGAATGACTACAGCACGCAGAGCGTTTGAACAGGGATGTAATTAGCAAAGAATACACTCCAACTACGGATGATAGAGCCAGGAAAAGATCATAACTCCGCCCAGCCGCCATCGCCCTCATCCGGGCTCCCAACCAGCGCGAGCACAAACACCAGAACGCTCGCTCCGACGCGCATACCTAGACCGCGGTAAAGCTGCCCGATACCGCTATGCCTTAGCCAGCTCTCGCTCTCCTCCGGGACATCCTCTTGCACCGCGCCTTCCCTATCCTTGCCCTTCGCAGTCGAGCTACGTCGCCGTCTCCGCCGGTGCGTCTTCAGCGGCAAGTCCGAACGCTCTTCAGTGAGGATGTGCCAGAACGCATCCACCATCCCATTGTACGGCGCAGGTCGGATCTCGACGCACGCCTTCAGTGGGCGCGCGCTTCCACGCGTCTGCACTTGCAGCCGGTGACGTACGGTCTCGAAGGGAAGGAGGACGAGTGAGCCGGCAATGCCGCCGAGCAGCTCCGCGATGTTCCACTGCACGGGATGCGTCTCGGGCGCAATATGCGCCCCGAGCCCGACGTTTGCGGCAACCAGTCCCGGAAGCGTGAGTGGCACGAGTGCGCGGAGCGTGCAGTCCAGAAGTGTGGGCACGAGCAGATGTGGATGTAGATACACGCCACGAACGCCGCCTTCCTGCGCAAGGATCTGTCGGAGCGCGTCGATCGGTCCTGAGTAGGACCGGTGTCGAGGCACAGAAGATTGCACGATGAGACGCGTCCGGACCAGGTCAAGGGGAGAGAGAAAGAACCCGGCGAGGACTTGCGAGGCGACCGGAAGGAGCACGGACGTTGTGCTCAGACCAGGTCCGAGTGGCGATGAGAGGGACGGAGAGAGTGGGGAAAATATGGTCTGCAAGAGAGAGTAGATCACGGGCTGGAGAGCGGACGTTAGGGCATTCTGCACTGCGGTGGTCAATAGACCTAAGGCACAAAATTAAATGAGTACCATTCAATGAAACGTGTTGCTAGGACGCACCTTTCCACAGCGCGAGCCAACCTTCCGACCTGAAGCCGCCTATCCGCTTCATCATCCCCCACGTCCCGTCCGCGCTTCCGACAGGGATGACGTATTCGGGCTGGGTACCCTCCTCGAGGAGCGACTGCCGGATGATGTACCCGTGCTCGTCCGCCGGACGGGGCGGCTTTGGGGGCTTCGCCGTCGTCGGGTCCGCAAAGTACGACTCGTTCTCGTTTGACGAGTCACTAAGCTATATGTGCGAACACATACACGCACTTTGTTCAATGATTGACGCACAAGTGACAGGAGCGGAGCGCAAACGTACCTCTGCCTCATCGTCCACACCGTCCGCGCCGTCAAGAGGGTGCCCTTCACGAGGCTCGGGCTCGCGCGGAACCCATTGAACTTGAAGGAGAGTCTTGCCAACCTCCCACGGTTGCGCGATCGCGTTCGTGGCGTATTGCAAGAGCGCGGCCGCAAGGAACTCCTTGGCGAGAGATGTGATGTCCAGTCCCGAGTCATCGCCCGCGAAAGACGAGGAGAGCTCGAACAGCGGGTTTGGTGCTGGCCTAGACCATTTTCCCGACGAAGGCCCGGGGGCGGAGGAGTTCATAGCGGCGGAGGAGGCGTTCTCCTGCAATGCGGGCGGGATGAATGACCAGGCGTTGGATGGTGGAACGTAGAGGTCGCGTAGAGAAGCTGGTGTTGGAACAGCCATGATGCAGCCAGCCGTTAGGGAGGTACTACGCACAGCTCAGCTCCGAGTGGATTAGAGGGTCGGGGAGGGAGACATGCTCGAGAGAAACACGGGCAGCGGCAAATGGACTCGGATGATAGCAGACGCCCACGCGGCAGCACGGCGACGACTTGTTTGCCCTTGTTGACGCGTCGGTGTCCCAGCATGGCGACCGAATACCACTCCGCGCACTGCAATCCAGATCCAAAGTCCAAAACAGAGTATATATGTACATGCAGACAGTTACAGAGAGCCCGGATCATCGCTCGCAGTCCTCCCTCCTCCTCAATACCTGCTGCACCTCTTCCCTTGGCATCTCGCACAAACCTACACCCTCCAACATAGTCTCCTCCCATTCCGTATCGCTCATCGTCCCGAACGTCGCCTCAACAATTTTGTCCCACTCTGGACCCTCACCGGCGAGCAATCGCGCTGCTAGCAGGTACGCGCGCCACGGCGCCTCCACGCGTGTGCGTTCTGCCTTGAGAGCCGTTCGCGCCGTCTCGACCCAGAGCTCGGCCTCCGCGAGCACAACCTTGCCTTCATGCACGCTTGCGAGTGAACGTCCGCGGTAGAGAATCTGTCTCTGGAGGAGATGCGTTCCGAGTTGGGAGCTGATCCGCCGGTAAAGCGCAGTGGTTGTCGTACGGGGAAGTGCACCCCGGAGGAAGGTGAGGTGGGAAGACAACAGGGCGAGCGGCGCAAGGAGGGTCTGAGCGAGCGCGATGTCGTCTGAGGCGGCCGTTCCGGAGGCGGAAGCAGTTTGTCTGATGTAACGGTTAGCTGGTTGCACAAACGAGAGCTGTAGGGAGAACGAACGGGGATGCATCACGCAGATGAGGCTTGAGACCCGTCTCCACCTCCCCAGTTACGCAGTTTACGATCATATCCTCCGCCCGGTTGACAAGAGCTTTGTAATGCCGCACAAGCTCTTCGAATATCGTGCCCTCCGGCAATTCGTCCTCGTCCTCGGTTGGGTTGGGCAGTGACGCAGCCGCCTCGGCCTTCGTGCGCAGGTTCGACCGCCGGCTGATCTCAGCCCATAGCTCCAAGAAGAACTAGGTGAAGGATTGAATGAGTATTGCGTTTCCTTGAAACATGATTGTGCGCGCACCAGGTCCTCTCCCCAGGTCTCCATCGCATTTGCGAGATACTGCGCGCTGACCAGAGCCTTGCATAAACGCTGCACGCCCTCGACACCTCCCGTGAGCCTGCGCGAATCTCCACGCCCGTCTCCCGCGCCGAGCGCACCAGGTACGGCACGCATTAGCGACGATGAGAGGGTCTCGAAGGCATCGAGCGACGACGATATGCGTGCATGGTACGACTCTAGTAGCGGCAGTTGCACAACAATGAGGAACCGCGTGCGCTGCGAGTACTGCGGCAACGGGGAATAGCGGTCTGCATAGTCGGACTCACGGTCAGTGGGAGATGCATAATGGCGGAGGGCAGAGAAAGACGTGCCAGTAACTTGCTCGACAAGTGCTTTCATGCGTCGGGCTGAGTTCGTAGGCCTGAGCTCACGCTCAGCAGCGCGCACATCATGGTCTGCATCCTCCTCCTCGTCCGCGATGAGCCACGCATCTGACGCGCTGATAATTTCCAGATACTGGTCCATCGCGACTGTAAACAGGCACAGTCAGCAACGCACACCCTGACACGACGTACGTTCACTTACACTGGCGTTCGCCCTCAACCCAAGCCTCGAACCATTCCTTCTTGCCGAGCACCAGCTCACTAATGCCTTCCCAGTGCGCGTCCTTGTCCTCTGAGGTCGCCGCAGTTGTGCCAGGCAGGTCAAAGCCTTCGTCCCTCAGTGCGGTATCGAAAGAGAGCGCCTGATAGATCGTATGTGCGAGAATTGGAGGATGCGCAAGCAAAGCGGGAACCGTTCGCCGAAGCTTGCGCTCAAGTACGGGCAAGAGCTGGAGTGTGAACTCGCGCTGTACACGATCATCGTTAGTATTCATTGGGGGGACCAGCCATATCCTGGCCGAACTTACCCATGCATTGATGAAACGGTATTCTGTGGACGCGACAAGGCTCTGAACGATGGACTCCATAAACGGCCGATGTTCGTGTGCCTCGTTAGCAATGTGTGTGAAATACCACTCTGGCTGAGAAGATCCGTCAGTATATGCGGGCCAAAGTTATGCAATCCCTTACTGACCTTGTCCAGCCTATTCGTCTGCCGCGTACCCTCGAAGTGGTATTTGAACCTAAGCGCAATCGGCTGCACAAGGGCCTGGATCGCATATAGCCCTTCCGTCTCCAAGCCCTTGTCCTTACGGATCTGCTGGCCACTGCCAACATCAACGTCAACATTAAGCACAAATGAAAGGCAGAAGGGTGCGGGCATACATTTTCTGCAGCTTCAGTAGGTGACCGAACGAAGTCTCAAAGGCCCTCCTGTCCTCCGAAGTGGCTGCTGTGTAGTCAACCTTCAGCGGCCACTTCAGCTTCTCCGCTGCCTCGAGGAGCCTCCTGTATATCACGAACATGAGCTCCGCACATCGAATATCACGATATAGCACTCACGACGAGAGTACGCTCTTGATATCCCGCCATGTCCGCTCAACGATTCCCTCCAGGAAAGCGAGGATATGTAGGTCCGGCTGGCTCGCGACTGCGTCCACCTTCGTACAGGCTGCCGCAACGGACGCGACGAATGCTTGCAGGGCTTCGTACTCCGAGACCACCACAGACTCGGTGTCGCGTACCTGCTCAACGGCCGCTTCGCTGTACAAGACGTTAGAACCCCCGACGCCTCATAGGAACCTCAACGATACGCACCTGAGCTTGAGCGCATGTTCCACTACTTGCACATATCCCTTCACACTCTCTAGCTCCTTCAAGCTCCGGTGAAGGGTCTCGAGGTCCTCAAGTAGCGTCGGCGCGCCCTCTGGGCCGTCCAGTGATGACACAAGCTCGCCCGAGAGGAACGCGAGCTCATCCGCGAGGGAATGTCGGAGAAGAGAGAGCTCTTGCGCGGTGTTCAGGTGCGTCGCGGCTTTCTCGCGCGTCTCAGCTATAGCAGCGTCGACCCAGGACTGAGAGTGCGCGAGCTAAGCTGATGCGATGAGCGGTCAGAGCCCTTCATCCTCGAAATGCAGGCAGCGCGCACCTTGGCATCGAGGTCATCAAGCTCCTTGCGGGCCTGTTCAACGAGCTCATCGAGGTCAGCGCCGTTCTCAAGGTCGTCGAGAGAGTGGTAAGTGGCATTCAGGTGTGCGAGGGCGCGTGAGTCTGCTTCGTGGGCACTTGGAGGCTGGAGTAGGGTGCGAATTTCCACAGAAGTCATGTTGGCGTAGCAGAGCAAGCACTAACTAGAGGTTCTGGGTATACGAGACGGCAATACACTGAGTCTGCAGAATGGTGAAACGGAAACGTGTGTAGGACACGATCGCACGGCGAGGAACCGCTACATTCAGCGCCTCCGGCCCGACAGGCGCCTATGGAAGCTGCCGTAGAGCGGTGAGACCACAGTACTTTGAGCCTTCCTTCGAAAGGGAGCTGGAGCTCACTCTCATGGTACGTATCATGAGCGAGGATGCTTTGCATCGCGACTGGCATCAATTCATTTTAGGCAGTGGATGTCGATGAGTCAAATACTAAAGTCACTCTCACTCTCACACTGGGGTAGATGAGGGTAATCCAAACCAGCTTTGTTATACTACAGCGACGACAGCTATGGCGACATAATAACGAATATACAGTGGGATCCAGACCGACGCAATATAAAAACAAAAGGGGGGATATGTGGGAAGTAGTGATTACAGAATGGGGCCTAATGGGGATACCGGAAGTCCAGTGTTCGACACAGCAGGGGGGAGATTCATGCTACACATTCGACCAGCAATGGAAACAGTGGGATGCGGGGACGGGGAGCCAGAATAGTGCGCCGAGCGCGGTGTAGGATACAGAGGGGGGCGAGACTTGCGGATGATTTTCGTGCGTTTTCGTGAAGGGCGTTTTGAGCGTGACCGTGCACGTGGGGTCGTGGAACTCGTCCAGAGGAAAGATGCGAAGGGAGGCGAAAAGGAAAGTGGCCGCGCTCAGGCGCGGAGGGAGCGCCAGCTCGAGGTGGAGCTCGTCGGGGCCTTCTTGGGCGCAACGGTGGGCTTGGGCTTGGCGCCGCCGCCAAGCATGACACCGCCGGTGAGGACGGTGGTCTTGCCGCCGTCGTAGTTCGTGACCTCGTTCTTGGAGGCGTCGACGAAGACGCGCGCCTGGCGGGCGCGCTCGCGACGAGAGAGCTTGAACTGGGGCTTCTCGTCCGAAGGGGACTGCGAAGCGGAGCCGACCGTGGAGCTGGTCTCGACCGAAGAGAAGGTGAAGCCGGAGCTCGAACTGGAGCGCGAATGCGAAGAGAGGGTGGAGATGGTAGACATGGGGGAGCCGGAACGCTCGGGCACGCGAGGGAACTCGCTCAGGATGGGCGTGAGCCAGGTGGGCTCGCGGATCTCGTCGGCGATGAGGGCGAAGAGCTCTTCGTCGTCCTCCTCGACCTCGAGGAGCTGCTGGGCGTAGGTCTTCATGGGCTTTGCGGATGCTGCACGAGCCGCGGCTTGCGCCTTAAGCTCTGCGTCGAGGCGAGCCTCCTTCTCAGCGACAGTCTTCTTCTGCCCAACCTTGCCGGCGTCCTCGGACCAGATGGTGAAGAACTTGCCAACCTTGCCAGCATCCCAGTTGCCGAAGCGGACTGAGACGCAGCCGGGGTCGATGAAGAGGTCGAACTCGAAGTTGCCAAGGAGAGCGATCCATTGCGACCACTCAACGCCCGCGGACTTGCACGCGGTGTAGATGGCGCGAGGGGGAACACCGAAGGGGGAGAGGGTGAGGCAGCGACGCCCGGAGCCGCGGAGGGGCTCGGAGGGGACCCAAGAGGAGGAGAACTGCGAAGTGAGGTTCGCCTCGAGCGCGAGCTGGAGCTTGATGACGGAGACAGCCGAGTACTGTGCGATGAGGGGGCGCGTGATGTACGTGATAGCCTGTGCGAGAGCGACGGAAAGGGAGCCGAAGGTGACGTTGGAAGCGGCCATTGCGTTAAGATGCGTGTGGTGATAAGAAAATGAGATGAGGCTCGTGTGGTGAGTGCTGGGAGTCGTGAAGGCTATGATCGACCGGCGATGAGAATGGGCGGTGGAATGCTCGCTGAAGATGCGAAGGATATCGAGATGATGCGACGAGAGGATCGAACGGAGTCGTGTAGCGTGAGGCAGTCGAGTCGAGTCGAGAGGCGACTGGTAACGAAAGTCTGCAGGGGGGTTGTTAGTTAAAGGCCGGTGAGTAGCCGAGGCGGAGGAGACTAACCTAACAAGAGCTGGTCTGGAAGGGAGCGGGAGAGAGGAGAGGCTGTTGGAACTACTGTCCGGAGTGAGGAGACGGTAATCGGGATTGAGTAGCATACTTATAGGCTGAGTGCGCATTCGAGCGGCGTCTACAGGAGACAATGGGCGAGAAGGAGGCGCGCCGCGTAGCGAAGCGAGAACAAAAGGCCTCACTCAACAAAAGCCGACTTCAACAGTTACCGCTTTTGGATACAAGGCGCATATGCTCCCGCGTTTCACCCGCACGTGGCCGAGCGCCGAACGCCCGCCTCGAGAACAATTGCAGCCCATGCGTTTACGTCCACGCGCACAGCCCGCGTTCATTGTCCTCCTCGAGGAAGCGTCCCGGGCCTGGCCAGGCTTGTTTGTGTCCTCAGTAGCGAGACTGATGCGACTTGTTTGCCCAGCCGTGAATACAATAATACCTGTCATCCACCGACGCCGACGCTCCCATATAGTGCTTCTGTACTACCTTCCGATGCACCAACTCTGCGACATCGGCGTGCTCACCGAGCGAAGATAAGGGCATGATGACAGTGCAGCCGCGAAAGTGGTAGTGGCATAATACAGGCGTACCTGAGTTCCACGCTTTTCCACCAACACCGACCCGGGCTTTGACCGATGCGTGAGTACGTTCTTACTTCGTTACAGCTTATGGCTGATTCTCTCGCATAGACCTCTTCTGTATAGCAGGGAAAGACTTGTATTCATCGTCTCTGACCAAGTCATACATGATGAATTCCCAGTTGGGCGCCTGACGTTACGGGTAGGTATGGACTGTGCTCGGCCAAGTTCGCCTTCTAGACAGCGCATCGGAACCAGAGGGTCGAGTGATAAGCCATAGCTGTGTCGGGTGACCTTGAGAGCTGTCCGTGAGTCCAGCAGATGTCGCGATGCGTCCGGGAGCGAGAAGTCGAGTCGAAAGGAGCAACAGGCGCCCGTTCAGCCACCCGGGAGTAGGAATTTTCAAGCCCCGACTGTTAGCTCGTAGGACATGCCAAACCTTATTTCGACCCTCCATCCACGCAGGTCGACCTCGGCGTCGTGTAAAAAAGTCCACTCCCTTCGTCGCTGACCCTCGCTTCCAACAGCCCCCTCCGTCGCCAACAAAATGGTGTGTGCTGCCCCCTCTTTGACCTACCTCTGTGCTCTTTGTCGATGCTACACGATGCTTATGTTTTGCGATCTACCAGACTCTCGCCGTCGACCTCCTCAACCCCTCCGCTGATGCCGAGAAGCGCAGGCACAAGCTCAAGCGCCTCGTGCAGTCCCCCAACTCCTACTTCATGGACGTCAAGTGCCCTGGTGCGTTTGGCCATCGCGGTCTATGCGATTGCTTTGCTCATGTGAGACTTGGATACTCAGGTTGCTTCGCCATCACGACCGTCTTCTCGCACGCGCAGACCGTCGTCCTCTGCGCGGCATGCGGCAGCGTCCTCTGCCAGCCTACTGGTGGTAAGGCGAGATTGACGGAGGGTACGTCTTTCGCGCACATCACTTCCCTATCGCGCGCTGATTCAGCGCCGTCCCACAGGGAGCTCGTACCGTCGGAAGAACTAAGCGGTCTCTTTGGATCCTGGCTCTCTCCCTCTCCTTCGCTCTCCATGCAGTAGCATAGCCGCCTGGATTATCGCATCGATGTCTCACCACGCTTTCTGTCACGCTCCGAAAAGCTCTCGACCGCGGGTAGTGTATACTTACGCAATCTATCTTCCTATCTCCCGCGCATTCAGTTTGCTCCAGGATCCTCGGGCCGTGGCAAATGTCGTGCTAGGGTTGTAAGGTTGCACCGTATCCATTATTGTATGTGAAGTACGCTATATGACCATGTATGCAAACATGCCCCAACTTCACCCTCTACAACTCCAAGCAGCACGCACAATGTCCCCGGGTGTACATACTCGAAACTGGAAGAGCTCAAAGCTTCGGCTTTGCAGAGGGCGTGGCTATCTCTTTGTCGTTTATGCGAACCACACCCTCTTGGTTGCACACTGCGACGAGGGTCCCAGCAGGGGTATACATCTGCGGAACGTTAGCAGAGCACATCTGGGTCGACCGTTCGCGACTTACCCTGCCGTGCACCGATCCTCGACCACTAGCCGCGGCCTCGCTGACGATCTAGGACAACAGTAAGCGCATGAACGCGGCCACTTACGGAAAGAAACGTACGACGTAGAGCAGCCAGTCACCGCAATCGAAGTCGTCACTGGTACCAGTCAATATCGTGTTCAGGCAAAGGGGATTTGGCTCTCACCTGTAGAAGCTAATAGCGTGGTCCAAGGATGTCTGTGCATTGGCGACGAGGTCAGTCAGCGAGTACTTGCCGCCAATGAGCGGTACGAACCTGCATGACGACCGTCGTGGGACCCTTGCCTCCCTGGTTGACATAGGCCAACGTTCGACGAGCAGCGCTGATGCTGCGAGCCAGAGCGTCGGCGTCAAACATAGGCTACTGGTGCACAAGACGCATGACTTACAATTGCGAGTCTGAGATGTAGCTCAGAATGCACTGCAAAGCACAGGTTACTGACTATGCCTGTGAGGAGGAGCAAAACAGGACATACCTTCTGGAACGCAGGATCGTAGCGCACAGGCGTGTTTCGCGCTTTGTGCCAGTACAAGAACGTCGGCATGCCGTCCTCAGATTCCCTCACGCCGGCCAGCTTGACCTCGATGGGACTGCGCCGGCGTTCCTACAGCGAGCACGTTTGTACGTCAATAGTGTCGCAAGGATGTGAACAATTGTCCGTTACGGTACCTCCAATGCGGTGAGACAGAAGTCTTTGACCTTGGGATCCGAGGTCTCCTTGAACAACCGTTCGTAATTGGCCTCTATGCCTTCACATGCGTCCGGCGGGGGCACATTCGGCGGCATAGGCAGCTGGAAGTTACATTGCCGCGGCTCCGGGCGCTGGAACGAGCACAACATGATGAAGATGGTGCGACCGCGCTGGACCGCACGAACGGCACGCGTCACATAGGAGCGGCCGTCGCGTACGCGGTCGACATTGTAAAGAATAGGCACCGCGGCTGATGCGCTCAGGAGGAAGTAGCACTGTGCCCCGTCAGATTTTGAATAAAGTCGACATATTGAAGGAGAGGTTACTCACATGCAAGGACTGGCGATATGATAGACAAGCAGACCAATGGTGAGACAGGGATTACTCGGCGCTACCATACTGTAAGTCACGTACGTGTAAACTGAACGCGGGGTCGACGCAGTTATTCGCGGACACCAACGCCTGCGAGATAACCTGGCCACCGAACACACCCCGGGCCCGCGGCGGCAAGTACAGCGTCTTGGACCGATAGAGGTTCACATCGAGCTGTTCCACCTCGAGGGCCGAGGATATTTGTTCGTGTCCCCACTGGTTGTCGGGTTCAGCCATGAGCGTAGTAGAAAATGAACAAGTAGAGAAACTAGCGAGTGGGACGAGATGAGCAGCGAAGATGTAGTAAGCGACGAGTGGTATATATGCAAGGAGACGCGCTGCAACCGTCAACGCCCTGGCCTTCGGTCTTCTTGCCCGCCGAGGCCCGACAGTCACGGAGAGCGGCATTCACTTGCACGATCGAGCCCGGCTATGTACGTAACCGGATACCGATGCTAGCTTCCCGAGTCCCGACTGCTTTGGATGCCGGTCAGCGACTTCCTCAGCCATTCACGCAGGTGCAGTTATATCCAGGGGGCCGTGTTATAGCGCATTACGGTAAATATTAGGGTATCAAGCCCCGACAAACACTAAAACTCCTCCACGTCGATGGTGAATCCACACTCATGACAGACTTGCTTGCCGACACCGTCTGCGTCCTTCTCCACAACGCCGAAGATGTGCTTGTGTTCCTTGTCCTTCCGCTTCTGCCATACGGTCTCTCGGGTTCGACGGCGCAGCTCTCTCAGGCTTTCCTCGAACTTCTTGTTCTTCTTGCTCTTCTTCTCGTCGACACGCCGCTGCCATTCGATATCCAGCGCCTCGGGCGACCCCCACTTCTTCCACGCAAACTCCTCGACCTGGTAGCGCAGGAAAAGCATCATGTTGGCGAACGTGGACTTGTGCGGGTTCGCTTTGAGCAGGTGCGGCATGAGCTCCTGATCACGGAGCTCCGCTACGAACAACATGTGAATAAGGAGCAGCTCCGCGAACTACCAAGCTGACTCACGATCTGTTAGGAGGTAGTCCTGCAGGAAACGCCGAGGTGAGCTGACGTAGGTATTATCGCGGATCACGAGTACGTACCTCTTTGCACTCGGTCTTCGTTAGCAGACTGTACTTCTCCGGCTTCTCGTTCTTGCACTTATTGCACACGAGACACCCGAACACCTTCTTGTATGTCTGGTCGATGTCCATGGAGTTGCACTCCTTGCAACGAGGGTTGAGCTTCGGATCCAGGAATATTGCTAGAACCGCTTAGCAACTATGAGGCCAGAGGGATGTCAAGTGTGAACTTACGAGGCTCCAAGTTCTGCTTCGCCCGCTGCCGTTCCCGCTCCTTCTCCTTCTCCCTCATATCTTCGTCTACCTCCTTCCCGTCCTCAACCAAGAAACCGCCCTTGGTGTTGACCATCTTAGACAAATCATACTCGAAGTATTTCCCGAGTCGAGAGTCGCGCTTCAGCTTCGGCGGAGGCTTGGGCGCGGTGGGAGAGTTCGAGGTTGCAGCTACGACGCCCAGAGGGCGTTTACCGTTTGCATTCTGGGTGGACGAAACCGATGTCTGTGCCTCTTTCTCGCGTTGCCGGGCCTTCGCTATCTTATTATGAGCACGCCCGGCAAGTAGAGCTAACAAGCCGCTGACCTTTGAGCCGGTTCAGCTCAATCCGTTTGACCTGTTCTGGAGTCAAGTCCAGAGCCCGGGGCGCTCGCGGAGGAGGTGTCGTGTAGCGTGAGCTGGATGCACCCGGTGTGTTCATGATATTGTGTAGTAGGTATTGCGGTCCTCCTACGTGACGTGCTGGGTGTGGGGTAGAGAAGAGAGATGCTCAGCCACTTTCGGATCCGCACCGCGGTCATTACTCAGTCTGGTAGGAGCACGTGATATACGCGTCGCGCGTCGCGACGACCCCGCCATGTCAGAGGACGAAAATCGTTCCTGAAAATTGCCCGTGCTACGACCATAATACCCCAGATGTGCACACATGACAGCACTCGGGCACCGAGAGGTCACATCCTTATTCTCATAACTTCTACGCTATATCCACAACTACAACCTAGGAGAAAAATACGTGCAGCCGCACAACAGAACGCGACTGCGGGGGTAGTAGTAGATAGCAGAAGAGGCCAGCCGTAGGAATCAAGATACGAAGAGGGTTCAGCGCAAAAAAGAATAATGCTATGTGGCACGGGAATACATATGCAAGGGGAGGGGATCTCGGCAGGTAAGGACCGGACACGGATGGCGACGGCGGGGAGTGGGGGCCGGGCGATCCGCAACTGTTCAAAACCGTCCACGCTCTCAACGGAACGCATCGAGCTGAGAGTATGCGCGAGCGCAGGGGTACGGGGCCGCGCCGCGATGACGGCCGCGTTTAGCATTCTCCAAGGAAGCTGTTCTTGGGGAAGGGCTGCTTGAAGTCGTCCCGCCATGTCGTCAGGTTGGGGTTCGTGTACGCCCCGAGGTACTCGTTGATATATGCGGCCGTGGGGAAGTCATCGGGATCGCACCCAATGTTGATCGCGTCGGGGTCCTGGTACACGCGGATGTAGTCGACCTTCATCGTGACCGGGAACGCCAGGTGGTCGAGATCAACGAAACCGAAGTTTGTCGACATGCCCAAGTTGGCGATGAGGTACTATGAGGCCGTCAGTAAGAGAGCCAGTTGACAATTATTTCCTTGTTACGCACCATGGGCTCTTGCGGCACGGGACGCGGCCCGATCTCAACAGTGGTGTCCGCAGCAAAACCGGCTTGCTTCAAGGTCCACGCGACCTTGCCGTTCGAGATCCAAGTAATGTACTAAGACGAGAGTTAGTTCGAGTAGCGTCACGCAAAGCTAAAGAACTGACGGCATCATCGAAGCCAGGTTTGTACTGGATGCCATAAATAGAGTACACATTTCCAGTGCCCTCGTACGCCTGCTGGTCTAGTACCAATATTAGACATGATGCCGAATCGTGGAGAGATGGAAAGCCTTACTCGTCTCTGTCACTACAGATGATGCCTGCTGGAATGCGCCACCCTTGTAGCTGTTCAATTCGCTGATATCGGTGTCAGGGATAATCAGGGTGTCCGACGTGTTGAACCAGGTGTAGGCCTCGTTGAACGGCTGATAGTTTGATATGATAAGTAGGGCCCCAAGATAACATTAAGTGTGTCGCCACTCACACCCCACTGTGCCGACTGAGACACCTGGCCAGTCAACGGCTCACCCGTGATCTAAAAGGGGATGGTGATCAGAGAGTGGTGAGGGCAGTGCGAGATGGAAATTTGCTGACCTGAGCCTCAAAGATATCGATCTCGGGGGCAGCGCGACCGACATAGGTTCCATCCGAGTGCATAGGCCCGGGGTGAGACTCTCCGGGGCAAGTGCATCGCGAGAGGCGCTGTCCAGGGAGGAAAGACAACACACCACCAACAGATGTGTCACCGTTTTCTGTCGCGGCCAAAGGAAGGCCGTTCAAAGTCTGGTTGGCAACGGTTCCGACGTCACATGAATCGTAGGTGTAAGGCCACTATGCAATAGGATTAGCTTCAGTTGCGCCCCGAGAAGGAGGGATTGCGTACCATGCCCTCAAGACTAGCACCGTAACCAGCACGGCCAAGGTTACCCATCGTCCAGATAGCGGGCCAGAGACCGACGACGTTGTTCACACCAGGGAGAACGACGGAGGTGAGCACCATACCGCCCGTGAAGCAGAACTTGTTCCAAGTAGACATCAATCCACCCTGGAAGTTCAGCTCGTGCGTCTCCTTGCGGCTCAGGGTGATCGTCAGGGAGCCGTTGGAAGTCGTGATTGCCTCCGGGTCGTACCACTCCATGTTGTTGGTCTGCCAGTAGTGGAGGTCGACAGCCTCCCAGTAAGGGTCATCACCAGGGTAGAAAGTCCGCCCGTCAGTGTTAAACTCGTCACTCCATACGAGTTGCCACTCCTTGCCAGAGTTGAAGTCCAGGTAAGTCTGAGCATCCGAGGGGGTATCAAGGTCGATAAGACCCCAGTTGCCGGGCATGGTAGGAACCTGGCCAGTTGCATTGATGCCTCCAAGGTTGAATCCGCCGAAGGTGGACAGAGGGTTCTTCTGGAAGTAGCTGACCAGGGGATAGCCGGCGCTGATGGTGATGTAAATTTAGTGCGCAGTCGGGCGTAGTGTGGAAATACAACATACAAGAGCGCAAGCAGACCAGCGCCGAGGATGAACAAGCATCCCAAGTTGAAGAAACCTCTGGCGGTGAATATATGTCCACCCTGGTCGTGCTTCCTGTCCCGACGGGGGTCGGGGTTGTGGAGGTAGTCATCGCCTTCCGGATGATCACTGGTAAGCGCTGCGCCCCAGGACGAAGGGTCCGGAGAGAGCGAGAACTGCCAGATCGAAACGCTCCGTATTATGGCCGCTGCGAACGAAGGGCAGCCAACGACGCACCTTGTCCGAGAGCGAAACCGGCATAGAGGCCGTCTTTCCTGAGTATCTGGACTCGTTCTGACGTGGAGACGAGCCTGAGAATTACAAGCCCAGTGTGAAACCGGCGATGTTCACTCACCAGCGACATGTCGCTAGCCATGCTGCGAAGCTTAGGGCCGCGAGAGAGCGCGGCCTGCACGCCCGGACCCCCCGAAGGAGTGAGGAGGTTCGTCGTAGACGGCGAATTGGGTTGATTATACTGCATGCGAGGGTTGGGGCCCAAGCCGGACGCCATGGCGACTCTGTGAGTGGGGGAGGATATCTACGAGCAAAGAGCGCGGTTGTGGGCAAGCAGAGGGTATGTGGTGGGCGGCGAGGAGGAAGTGGTGATACAGGCGGACGAGGGGAAGAAGGGCAAGGAGTGGAAGGGATGCGTCGGCGACGTCTGGTAGTCAAGTTGGGTGGAGCGCTCGCCCGCCCAAGGTCCTCCCCCCGTGGGAGCCTCCTGCCTCATTCAGTCCCCGGCCAATGGCCGCCAGCGGCAGACGGCGACACTTGCCGTCCATTCCTCTTCATCCATTCTTCCGCCAAGCATCGCAATGTCTTGTCTGATCTCACCTTGCCTACCGTGATGTTGTGAACGACACCTACATGTCTCAAGCGCGAAAACGTCCTCAGGGGCATACTAGCAAATAACATATATTATAACAAACCATAGCGCAAGCCTGCAGTCAACGCATCAGCATCCTGTAGCTGCAGCAGGTAAATCCGTCGAAAGGGAACTCACGTTCCAACAGCACAACAACGAACAAAACTGGTATAGTGGGTATGATCGAGAAAGGCCGATTTCAAGCGTCGCATCCGTCAACAAACTTGTTCTTCGGGATGGTCTGCTTATAGTCATCGACCCACGTTGTGAGCAAGGGGTTAGTGTATGCCTCGATGTACCTGCATTCACGTCAGTTCTTAGATACGCATCGAGCCGTCGTGTGCATAGATGTTGACGTACTCTTCAATATACGCCTTAGTAGGGAAGTCGGGCGGGTCGCAGCCGATGTTCACGTTGTCCGGGTCCTGGTACACACGGATATAGTCCACACGCAGTGTCGCCGGGAAGGTCAAGTGGTCAAGGTCGACGAAGCCAAAGTTTCTGGACATGCCCAGGTTCATGATCAGATACTGGGGGGAAGAAAAGACATTAGTATCCGTCCATCACCGAGTGCTGGTTTAAAAGTACCATCGGCTCTTGGGGCACAGGTCGCTCGCTAATTTCCACCACCGGATCTGCCGCCATGCCGGACTGGTGCAGCACCCATGCCAGCTGCCCGTCCGCGATCCACGATATGTACTAGGCGAGATCCGGATATCAGTGCCCGCGGGATGTGCTAACAGGAAGCACTCACAGCATCGCCAAAGCCCGGCTGGTACTGGAAGCCGTAAGTCGAATATTGGAAGCCGCTCAGCTCGTACGCTTCGGGGTCTGTCCCGCATTTGTCAGAACACATGTTTGTGACAAAACAACAGGACGTAGGCATACCCGTCTTCGTAACTACAGATGTGGCTTGCTGATACACGCCTCCCAGGTAGCTATTCAGTTTACTCTTGGTAGAATCCTGGATCGTCAACGTGTCCGAGTTATTGAACCACTTGTATTCAGCGTTGAAGGGCTATACGGAACAGCACCGTCAGCAAGGTCGTCTCTGTACGGGTCTCTTTCACCTACACCCCACTGGCCAGACTGCGACACTTCACCGAATTTCGTTTTATCGCCACCAACCTAGACCAACAGGTAAGCCATCCACATGCTTAAATCACCCGCGATTAGGACAGACCTGCGCTTCGAACATGTCGATTTCAGGCGCCGCACGTCCGACGTATTCGTTGTTCTCGTGCACAGGACCTGGGTGCGACTCCCCTGGGCAGGTGCACCGCGAGAGTCGCTGGCCAGGCAGGAACGAGAGGACATCGCCATTGCCGGGGTCGCCGTTCTCCGTGGCGGCAATCGGGAGCCCGTTGACCGTCTGGTTCGGCGCTGTGCCAACGTCGCACGCATCATAGGTATACGGCCACTGTTACACCGGCAAGTAAGCACTAGTCGATTTCGTCAACCCGCGCTACGCGAACTCACCATCCCGTCGAGCGAGGCGCCGTAGCCCGCGCGGCCGAGGTTGCCCATCGCCCAGATCGCGGGCCACAGACCCTGGATGTTGTTCGCCCCAGGGAGCATCACACGCGCCTCGACGAGACCGCCCGTAAAGCAGAACTTGTTCCAGCTGGACATCATGCCACCCGTGAACGACAGGTTGTGGTTCTCCTTGCGCGAGAGCGTGATCTCGAGCGAGCCGTTGCGCGTCATAATCGCCTCCGGGTCGTACCACTCCAGGTTGTTCGTCTGCCAGTAGTGCAGGTCGACCGCCTCCCAGTACGGGTCGTCCCCGGGATAGAACGTGCGGCCGTCGGTGTTGAACTCGTCGCTGAAGACGAGCTGCCAGTCCTTGCCAGTGACGTAGTCAGCCCTGGTGCGCGCATCGTCGGGCGTGTCGGCGTCGATGAGACCCCAGTTGCCAGGCATGACCGGGATCTGGCCGGTGGCATTGATCCCACCGAGGTTAAATCCACCAAGCGCCGACAGGGGATGTTTCGTGAAGTAGCTAGCAAGCGGATAACCGGCGCTGCACAGGCAAGGTGAGTGAAGGGCATGTCGAACAGTATGGTAATCGACTCATACAATAATGCAATAGTGCCCGCTGCGAGGACCGCGATACACCCGAGGTTCATGAGGCCTCGGGCGGTGAAGATCCTGCCGCTACGATCGCCCTTACGATCCCGCCTTGGGTCGGGATTGTGCAGGTTATCGTCCGGCTCGGGTCCGTCTACCAGATGCGACCTGCTCAAGGCGTCGGGATCCAGCGGGAGGACATACTGAGGACCTCATGAGTATCGGTCGCTACCAGCATCAACTTCGCTGCGCGCACCTTCTCCGATATGGAGGCTGGTACTGCAACGGAGGAAGTGTCACCATGGTTGGCGTTCTATACATAAAACATGTTAGTTGATATCCTCTGCATATAATATATAGCACCGTCGCTCACGAGAGATGATGAGCTTGCGGACGAGCGAAGAGAGCGTGGGCCTCTAGCGAAGGCGGGCTTAGGATCTTCAAATGGCCCTTGGGGCGCTAGCAAAGAAGTGCTAGAGGGAGAGCTATTCTGATAGTATTGCCTCTGCGAATTCGCAGGCGGTGGGGCGACCATCTCAAGAGGAGGGCGAGAAGAGAGACAAGTATAGCAAAGAAACGACCGGACGCCCAGAGACTCAGAGAGATGGTGGTGATACAGAAAGAAGGTTGTACGGGAGCGGAACCTGGCGTGTGGGGTTTACGAGTGCACCGGCCTGCACGCTGCCTTGGGAACTCCGGAGTCGTGCCAAGACTCACAAAACTAGGTGCACTAGCTGTAATCGGGACAATTGAGCGGCGTGAGGGGCTACTACATCAAAGATGCCATCTGCACGACCGCCCGGACAAGCTCTGCGGCGCACGAGACCTGTGGACGCTCGAGGGGCGCGCGCTCTCCCATGGTCAAAATACGCCGGCGCCGCAGGAGCTATCCGCCGCTCAAAGCCACCTGCCCAGCCCCGAACGTGCATAGCACTTTGAGGCGCGTCCATTCTACGCCAAAATAGTGAGCCTGTCCGCACTGAGACCGTCCATACCTCGCACAATGGTGGTATGCATTCCTCGACGGCAGACGGGCGCAGAGCGGCTTATGAGCCCGCCACCGGAAAGTAGCTGTCATCCATGGTTCTGGTCGAAGCGGTCGTCCCAAATCGTCAGGAACCACACAACAGACACCGCATCTGGACCATGGATGTTGATGGGATGTCGGTATCATTTGTTGTGCACATAGCTGTTACTCATCGCACAGGTTCGAGCGGATCATCCTGAAGTTTGATGGATTGAATGGGTGGGATCCAGAGCGCACATCCCTCCTTCGGACTTGAATCGGACATAGCATTGAGTTGAGTGAACTTCAGCAAGCTGTAGAGACTGATAGAATCACACCTTTCGTCGAGGAAGTCCACCGCAGACACTTGACGCCTTGCCACAAAGTAGAAAGAGACTCGCTCTGGCTGCCTTGCGAACGACGTTGGACTGAGGTGCGGTCCGCACCGCGGTCCCGGGCATGTGGATGGCTGTGCGCCTAGTGTTACTGATGTTTCCGGGACTTGCCGCACGCACTAGAGACATTGTGGTTAGGTGCGTCCTCAGCGCGTCTTATGTTAGAAACACGTACTTGTGAATGCCTGCCAGACGTCGAAGCCAAGCTGGCCAGTGTTCAAAAGTCCGTCAAATAGCGCATATAGTACCACGCCGCGCACATATTCGTGAATACACTACTGTACTGTAAGGGTCACAGCCACGTACGCTAATATTTGTATGCACCGACAGCGTTCTCTCGCCACGGTCCTCGCCAACAGTCAGTGTCCAAGCACAAGTCGAGTGTCCATCACAAGCACGGCGCGCGCAGCCCGCCGCATTACTAGCTCCTGCGTACTGTATAAATTACCTATATGCAGTATGCCTATCGTTCCCAGATGTAACGAGAAAGCGCCGGCGTCCCGGGGTTCGCACGGCGGTGTCGAGACAGGGGGCACCGCCCAGGCAGCTCCTATGAACTGGGCACAGGGGCGGGGGTAGCATACGCCCGGGGCGCGTACGCGCGGCGAGCAGCCGCCGACGTCGTGGGGCACACGTCGGGGGATGCGGTCGGGCCCATCCAGGGGTTGAGGTAGCCGCACGACGCGATGGGCACCCAGAGGCTCGTAGTGTCCGACGGGTTGTTCCAGCTGCCAGCGGAGACCGTCGACGTCGCGCTGCCGCTGACCGCGGTGACCGTTGGGGCAGGGAGCTGGATGAGCGCGCCGGTCTGCGTGTACTGCGGGATAGTCGCAGTGTTCTTGACGCTCGAGATGGAGGTCGGCGGCCAGGCGAGTGCCGCTTGCGCCGTGGCGGCGATCTGCCCGGCGCTAGCGCCACCCGTCATCCAGGCTGAGAGCGTCCCGGTGAAGGGGTCGCTGTTGTCGCACACGCCCGCGGAGTCGCGCGGGTCGGTCGGCATCCAGCCTTCCTGGAGACCGAGCTGATATGACCACGCAGGGGACTGGGGGCGGCCGCTAACGGTCGAGTTGCCAACTTTCCAGGTCCAGAAGAACCAGTTCTACAAGAACCACGGCGTGAGTACCGTCTCGTGGGCGCATACATCCACATCAACGCACCTGGAGCGCAGACATGCTCTGCAGCGCAAACTGCTTCATGCTCGCCTTCCACGCATCGTCGTACTTTGTGTAGTCCGTGTAGTCCGAGCAATCGCCGACCTTCGGGTAGCTGCCCGACGTGAACGTCCCGTCGAAACGCGCGCCGAGGTCCACGCCGTTGAGCCACAAGCCGCAGTCGTTGATTCCGAGACTCCATTCCCCGACGTGGGTCATGCCGAACGAGCTCATCGAGTTGTTCTGACCCGCGCCCCAGGTATCGCATGCCAGGTCCGCCTTCACGCGCGCGGCGTAGTCATCCGCGGACTGCCCGTTGAAGCAGATGTACTGGTGTACGTCCAGCTGCGTGCGATCGGCGTTACGGAGGAAGCTCGTCCAGTGGCTCAGGCCGAGGAATGCGTCGTGGAAGACGACCCAGGGACCGTTGCCCTCGCCTGTGCCGCTCGCGTTGCGTACAATCTCGTATGCCTGCAGGTAGCTGGGAAAATGGTAAATGGTAAGACGTCACATTTAGCAACCTGAATAAACGAGCACGCTTACAAGCGTTCGACGGCGTCACTGCCGATGGTAGGGCCGAAGGGCTCGTTCATAATCCCGAACAGCGGGATGACGTCCCGGTATTCAGGCTGAGAAATGAACTCGGCGATAATGCGGATATAGTCGAGTGCCCGTTCCGCGTTGACGATGCCCATGGGACCGAGCAGGATGTTGATAGTACCCAACTTACTCGAGTGGTTCCAGCCGTTCTGGGAGCCTGGGAGCGCGTGTAGGTCCAGGTTGATGCGGAGTCCGTACTTACGTGCCCACTCGATAGCCTTCAAGAAGTACCTACACGCACATTCATTAGTACTGCACAGTGGTGTACGGAGAAGAAGGCTGCGCGTACGTCCAAGAGGTCTTCGGGAGGAACGGTTCGTTCTCGCGTACCTCGATTGCCCAATAAGCGATCGGAATGCGAACGAAGTTGAGGCCTGCTGCGGCGATATCGGCGAAGTCTTGCTCAGTCTGCGCAGCATCCTTGTTAGCGGATGAACTCGGGGAGAAAACACATGTGCGGACTCACGATGAAAGTCTTGTAATGATCCTCAAGTTCGTCGAGAGAGCCATCCGCAGTCATCAATGTGCTGAGATCCCACTCGTCCACGGCCGGACCCGAGGACGTGTTATAGTACTTCTCGTAAAGCGAGGGGACACTAGCAATAACGTTAGCCAAGCTATAAACTAGCTTGCACAACGGTGCTCACATGAACTAAAAGGCGCCGATGAGCCTCGATCGTGAGCGCATGCTGATTAAAGTACGTACTGGTTCCGTGACAAGCCATCCACCCAGGTTCACGCTGTATCAAAAAGTTGGTCAATATGCTCAGCGAACCGATAGGGACACGTACCCTCGGATGGGATCAACGCCATAGTTGAATGTCTCGTTAAGTGCAGGAGTCCAGGACTGCGGCCGGGCACCACTGACGGTCGGGTTGGCAGGATCATAGTACCAAGTTCCGCCGAAAGAGTTCGAGTACGTGACCTTCGAACCATCGAAGAAGGTGACGGTACTGCCATCGCCACCGCTGGTGACGACCCGTGACTGTGTCGTACTAGAAGTGCTGCCGGAGTCGGACGAAGAGTCCGAAGAGTTGCTCGCCGCCGCGCCGCTCGCAAGATTATTGCTCGTGTTGTTCTGCTTCGGCTTGATGACCGCGAAGTACACTGGCACCACAACAGCAACCACAATGACAGCGATAGCGATCAGAGCGATTATAATGATCTTCCGGCGAGACTTTGCAGGTTTGGGCTGGTATGCGTCGCGCTTCTCGTCCAGGTAGGGCGAGTTGTCGGGTGACTCGCCAGTACGGGCGACCATGGGCTGGGAGTCGTTGTAATCCGTGCCATAAAACCCACCACGCGAATTCCGCGAGTTGAGCTTGTCGGAAGAGTCGTTAAAGCCGACCATGGTGGGCTCGCTGCCCTTGGAAGACGCGTACGAAGAGCGGTTTTCTTCATGGCGAGCGGCGCCCATGAAACGCGGAGGAGCAGCACCAGCAGGGAGGTCATCGCGAGGAAGATCGAGAGGCTCCGTTTCCGGAGAGTAGAACTGGGTATTGCGAGCTTCCTGGTGGTCGTTTCCAGCGCCGAGGTTAGGACTGCTGCCGTGGCCATTTGAGACGGGCTGATAGAGTCCGCTGGACATCTCGGGGAACCCTCCTGTGCGACCTGGGCGTGAAAGAGCGACTAAGTACGCGGAGGACGCGCGACAAAGAAAAGGAGGGGAGAGGTGAGCCAAAGGGGATCAAGGCCGATTCCAATATATGAGCGAGGACGCACGGGACGGACGGCTGTCAGGTCGGAGATGGCCTAGCGTGTTGCGGGCGTGTGCTTGGCGGGCGCGAGGTGTGACGGAGAGCGGAAGTCGTGAATCCGGTCCAGGAAATCAAGACGGAGAGGGAGAGGTGGATGCTATTCTCGCGGTCAGGAGACGACGGGGGGCGAGAGCAGCAGGGGGAGGACTCGGAGGAGCAGAGGAGAGCCACAAGCTGCGCCCGACGGACGAATGCAGTCAGGAACAACGAGTCCCCGGATCGGCTGCTTGGCTTGACTGGTTCGGCTGGGCGGCCAATAGGGTCATAACAACTCGAGCCAGCTGATTGATAACTCGGCCTGAGCATTTTGAAGAGACGGCGCGCGGACAGTATTCCCTGCCGGATGCGGCTATGAGGTCATCCAAGCCGTCTCCTCGCCGTGTCCACTGCGGTGCCACCGTGCAGAAAACCGCGGCGGTGGCGTCGACTCTGGTGCTGCGCTGCTCTACAAATAAACTAGGGCTCAACGACAATCGCAGACCAAGGTAAGCAGCCCCTACTTTTGCGCGGCGCACTGGGATAGCACACCGCGGCACGATACGGCGTTAGAACGCCTCACACGAGCACCGGAGGAGGCTGGAGAAAGCAGAGGCATTGTTGGGCCGTGCCGACAAGGCAGCTGAGGACACCGGTCACCGATCCCATCATTTAATCAACTCCAGGCAGCGGCGCATGGCAGTCGAATGGAAGGGCATGATCGACGTACGTCGGTCGATCGGCGGCTGTCTTCGAACCCGGCGTAGAGTGGGTAAAAAAACCAGTCTTATAACCAGTAAACGAAGTCATCCACAAGGCGCTATAGCCAAGTGGTTACGGCGAGTGATTAGAATGTATCCAGCATTAGCGGGATTCCAACTATCACTTCCACTTTGTGGGCGCAGGTTCGAGTCCTGCTGGCGTCGAGTTGTCTTTTCTTTTTGCACCTAATTCGAAGATTCTTTACGGTACATTATCCTCCCCGAGGTCTATGGCTGCTTCTCATTTCTTCTGGGAGTTTTAAACGTGAAGTGGTGCCAATAGATGAATGACTTGGCGGAGGCATGGGGAGGCGTAAAACAGGCGCCGGCTCACCCTGCGCACTGCGGCCGGCGCGTGCGGCGTCGGATTGACTTGCTCCGGGCAAGTTCTACCACCATCCTTTCGTTCCGGCCCTCACATTCATCCATTTCTTAGCCCGACTCTGAGCGTACCACAAGAAGCCTTGAATTAAGTGGACACAGAAAGCAAGGATATGGTGACGCCAGCCTCACTTTGTGAGCTCCTCCATCACGATCACATGGGCGCGCTGCGGCTACGCGTCCGTGCATGTTGCGACCCGCTACCTGAGCCGATATTCGGACCTAGCCTCTACCAAAGTCTACTCAGGGTCTCGGTACTTTATTCACTCATGCTGCAATATTGTCCTGCTCTTTCTCTCTACGACACGGCTACGCCCCAAACTTGTAGATCGTATACGGTCACTCTCCCGAAGAAGTCCGAGCTCTCCTCGAACACCAACTTCAGGCTCTCTATACTGCGGTCTGCGAGGTCCGGTTCCGAGGGTGCGAGGTCGAAGGTCTGTTTCCTGTTCACGTCCTCGGGGAACACGCGTGTCCAGTTTCGCCATTGCCCTTTCTCTGCTCCTACTAGTAGCACTTCCACGGAACATCTCGTTCCTACGAAGCCGCCCTGGAAGGTGAGTTCCACTCGCTTCGGGATTACGGGTGAAAGGAAGGATAGCTGAATGTACTGCGGGGTGCCCTGTCGATGTGTATAAGTAAGTGTTGGGCGAAGTGGTTATATACTCGAAATCCGCGCCTGTTGTGACGTCCAGCATGTCTCGGGGCTGCCATCAGTGAGGCACTTCTTTCCGACACTTTTATCGAGCGTCGAGCTGACCCTGAAAAGACATTCAGTACACGAGTTACACGGGCTTGCACTGCGCCCACTTGATCTTGGTATCAGCGTCGATCAACGGCTGTGATTCGCCCGCCATGCCTGAGGCAGCTTCTGGGCCTCCAAGCGTGTCCTTCCGACCCCTGTGTTGTTCTCCGGCCCAATCTTGCGGATATACTGTCCAGAGACAGGTAGGACGACGAAGGAAACCCAAGACTCGGGGAGGACTTTAGATTCTCGAAGATACGTGCTTCATCACGTGGGAAGGACGTCATCGCCGCCGATCGCTATCCTGCTTCGCCCAAGCTTAACTGAAACCTCTTCTCTCTGCAAGACCATCCTCTTCTACCATGGCGGATACGATGATCCAAGGTCTTCCCACTTGGCTCGCGCAAGCCCACAACGCCGCCCACATCACCGTCGTCCTCCGCACCCTCCAAAAGCGCGAGCGCACTCGCCTAGTGGCTTGCACCGCGTCCAGGCACCAGGCGCACCCATCCAAAAGGCATAGGCTCTCCCATTTGCCATCCACACTCGCCACCAAGTCCGAGCATGTCGCCTACTACTCCGCCTCCGTCGGATCCGACCCGAACAACCAGCCCGACAATCGGTACGCGGACATCTTTCCCTACGACCGCACTCGCGTGGTCGTGTGCCCGGGGGAGCCAAGCCACGATTGCTCGAGCTCCTGCACCTCTGGACGGTACCTGAACGCCAACTGGGTACGCGAACTCGCCGGGGGGAAGTGGTGGATCGCCACCCAAGCACCCCTTCCCCATACAGCCCACACGTTCCTAAGCGTGATCATGGAAGGCGTCTCCCCGCCGCCCGGGACGCGCTTCTCCAACCTCCGGAGCCTCAATCGGATTCGGACCGTCGTTCAGCTTACGCGGAACCTCGAAAGCGGCATGCGCAAGGCCCATGTCTATTTCCCGCCCGTGGACGGCCAGTCGTGGGTCATTGAGCCCCCGAGCGGGTCTGAGGACCCGCCCTTCCAGGTCACGCTCGTGCGCTCGCAGGCCATCGAAGAGGCGCATTGCGTGCAGAGCGTCGTCTCCCTCCGCACGCTCTCGAAGGACCGGGCACCGGAGGGCGACCCGATTGTCTTTCAGCACCTGCTCTACACAGCGTGGCCCGACCACGGCGTTCCCGCGCGCGAGGACCGCGAGGGCCTCCTCCGTTTCACGCGTCTCGTTGACGAGGCGAACCGCGACTTGTCACTGCACACGGGCGTTGCGGACCTCGACCCTAACCCGCCCATCATGGTGAACTGCTCGGCTGGGGTCGGCCGCACGGGTGCATTCATCGCGATCTCGTCCTTGCTACGACACTACCGCTTCCTTGCACCCGGCGACCAGACGGGTGAACCTATCCCGCCGCTGCCGCCTTCCCCACTAGGGCCTCTTCCCGAGGAACTGCAGGACGATCTGGTGGCGCAGGAGATCGACTCGCTCCGTGAACAGCGTCCCGGGATGGTTCAGCGCGACGACCAGGTCGGTTTGGTCTACGAAGTGCTGGTGGCTGCGTTTGTCTCTGCCTCGGACACGGACACGGATGCCTTACCTGGCGGCGACGCCTAACAGCGACGGTGTACTGTAGCGTCTTGGACTTCTGGTGGTATTTTCTATACTCGGGTTCGGAGATACGATAACTCTATTGCTACAGGCTTTGTTGTGCGGCCCAATGTGCCATAGCTCGTGTTTCTCGACCTACTCTACGTATCGTGTTAATTTTCAGGTGTTGCCGTTAAACACTGCTGTTAACTAGTGTCCGCAGCACCCATCTATTTCCTGTCGTCTCCCGCAGTCGGTGCACATCTACGGCTCAGCCGAATACACCAGCATGCACTAGCGCTTCTTCAAGCACACCGCCACTCACGCATCTGGCGCGGGTACCGGGTAGGGCGGGTTCGGAGTTCCGTATGCCATGGTCACCCACTCACTCAAACATAACATCTGGATGAATCAGCAGACGGGTTCTCGTTCTCACTGACCCCCTATTGCGCAACGAACTCTCTTCATGGGAGAACGCATATAGCGACCGCGATCGGGGACGATAAGCTGATGATACCATCCTCCGCCATCCAACTGCTTACCCTACGTCGAACGAGCGTAAACACGCAAAGGTTGACTAAGACCGCACTGCAGCATAAAGCGGCTGCGCGCACGAGTTTGGTTGCTCGCCATCTTGCCACCACACCTTCCAATCGCAAGCCCGTAAACGCGAACATGTCGCTCCCGGAGACTGTTGAGGCCATCGCGATCGACAAGACGGGGGACATCGACGTCCTCGTCAAGAAGGCCGTTCCCTTCCCCGTGCATGCCCCAGGCAATGTCGTTATCCAGGTGCGATGCGATTGACTTCTCCATGCTCTTGGCGGAACCCATGAACTAACCGAGATGCACCATTCCGCTAGGTCGCCTATGGAGGCATTAACTTCATCGATACCTACTACAGGCAAGCCCTAAATGCTTCCACGACTTATCAGCGCGACTGACACGCGGGCACGATAGGAAGGGCCTGTACCCCATCAAGTCCTACCCCCAGATCCTGGGCATGGAGGCATCGGGCACCATCGTGAGCCTGCCCACCGACGCCTCCCTGCTCGAAGACGAGGAGTTCAAGAAGCGCGGCCTCAAAGTCGGCAGCAAAGTCGCCGTCGTACGTCACCCTTCTTCCTTCCCTTGGCCCGCCGACTGGCACGTACACCGCATTCACACCTATTCACACCCCCGCCCAGGTCTACCTTGGCGTGCACGCCGAGCTCATCTCGGTCCCCTGGGCGAAGGTCTTCCCCCTGCCCGAGAACGTGTCGCTGCTCACCGCCGCGGCCGCGGCGCTCCAGGGCCTCACCGCCGTCACCTTCATCGAGGAGGCGTACAAGCTGCGCGCGGGCGACACCGTGCTCATCCACACCGTCGCGGGCGGCTTCGGGCTCATCCTCGCGCAGCTCGCGAAGCACGTCGGCGCGACGGTCATCGGGACGACGTCGACCGCGGAGAAGGCCGCCGTCGCGCGCGCGCACGGCGCGGACCACGTCATCTTGTACACCCAGGAGAACGTCGTCGAGCGCGTGCTCGCGCTCACGGGCGGCGAGGGCGTGCACGTCGTGTACGACGGGGTCGGCAAAGATACGTGAGTTGCCACGTCTTTCTCTCCAACTTCCTTCGGTCTCTTCCCTCCTCCGTCCCTTCTTTCTGCGAGGCGGTTCCGGCGTGTTGGCGTCGAGCCGCGTCTCGAAGCGGACCCGGCGTCCTCTGCCCTGCGCGCAGGGGTCCCATGCCACCCGCGCCCCATATCGCCCAGGACGGAGCTTGGATTCGTGTGTTGCGTCTCCGCGTCTCCGCGGCGGCGAGGGCGCAGCACGGTGGCCACGCCGATCAGACATGGTGCTTATCAGCCCGCGCACACAGCTTCCTCGACAACTTCAAGCTCACACGCCGCAAGGGCACGATCGTGAGCGTCGGGAACGCCTCCGGCGCGGTCGAACCGATCGCGCCCCTGAAGCTCGTCGAGAAGAACCTCGCGCTTCTGCGACCAACGTGAGTGCCAAACGCGAATTGAACGAAGTATGGGGATGTCTGATTGCCATTCACTGCGACTTCGCCCTGCACAGGATGGCGAACTATATCTACACGCCCGAGGAGGCGCGCTACTACAGCGAGAAGCTGTTCGGATATATTTCAAGTGGAGTTCTTAAGATCAACATTCACAAGCAATATCCGTTCACTACGGAGGGCGCACAGACGGCGCACCGCGATTTAACGACGAAGGGCGGCAGCACTATCGGCAAGTTGTTGTACAACATAGGGGGTGAATCATAAAACAATCGCATGTCAGGCCTTCATGCGGCGGGAGCGCCCAGATATACATGTAGCGTACCGGTACCTCGCAACCCAGTAACCATTGTCAGACCGCTTAGTAGGCTTTACCGTGAAACGACTCGAATTTCATCGCATATGAAGCCGTCGATAGAAGTTATTAGGGTTGCGCATAATGACATATTAAGGTGATCGTATAAGATAAGAGGGCAACATAGAAGTGGTATAGAAATGTGGATATGTAATGATGGTGGTATAATGATGTGAAAGTGGGGAACAGAAGGGTTCGTCCGTCTGATCAAGCCGAAGTGGAGGAGGCAGAAGCCGAAGACTGAGAGGCGGTCATGGTCGGCATACCGGTACTGTCGCCTGAGGCCGTGACGAACGAGGCGGAAGTTGGCGACGCATACGCTGAGGAGGATGACGAGAGGTCTGCAGCTTTGTACGCGGGGAACAACGGGGGAGCATCCCTAGCGATAGGTGCAGCCGGGTTGGAGACGGGCAGCGCAGGAGAGTTGGGAGGGACCACTGGAAGTTGCGGAGCGCCCACTGGAAGCTGCGGAGCGCCCACCGGAACTTTAGGCGCACTGACTGGAACTTGCGGCGGAGTGATCGGAAGAGTAGCGTTCTTGACGAGAGGCAGGGGCTGGACGGGCAGCGACGCGGGAGGAGTAGGGAAGGCCATTGCCTCGATGCTAGACGCCGACTCCGTGGTTGACGGTGCCGGAGACGCGAAAGATGAAGACATGAAGGACGCGCTGGAGGATCCGGTCGAAGCCTGCATGTACCTCTTGCGTACAGCTGGGGACACGGCACCCGAGACATCGCCGACAACGCCATTGACAGCGGTGCCCGCGGCGCCGTGTAGCGTGTTGGCCGCGTGCGCGAACAGTGCCGCTATCTGCGTCACTTGGTCTTGGGTGAGACTTGCAGCCTCTTCAACAGCAGCGCCGCCCTTGCCCAGTAGAGGCCCTAGTATAGGCTCCAGTGCTTTGATAATAGGCGCCAACAGCGGTCCTACTACCGGCAGGCCCCCAAGACCGTCCAAGAGAGCGCCAAGGCCCAGAAGGTCTCTGCGGTCTGCTCTGGTCATATGCAAACCTGGAAATGAGATGGATTGTGAGCTGCGGACAAACAGACTACTCTGGCAAGGTAATTACTCGTGCTCATCTGCCCGTGACTGTTCTCTGCCATGTTCACGCTGACACCTTCGCCTCTGCCGATCATCGCCAAGGAGCGCATGCTGGACGAAGAGGGAAGACCGGTGGTGTCAAGGGAACCAGGCTCGGTCGGCGCGGCGAGAGTCGACGACGAGGACGAGATCGCGAGAGTCGCGAGGAAGAGCGACGAGCTGTGCGAGATTCTCATGACGGAGTAGTGATGTGGTGGTCGTAAGACGAAAGCAGTGCGAGAGCAAGAGGATAGCGGTGAGCAGGACGGTCTCTGGGGGGAGATCGAAGTGGTCAAGGGAAGAAAGAGGCTGGGGGAGGGGGAACGCGCGACGAGTGCTTTATAGCCGGAACGGGCGGGAGTTGAACGTGAACAGAGGCGGGCGATCGAGGGCTGACCGTAGCGGGGCCGTGCGCTATTCGCTTCCTGCGCCCGTTCGGTTTGCAGAGACCCATTCAGTGCGCACGCCATCGCCGATGTTGGGGTTGAATCGGGCACCACCCGATTTCGCCGAGTGAAGAGGGCCCTTCACGTCGACAAGGTCTGTACGCCGTTGCTGGCAGTGCGTTGCATCCAGATGAACGCCTGGCTGACACGCTTATTCGGCGACCGAGACTCTAGGTCAGTAGTTCGAATCGCAACCAGGGAACAGCTGCATGGAACAATGCGCGAGCAACCCGAACACAACTCGGAGGTCGCAGAAGCCCGTATGTGACAGCCACAGATGTCTGCCAAGGTTCGGAGGTGCTGTCATGTTGAATGTGACTGCAGACAGGACTGCTCCCGGAGGACCGCGCCTCATTCGGCCGGACGCGCCCGTCGTTCGCAATAATGGGTTATGATAATACACATCCATGAGCTATACAGGTGTCTGGTGGTGAACGAATGTCAGAGTCTGCCTGGCACACATGCGTATAGCTACGGTACCATGATGGCGTCAGCGGCGTCCTCTGTGTTCCATTTCGAACAGCTGGTCGTCTTCCCAGCGACCAGGGTTCATGCGACGCCTGACGTGATCTCCGCCGCTGCTCGAGCGTGCGCTGAGCAGGGTCATGTCCCACAGCTCGGATATGGTGGAGAGGATGGAACGCCCCATGCACGAGGAGAGAATGCACCACGCAAGGCCGGCAAAGCTGTTGGGGAGGTGAGCACGATGACACAGTTACGGCGTGTAATATTCACAGCAGAAGGGCTAGGAAGGCGGCCAAGGGGACCAAGCTGGACGCGTCTTGGGAAAGCATAGGAGCTGTGACAGACGCGACGGCGTCGAAGGAGAGGGTGTGAGTGGAACGCCGCACAATGGCCGCCACGTGGGACGTCCTGCGATCACGAGCGGAGTGTATCTGATAAGATGAGAAACGGCGGGGAGGGTGCGACCCTGAGGACGTGCTGGGCCCGTGCAGGGTGTGGAGGTGTGCAGCAGCGAATTGGACGGTGCAGGCTCCGGTTCGAAATAGACATGCACTCGGGGCGGTCCCATGGGGTCGCACGAGTCGGGCGCTGCAGTCCCTTGCGCTGCCTCGCTGTGTCGGACTCCACATTCCATTCAAGGTCCGCTACGAAGGCCGTCGGAAAGAGGCGCCGGAGAGCGTCGACCTCCCCTGCACTCTTTTTCCCCTCCCCGTGCTCACAACTCGACCATCATCCTCCCACATCGGCCTCCAATCGTCCCGCGCCGATTTTCCAGTCGTCCGTTCCGTTCATCGCACGAGGTGAGCAGAGTTTGCTGACGGCGCCTGAAGAAGCGATTCGCTGCGAGATGGCTTACCGACAGAGCGGGACAGCGCCGACAGGGGGGATCGCTTCACTTCGCAGTTAGTACCGCTCCCTTGGGCCTCCCCTCCGTCCGTCCGTACGCTCAACGCTTTTATGCCTCTCCCTCCGCAAATGCGCCTGCCGTCTCTCTAGCCCATGCAACATTCAAAGTCGTGCTCTTCGGATCGCGACAGCTCGCCCTCAGATATGCCCTCGTCCGCTTCCTCGGTAATTCCTCCCTCCTCCGGCCCATTCCCGCTCCCCGTCCTGACGGTCCGCCTACAGCATTCCGAGACAACGGTACCCGATCTCTTACAGCAGCTCGACACCGTCGAGAGGGCATCTGGGCCCAAGAAAGTCGAGGACCCCTTCAACTTCCGCAGCGCCTTCAAGAACGAGGCGCAGCTCTTCGACCTGCGCAAACGGCGTAAGGGCAAGGGTCTCGAACGCTACCACCGTCGACAGAACAATGTACCTCCCAGCTGCTCTCCGTAGTGGCGACGTCGCTCACGCCGCTCCACATTAGCTCATCAATGACCTTCTCAAGTCCATGGAAGACCATACGAGCGAAGCTCGAGTCGAGGAAGAGCAGTCTCGTCTTCCCGTGCGTCCGGATGTGGCACTAGGCTTTACCGACGCGGGATACTGATCACCGGCGGCACACAGGTCAAGATTGCCGTATGGGCAAGTCTCATAGCCAATCTCGCTCTATGCATCCTACAGAGTGAGGATAGCTTCCTTTCTTCGAGGGAACATGCCTGACTTTAAGCAGTGTATGCTGCGATATCGTCTCTTTCTCTGTCGCTGCTGGCGACGGGAATTGATTCGGTGTTTGACATCGGGAGCAATATTCTCTTGTTCTGGTTGCACAAGAAAGCTGCAGCTCTAGATGCTAACAAATGGCCCGTTGGTGGGTCCCGTCTCGAGACCATCGGCAACATCGTATACGGTGAGCGATACACTTTCTTCATTTTTTGATGCGCTGTTAATGACTGTGTTTATAGGATTTCTGTATGTCGGCTCATCCGTTGCTACTCACCACGTACCTTAACGGCATGTATTACAGCATGGGCTCGGTCAACCTCGTCGTCATCGTCGAGTCCGCACGCACGCTCATCACGCATAGCGGCGAGGACACCAATGCCCTCCACGTTCCCTCTCTGATCGCGGTAGGCGCGGCTCTAGGTAGGCGCCGATATGCCTCGCTCTCCCAGTCATGACCAATAGCGACTGATCATCTGTTCAGGTGTCAAGTTCCTCCTGTTCCTCTACTGCTTTGGGTACCGCGGCGCGTCGAGTCAAGTGCGCATGCTGTGGGAGGATCATCGGAACGACCTGTTCATTAACGGCTTCGGTGAGCGCCTCGGCGGTCAACTTGTCAAGGTAGGCGCGATAGACTCACAGGCTCCTCGATCGCAGGTCTCCTCATGTCCGCCGGTGGGAGTAAACTCAGGTGGTGTGAGTGCAGTCTCCCCCAACTGTCGCGGCGCGACCCAGCTCATCGCTTTCCGCTCTAGATCTCGACCCCATGGGCGCCGTCATCGTGAGTAACACGCATACGGGTGGCCAACTTGTGTTGATGCATGACTGGTGCTGTCACAGATCGCGTTCGGTGTCATCCTTGCGTGGTCTCGCACCATTTACCACCAGTTCGAGCTGCTGGCTGGGAAATCGGCCCCGCACGAGTTCTTGCAGCTCCTCATCTACAACGCCGTCACGTTCAGCGACGAGATCGAGAAGGTCGATACTGTACGCGCATACCAAGTACGTCAATCCCCTGTCTTTGTTATGCATTTGATGGCTTTAGCTGACTATCTCTTCAGAGCGGACCAGTATGCCTCAAATACCTATCCTTACTTGTAAATTCTAACCTGCGCGCAACAGGAATTCTACGTAGAGATCGACGTCGTGATGGACGCAAATACCCCGCTGTGGAAGGCGCACGACCTCAGCCAGAACCTTCAGGACAAAATAGAGGTCCTACCCAATGTCGGCCGTGCGTTCGTACATGTCGACCACGAGACGACACACGCCCCCGTACGTAGCCTCATTCGTTCTCACTATGAAGCCGTGGCGCTGAACGAATTGTTTTTTCAGGAACATCGCAAATATCAGTGATCCACAGATTCACGCTTACCTACGCAATGTGCTATGACGTCCTTCTCGGACTGCTCACGACGATGTATCTCTCACAACTTGCTGGCTCTGCTACAAATCCTGTCTTGCATAATAACGCATTGGTATCAATGCACGAATGTAAGCTATGTTCACAAGCTACGCTCTACCAAAGGATGGTCCGGTACGGAAGAATTGCATCCGGATACACGTAGGAAAATGGTGAGTGATTTATTGTGGTAGGCATCCGTACCGGCTTTAGAGACGGCTTTCCGGGACTGCGCCTGCGTCTTAGGTACGTGCATGATGTGATCCATGTCAGCCCATGTCTGATCGCTGAGCAATATTTTCTAGACCTCGGGACCCCCTACCCCAATCATTGCCCGGTCTATCACCGCTCTACTATGTCCTCTTGTTGAGCCCGGTGAGCGGTTACTAAACAATGTAGTATGCAGAGGCGGTTTGATACATCGCTTGCAGCTTTCCGACGGCTCGGATGCCACATTTGTCAGGACACCGTCACGCAGCAGCAGGACTAATCTCAATCACGTGCACGCTCATTCTCCGTTTCCCCGTTTCCTCGTAGGTTCAATGACCTCCCAACATCCCGTCTCGACGCACGAAGTTGCACCGACCGCGGGGACGTCGGCCTCCCGCAGCAAGGGCGAGGGGGCCTCGGGCGCCGGTTCATACTATGTATGCTGCGACGGTGCGAACCCCTCGCGGTCACGGTGCTCATGACAGTTGCGTTGCTGACGGAGCGCATGCAGCTCCTCACGTCAAGCAGAATGTGACGAACGTCCACCACTCCGCGGAGGGGTTCTCCGAATGGGACGTTCGTCCCCCGAGCGTGCGGACGGAAACGCTTTTCCTGCGGGATCGTCGACGCGGGCTCCGTTTCCGCGGGATGGCGGAGGCACTCAATTCTGCAAGGCTCGGCTTCCATTCATGATGCCCCCTCGCGCAGATTCCCGGTGGGGAGAAACTCGGTCTTTGGGGACGCGACGAGCGCGGCCGGCGCGCTGGGCGTCCGCGGTATACAACCTCGAGGAAAAGAACCAGCGCGTGCGGACATCGCGGGTGTGGCACTAAATAGCGGCCGGATTCTTCCCAAGATTATGCAGCAGAGGCGTTTGAAAGAGTGGGTCAGATGCTAAAGGTAGGTATGCGCGCGACGTCGCTGTTCGTGGCTTGTAGTGGCTGATATAGACGTGTTACAGGGATGCGCGCGGGCTGGAAGGCGGGCTGATAGCGCTTTAAAAAGGGGAACGTCTGGGCCATCTCGGGCGAAGGACATTCAAGATGGGCATGGAAAGCTCATGTACGGTGGAGGCACCTAATCCGAGGGTTTGGAGAGTTCACTAGCGCCCATCCCTATGTTTACCGTGGTACAGGTCCGCAGGTACTGCCGGCGTTTAGTTTGAAAGGTGTGTCTTGTAGAAACGGCGTCTTCATCCATCCTAGCATAGCTCTAGCGCTCCAAGAACAACATGCCGTCGTGTATCTGCGTAGTTGGTCGATACTTTGTGCATGAGAGGAGAGGTGGCATCCGTTCCAACGTACTGGGTTGCCAAATCCGGGAATCAACCCAAAGTAGTGGATCCACAATCTGGCGGTAGCGATGCACCCAAGTTGTTGGTCCGCGGCTCTGCGCTTCCTCTCCCGCTATTCTCCCGTATTTTTGCCGACATTCGCTACCAGCCATATCATCCTATGTTACGAAGGTACCCGACCAGCCGTCGCCATGTCTCGCACTTGGTGAGGCGCATTCGTCCAACTTGAGACTGGTCACTGGATATAATTTCGAGATCTCACGCACACGCCGGTCCGGTTGTCTCCGACTTCGAGATAGTAACCCGAGCCTGAACGGTACCGGCGGCCAGCTAGAACTTCCAGTCCTTCTACGAACCACCTGCAGATAAAGACTACAGCGTACAGACTGAGGCACTGCAGCTCAAAAATAAAGCCTTTCAGCTATAAAAAGCACGCGAGCACTGTCTATTTTCTTGCACCCACACTTAAGCTAGGCACTCATCATCTTTAGGTCCAACTCCACAATCTTCGGATTCCAGACGGACTCATCCAGAAGAGCCCGGCCATTTTGGCCTCGCGTCAGCTCAAAGGAACTGCAACTGTCAAGGGTACGGGTTTGTGTACTACTTGGTAATGACACGGCGTGCTATCGATGCTCACTGCGCATGTGTAGAGGTATACACATAAGTATTCGCCAGCTCAAGTCGTATACCAGTACACATAAGTACTGGCTATAACGGTCGGGTGTTCTAACCGATATGCAATCCTATACCCGAAGCCGGAGACAATCGCTGCCTATTTTCGCTTCGCCAGAGGTATAGATAGAGCCCGGTCAGACCGAACGAACATTTGGTGCGCCAAAACCTTCTGATACCACGGGATAGTGCTGATAGCTTATTACAAAGGATACTTCTACTGGTCACGATGCAAGCGGCGAGTAGCTTGTTTTGAACCTCAATACTCATTCTCTCTCATTCTCCACTTGGCTTGTTGAGACGTAAGCTTCTCTATGCTATCAAAGGGTTGACTAGTACAAAGGAACTGGGATTTCTTCGGAGCACAACCCACCGCGCCCTGGCAACAATTCCCGAACCCTCAACAACGCCCGACGTCAGTCTAGCTTCGCTCGCTCTCAGTAGAACCCCGCCCCGTGGAAATTCCTCGAGAAGGCAGACTACTTAGGGGGCTCTAGGCAATCGCATCGCTGAACATTCCGCTGCGAGTCTCAGCGCTGTCGACTTGTCCAGGGATCGCATCGGTACGTCCAACCGCTCCCGTCCAATTACACACACAAGCCACCTGATGCATAGGAAGTCACTCTCAACGATCGTCGGCGTCCACAGGTTCAATATTGCAGCAAGGGTCAGCACAATCGAACATGGTCATTAAATGGTGCGTGACTGCGGCCATTAAGCCACATATCCGCTCAATCAATGCGCCGCAGCCAGGGTCAGCCAGCAGGCACTGACACCGTCGAGACTCGAAAGCATCGTCCAATCCACGACTACAAATCTTGTCAAATCGGGATGAAGACCCTCGTGAGCAATGGCTCATCGACAGAACAGTCGTGGCTCAAGGGGACGTACGCTGCCGCTCTCACACTCCCGCCCACGTTGTCCCACATCCACTCCCGACCCCACCACGCTCTCTTCATTCCTCCACGGCGGCCATGTGCCCGTACAGTCTCCTGACGCGCACGCCCCCCGCAGGGCCTTCACGTCTGCGTCGCGGAGCCCAGCGATATCGCGCAATCCCCTACTCCGCCATCCGAAGCACCCTCTCGGGTGCGTATCTATATCCGGTAAGACGAGCAGCACGAGTGTGGTCGTTTCTTTCAGCCCCTGTTCCGAAGGCGGCAGTCTCTTCAGTGCTTGCAAAGTAGGTGGACGGCCAGCGTCCGCTCTATTGACCGTGATACGCTAAAAATACAGGACGATGCACCGAAAATTTGATAGTTGTGTACGAGCGCGTTAGTGATCTCCCGTGTCCGTGAGCCCCCACCGCCGTATCTTCTGGATTCCTTCTTCGTATTGCGTGAGGAGGTCGGCCGTTGGCTGACTTATCGTAGTCGCCAGACCGATCTGACGTCTAGCACGAGCGTGACCGTTGTACATCAATCCGCTAAAGGCACTCGCGGAGGAGATAGGGTACGCTGGGCCCCACGAGTCCATGAGAAGGTCCGCATCTTCTTCCATGGCGTCTAAGGGTGGTAGAGGCGGAGGCAGAAAAGCACCAGGGCCCATCGGCATGTAGCTCGCGGCCGACATCCCAGCGCGATATTTGCGGATAGCGGGCTCTTGGGTGGCCCATTCTTGGATGCTGGGAGGTGCCTCAGAATGAGGTTGATGCATGAAAGAACCCAAAGACATACCACTTCTTGATTTTGTCGTGACGGGTGAGGAAGTGGGATGCGATCACCTCCTATGTGGATGTATCAGCACCGGTGAGTATTGGTTCGTTATGCTCCTGCAGGTTGCTTACCCCCCACAGGCTGTATCTGTTGTCGTCTTCGAGCCAGTCTACGATCGCCCAGCGGGTTGTTTGAAGAGTAATGTTCTTGTTATACTGGATGCTTGCCGGGTTGGTTGGTTTTGCTTGTCCAAAACCAGGTCTGCGCCACGAGCCGTGAGCAGGGACCAGGCAGACGGGGTGACACCACGCACTCGTTGAAATACGGCAAGTCAACAAGTATCATGCTCTGGATAGACACGACAACCTGCAGCAGCGACGACTTGCGCGACCATTCCTCCTCCGGCCTACGTGTCCGTAGAGTCAGCCAGTGGACACGCTTCTTAGTACTGTCCGCAGCCTGAACCCGCAGCAGCTCACCTCCCCTGCCACGTTCCTAGAAGCGACAGACAGACCTTGCCGTTGTTGTACAAGTTTGGGTTGAAGCGCACCGTGCCGCCCCCGGTCGTGCGAAGGTGCATCAACGGCGGCGTGTTGGGGTACTCGAGCGGGATGAAACAGTCGAATTCGAACAGCCCGCCAGCGTACGGCGTCCCCTCTGGCCCTGCAATCATGATCTTGCTGTGGAGCGAATATATCGCAAGTCAACCATCGCGATCGTACCCCCGAGCCGTAACATGGACCTACATGGCGTCATTCCGTACTTCGTCCACACGTACCCACACTCCAGGAGGGAGGCTTGTGGCCATCACCGCGAGCTCCTTGACGAGGTGTAGCCGGTCCTTTGGGCTCCGCGTCGCATTCGCTGTCTGCGCGAGCTCGCGAGAGTAGTTGTAGTTGGGGTAGTCGAGTCCAGTTCCGTGGGCGCTCGGCTGGGACAGCGAGACGTGCTTGAACGCGAGGCGTTCGCACTCACGCGCATACGTACGCTCCAAATCGATAGCAGGGTCTCGTCCCTTGCCCTTCCCGGTGGACCCATTTGAGCCGGGAGTAGCGGGACGCTCGCTGAGAATGGTGGCAGGGTCCTTGCCCATGGCGACCATAGCGCGCTCGATGTCGTCCTTCACCGCGATAATGTCTCCGCACAGCGAAGTGGCCCTGACCATCATTTCAACGTCCTCACCCTCGCCTGCGCCATCGAGCATGTTGGACGCCCCCGCAAGGAATGCCTCGCATTGTTTTGTGAGTTTCTTGAAGTGCGCGTAGAGAGGCGGCGCGGGCACAAGCGTGTCATCCGAGTTGTTCGTCTCCCAGACGATCTCACCGTCGCCCCACATCCAATCTTCAAGCCCACAACTTCTCGCCATCTCGTATCGAGGTGCAGTCAACACCTACCGCAATGTCAATAACTTCATAACGCAATAAAAATGACAAATGTACTTCGAGGGTCAATTCGCAGTCAGCCATCCTGCGGAGCAGCGCAAGCATCGCACTATAGACGTCGATCCGCACAATCCAGTCCATGACCGAATCGTTCCGAAGCAGGCTACCGAGCAAGTCAGGCAATTGAGACAGCAAGAGAAGTGTGCCGGTGGCCGGATGAGGCAGCATGTCGTAGATTTGAGCATTCTCCGAGTACGGAGAGGGGAGATAGCTCGTGATGGTGTGGAGCGCACGAACAATGATCTCGTCGAAGTGGGCCGCCAACGGATCGCGTTGTGGGGTGTCGTCAGCTGGCAAAATGAACGCTGCTTTACCTCGTCGCCCCCGCCCCCGACCTCGAGCCCGGTAGGAGGGATAACCTATATGATCAAGGTTGGAATACGCCATCGCATGGATGAAGCCGCCGCCGTACGACGCACCCCCGCGACCTGTGCCGTATCCGGTGCCGCCTGGGCCGACGCTACTGCCAGGGGCTGTCTTGCGCAACTTTGCGGCCGCTTCTCGAGCTCGCTCATTTGCAGTCGCGCGTTCTCCAAGGTATTGCCTATCGAACGCGCCCAAGGCTTCGAAGAGGGCAATGACGCGCACGTCGGCGCAGCACGTTTCGAGGGGGCAATCTTCGTTCTGCATTCTTCCTTTGCACGACAGCGAGCACGACACAGAAGACAGACAGCCACGACAGTGATTTTTGCGGCACGATTTACATGGGGCATGCAGCAAGTGCAATAGATTGGGAGGTGGGACCTGTTGGGTATACATGACCTACGGAACATCTTAGACGGCGCTAGTGGCTGCGGTAGAGTACTGCGGACTTACATGACCTCGAGGGGAGGGGAGTGCGACGCCGCACGAACAGATCCGCGTCCCAGTGAACAGCACCCTATACTGCTCCAATGCTGAAGTGGGGGTTGGAACGGCTGTAGTCGTGGATTGAACTTTCGCCTTGCCCTTGGAGTTCGAGAGTTTACTTGACGAGCTCTGAGTCTCTGACGTACGAACGGGCACGACTTCCTCGAGCTCCCATTGTTTTGCAAGGCGGCGTGCAATGGTCTCGTCATCTTCTTCTTCATCGTCGGAAATGACTATAACATCGTCAGAGGCAGAATTGCTGTTACGAGCACCCGCGCCACTCGGGTTTGAGGGACCGGGAGCATCCCATTCCTCCTGCAACTGCCTGGCAAGAGCCTCGCTCTGTTCTTGAGCTTTGATCTGCGCTAGAATGGACTCGAGAGTGTCCTCGTCGTCATCGGAAATGTCCAAAGGTGGCGCGACAGAATGTCTCTTTGTCTTGGCCCGGCTCGCGCGCGGAGATTCCGGAGAGAGCGGACGTTTCTGGCCGAGCATCTGCTACCTTGTGTGCAACGCGCGACTCGAGCTGAGCGGTCTAGGATGAATTCGACGCGTGAAACGCGAGAGGACGCGAGGGGAGAAGACAAGGAGGGGCAGACGCGCCGGGCTGCGGGACGGCGCGGGTTCTGGGCAGGCCGGATTGGGATGAACGCGGCTGGCTGCTCGGCGCTCGTTGCTCAACATCTCTGAGTCTCAGCCCGTCTTCCTCCTCCTCCTTCTCGTCCGCTCTCCCATCGTCTCAGCCTCTCCGTTCTTGTATTATCTTGCATTGCTTGTCGTGCTCTCATTCACGCTGTCTCACGACTGCCCGACCTCCCACCGGCGTCTCTGCCTTCTCCACCGCCGTTAGCTTGGATCTAGACAATCCCTCACGACCCCATCTACGACCTCTTAAGTAACGCATCCGTCCTTCGGTATCAATGGTGAGTCTTTGCTCCTCAGCCCATCTGCGATGGTCGCACGATATTGCAAGCGGCTGACGGCCGAGCAGGAGAACCAACGCCAGGATCCCGAGGAGTTCTATGTCAAACAGGACCGAATTGGTGCGCAGATCACTCGCATCGTTCGTCTATTATCTCCGGAGCGCTTCACACTCATCATGGTCTCCCTGCACAGGCAAGGGGTCCTTTGGCGAGGTCTACAAAGGGTATGTTCTATTGCTTCGACACCTATCGCCGTGATTCTTGCGCCTAATACCCCCACTCTAGCTATGACAAGCGTACCCAAAAGACCGTCGCGATCAAGATCATAGATCTTGAGAGTGCCGAGGACGAGATTGAAGATATTCAGCAAGAGATTCAAATACTGTCCCAGCTCGATTCACCGCATGTCACCAAATACCATGGCTCATACTTGAAGGGATCCCACCTCTGGATTGTCATGGAGTACGTGTTTCTCCGCTCGCTGATGCTTACAAGACTGAACTTTATCCGCAGATACTGTTCAGGGGGTTCGTGCTCTGACTTGGTATGACATCACCACTTGCCATGGACGCAACTGTCTGATAGACTGCGCAGATGAAACCGGGCGTGTTCCGCGAGGAGTATATTGCTATCATAGTCCGGGAACTCCTGAGGGGCTTAGAGTACCTTCACACTGAGGGAAAGCTCCATCGAGACATCAAAGGTATGCGCCTTTGTCAAGGATCCCAAATTACACCTTCAATTTAACACCACCCTCTAGCCGCGAACATCTTGCTGTCGGCCAACGGTGACGTAAAGTTGGCGGACTTCGGTGTCTCGGGGCAGCTGTCGGGTACATTGTCTGCGAAGAAGAATACGTTTGTAGGGACGCCGTACTGGATGTCACCAGAAGTTATCAAGCAGAGCGGCTACGACCACAAAGCCGACATCTGGAGTCTGGGTATCACGGCGATTGAACTGGCAAAAGGCGAACCGCCATATGCTGAGCTCCATCCCATGAAGGTGCGTGTCGGAGTTCCTCGTTGTGCCATGCATCGCCTCCCGTTCGCCGCTCATGACATGGTCCGTACTAGGTCCTCTTCCTGATCCCGAAGAACCCACCGCCGACGCTGGAAGGTCCATTCACAAGGGCGTTCCGCGAGTTCGTATCTTGCTGTCTGCAGCGTGACCCGAAGGACGTCAGTTTCATTCATTGCTGCGAAGCTGTTCCCAGACTAAAACACTACATCAGCGCCCAACTGCCCGGGAACTTCTCAAGCACAAATTCATTCGTATGGCCAAGAAGACGAGCTACCTGACGGAACTCATCGAACGCCACGAACGCTGGAAGGCTGAGGGCGGTGACAAGGTCGAGGAGGAAGAGCGGCATCACGCTGAGGAGATGTACGTACATCTACCCGTCCATCATGCCAGCATGCACCACCACTAACGCGATGCGTCGTGGTAGGAACGGCGGTTCAGACCCCGAGGATCTTTGGGACTTCGGCACAGTACGCCATGCCGGTACCGTGGGGCGCGGGCAGCCGAACCCGGTACAGGTCTCTGGTCCACCGCTCACCTGGGAGATGAATGGCAGGACACCATCGGAGGATTCTTCCAACTCTAGCTCTACCTTCACTGCCGGGCGGCGCGGGGTGTCAGATACATCTTCAGTCGCGACGAGTGTCAACACGAAGGGCGAGCTCCCTCCCCTGCCGCCGTCCGCGCCAGCTACCACGGCACATAAACGATTTGACCAGCAGGCGACCATTCGACACGGGCCCAACGGGCTCAGCCGCGAGCCATCAGACGAGGACGATTACAATGGTGATTACGCGAGCCACCGCGAGGCCGATGACGACTTGCCAGACACGACCATGCTCGATTCGGTTGTATTACCAGCCATTGCATCGGTGCGTCTTGCCCCATCCATGCACCCGCAAATATAGCTTTGGACTGACGGAGATACGCCCGCTGCGAACACAGCTGTTCCCGCGGGTCTCAACGCAGGAGGCGCGGGTGGCGCTCAGCGCCCTGCAGCGCTCCTTCACGGACGCTGAACGCATTATACCGGGTGTCACCCTAGAGCTTATCAACGAGATCGTGGACTCGGTCGAGCGGGTGGACGAAGACCGATGAGCCTTGTTGCCACATCTGCGCTCGGTGCCCTGCGGACAATCGGCCCTTATCCATACTTTGCCTCCCTGCTGTCCTTTGCTACTGCTCCTGGACGATCATCGGCCCTACCAGCTTCTCCTATCCCCGGTCGTGCACGTCCCGTCATCATCCCCGCCGTTCCATACACATACCTAGCCATGCACTGTTACTAATCGTGCGACTGCATGTATTCCCACCACCGTCCCACCATCCCCGTCTTGGCGCACCCTCTTGTCCGGCACTGCAGTACTACCGACGATGTATACCATAGTTTTTTCCATCACCATACCAGTAATCGAAACAAAGAAACAAACGTGTATTTGCATCATCTTTACATGCGCTCACGGCGCCGCTGCGGGCGTGCTAGTGCCATCCGTCTTAGGTGTCCGTTTCTTTTCCTTCTTGCCCCCGCCCGACGCCTTCTTCTTCGCCCGCGTGACCTTGATAGGCTGCGGCGTCCCCGGGCGCGGCTCGTCGACGTCGAGGTCATACGGCGCGAAGCGCGATGGTGGCGGCGCAGCTGCGCCAGCCGCCCCATGGCCGTTCCCAAGCAACGCGGGTTTGGGTGTACCCGCCGCGGACCGCGGGGGCGCCACGGCGCCCTCAGGCATCTCCCCAGTCTTGTCGATGACGAAGGTCTGCGCTGCCGGGGTCGGTGAGCTGCGCAACCCAGGGAAGCGCGGTGTCGCCGCTGAATATACACGCGTGTCAGCACGATTTCCAAAGCCCCACGCTGATGGTGGTGGCACGGGGAAAGGAGGGCGAAGGCTAACCTTGTGCGGACAGCGGCGGCAGGTCGTCGAGTCTGACCACCGGGATGGCGTCTACGTCTGCGGCGTTCATACTCGCCGCGCGGGTCGATGAAGGCCGGTCGTCCATGAGGTAGTACGGGTCGTCCCGCAGGCGCTCTAGCCGCTCCGCCTTCCTCTGCGCAGGCGGAGCAGACGCGGAAGGGGGACGAGTTCGGTCTTTAGCATACACGCCACACGCACGGGGATGAGATCGCTCACCCGCTCCCGTTCTGCTCGTTCCTCCGCGGTCTCGGCTACGGGCGTCGGAGACGCGCTGCGCGCCCCGTCCTCGTCGTAGTCGCCGTTACCGTCGAGGATGGCCTTCGCCTTTCCTTTACGCTTCGTCTTCCCGGCATCCCTGTCCTTCTTCTTGCCCTTCTTCACCTTCTTGCCCTCGGTGTCTTCGCCCAAGTCGGCCACGGGGCCGGTCTCTTCCTGCCAGGGCACAATCCAGACGTCGAGGTCAAGCCCGTCAGGCACGGGAAGGACTGCTTGTGCACCCTGTGCGACAGCGTTGAGAGGGTGTGCGCTAAATAGCGGCTTGAGGAGGTAGAGGCTCTTCGGGAAGCGCGGCTCAGCAGACTCAGACTCTCCGAAGCCGCTCCCGCCGGCGTCACCGTACAGCGCATCCGCGCGCGGCTTGGGTTTGTGTGAAGCGAGGTCCGCACGTATGAATGCGAAGAGCTGGAGCGCCTCAGCCGCCTGCGAAGAAACGCACGTCAGTCGCCGTGTCCTCGGGCCCCAGGGCAAGGGGGCGAGCACAAGGGCAAGCGCCAGGCGGATCGCGACGTACCCGCTCTTGTACTTCGATGTCCGGATGGGCCGCGAAGCTCTGGAGGCGCTCGAGGATGTCGCCGACGACGCCCTGGACACGGGGCAAATCGTCATCGTCCCAGCGCTCGGCGAGCTCAGCTGCCCAGGACCCGAAGACCTTCAGTGCCGCCTGCACGTACACGGCGACGACATCCGGCGGGAGCGTGTTGATGCCCGGTTGGAGTAGGTGCGACAGGAGCTTCTGTGGCTCGGCGAGCTCACTGGCGCATTCAGTAATTGGCCGACCGCAGTGCACGAAATCGAGGAGACCGGAGCGCTCACCTGCAGTACTCGCCGCATATCCACGCAGCCGCCCACAGCACCTCGGGGCAGCCACCATCTTCGGGCGCGTTGTGCAGGAACGCATCATCCGTTAGAAGCTTGAGCATGAATTGCACGGCGTAGCGCTGCGCGCCACGCACACGCCCCGCGATGTCGACGAGCTGCTCCCGGATTTCGGCGCCCACATTCACGCGCCCAACGTATGCCAGGTCAACGAGGACGGAAATATACCATTCGAAGTCTGTGACGTTGTCGTACACGTCCTGGGCACCGAGCGCCAGGATGCGCTGGGCAAGCGTCAGCCTGTATGCCGGAGACTGCGCGGGTGATACGCCGGGCTTGACGGGCGGGGCCTGTGTAGAACCTGCAAACTGTGAAAGCGCTTCGGACGCCGAAGGCAGGGCGGAGGGCTCGCTCTTGACGAGGTGAGAGAGTAGGTGTTGGATGATTGGCTGAAGGTTGTGTCGGCTAACCTAACGGCGCGCGTGAATACGATTGCAATATTAGCGAGACGGGGAACAGACCATGGCCGACACAAGGTCGAGCGCGCGCATGCGGATGCTGATGTCTTCGTCGTTGACGCTGGCAAGAATCATGTCTTGGTACTCCGCTACAAGTTCTGGGTGCGTGGGCACGATCTTGACCAATGCCAGCAGCGCGATGTACTTCACTAGAGGGTCCGGTCATCGACCTGTCCCGCAAGGTGTGTGTATAAGCGCGTCTAAGCTTACAGTTTTGGTCTCGGTCTTGCAAGAAGCCCGCTAGTTTGGTAACGCACGTCCTGGCAAGCTGGCTTCCGCCGTAGCCCTGGAGCATGCCCCCGATTATACATGTCCGAACGCACTCGTACAGCAAGGATATTGCTGAAGTGGTCGAGATGAGGTCTGTGATGGGAGGCTGTAGCTTCTTCACCAGTCGAGGCTCGTGTGGGGTCAGAGTCCCGAACTATAGAGTGCATCAGGTGAAAGTACTTCCTCCCAGGAGCGGAGTGTGCCTCACAAGTTTGATAATTTTGATCAGCATCCAATTGTTCGAGGAGGTTGTCAATAGGTGGAACAGCTGAGGCGCCAATGGTAGGTAATCCCTTGGATTCTGGTGTACCAGTTCGCACAGGACATTGACCGTCGCTGCCACTACGCCTGGACAGGGTGTCAAATTATGAACAGTGGGAGTAGACGCTTTGGACATACATACCATCATCTGAGTCGTCTAGCTTCTCTCGTAGTCGGGTCATACATTGCGGAAGGACTTCCGGGTATCGGATGATAGCCTTGTAGAGCGCGAGTACTGCGCGCTTCCGTATGTGCGGCCGCGAATGGTTGAGCATCGCAATGAGCTCTGGCGCAAGGTCCCGCGCCAGCTCTGGTGTTACTATCTGTGATAGGCCGTTAAGCGCGACAGCGACGTCCTCGGGCCTTGAACCGAGGTCCTATCCTCGCGTGTGAGTACGTTACACACAAACGCGACTCTCAGGTGAGAACTCACCTTCTTAAGGAGATTGGTAGTAAGCATGAGCACATCCGTGTCCTGCTGGAACGACAGCACCGCGGCGAGGTACCCGATCGTCTTGAGGTGTATCCGCGGAACCGACATGACCTCCACGACATGGAACGATGCCCAGGACATGTCGTACCCCAACATGTGCAACTGCGCGCGAGTTATTAGGCGGTCAATCAGCCGCGGCCTTGCACGGTGAGCGCGCCGCGGCGCTGGATGCAAAGCACGTACGTATGTGAGCTTGAGCACGGCGGCGGCCTTGATCTCCATGTCCTTGCTCTTGATCTCGTTGCGGATCTCGTCCACGGCCTGGGCGATGAACTTGCTCTCATCCTTCTTGTTGGCGCGCAGGCCGCGAATGAGGTCCTGGAGCGTGCGTTCCCACATCGTACAGCTATGGGGCTTTTGCCACGTTCAGCAGGATGTCAGGCGGTATACGGAGCCTGGCCGGTGTGCCAGTGTATCAGGCACAAGTTCGGGTATAGCAACGTTAGCAGATGTGGCTTCGTGAGGTCATACACTAGGCGTGGACTCGTATAGATGTGCAGAGCGGGCGACAGGCGCAGTATTGTGTCGTGATGAAGACCCAGGAGCGTCGCGCAGCTGAGGCAGGTAGTGGTAGTAGCCAAGGTGTGGGCAAGAAGATACTGAAGCGGCCGAGTCGAAAGACTCGGAGTGCCGCAATGCTGCTCTCTGCCGCTCCGCTCTCAAGCGAGGCGCAATCGTTTCCATTAGGCAGGTCGCTCCCAGCACCTGACCAAACGCGCGCCTACCCGATCGCGTCCCGAACAAATGTGTCTGAGCATTCGCAAAGTCCGAAGCATCCTATGTTCAAGATGCTACTAATATATAGGGCGCATTTTATACATCCGATAATGTCCAGCTAGATCACCCACAACTCAATGGAACTCGAACGCCAGCCACTCCGGCTCGATTCGTCCGTCCACATCGACATCCACCCATCGCCGTCGCTTGCGATTAACCTGTCCCATGGCGTAGTCCCCATTCCCGTCAAACCCAAATGCACGGTCAAAACCAAATCCAAGGGCTGCCATGCGGCATACGTTCGAGCTAAGCAAGTACGCGTCAGATGTGAGTGCTGTGACATGTTAAGGTAAACCGCCGAGACTTACCCCAGTCCGCAGACGACTGCCGCAGGCAAAATCTCTCCCGGCCACGCCCACATCCCGCTCAGCATTGCAAAGTCCACGATCATACCCCTCGTCAGCCGTATCCGCTCATCGAGCGGGTCCTGGTCGAACTCGCCCTGGACATAAGCGTGTTTCGGGGCGAGCGCCCGCAACGCCGGATTCGTGTTGTGTTCGAGCGAGAACACGGCCGTTGCCGGAGGGAACGCCGCGACAAAATCGCGCGCTGCAGGGGGCGAGTCCGACGCGAGCCACGTTATGGGCGCCGCCGGATAGTGGTCGGGTCGGCCAGAGGACACGTCGGCCTGTGCGCGCGTAGCGGGGGCGGCGGGCGTGCCCGACGCGTTAGCGTTGGCGTACAGCCTGTCCCAAGTCTCGCGCGCCCCGGCGACGTAGTTCTCGAGCGGGACCTGCTTGTCCGGGTAGAACATGTACCCTTCGGGTCTGCGGTCGCCCTTGCGAATGTGCACGCCGATGTACATCTGTTGCGCGGTCGTCGCGGCGTTGCTCGAGACGCCGTCGGCGTTGGGGTCTCCGACCGGGAGCGAGGGCAATGAAAGCAGCTCGGCAACCTCCTTGCGTGCGCTTCGGATGAGCTCGGCGAGGTGGGCGTTCGGCCGGATGACCTCCTCGAACGACTTTAGGGCGCGTTCGTAGATCGGCCGCAGGCGGTGCATGCCATGTCCATAGCTATAATTTTATCGATGCGCAGGGATGATGCGACGGCGCTGGTGTGAGAAGCCGTGTGGTAACTGAGAACAGCGCCTGTACGTACGGGTCCTCGTATTCTTCGGCGAACGGATGCCCCATGTGGAACTCGGCGGTGCGAGAGCTTATAACCTAAAAGCCAGAACTCAATGAGCTCAGCGTTCGTGGTGGGGTCCGACGTCGGAAGAACCCACCCAGTGTCTGTCGCACGGATGAGCAAAAGAAGTACACGAATTACTAGGGCGCGCACCTCGCTGTTCTTGGGCATGCAACCAGTTCTGCGGAAGGCGCGGTATGGCTGTGTCAACACAAATATCGAGCGGAGTGTGGGGTGGGTTCCATACCTTCCCGAGGGGGCGGTAGACATCCAGGTTCCGGTCCCGGGTCAAGACCTTCGACGGGCTGGAAATGGTCGATCCACCTGCGTAATGTATCAGAGCGGCCGTCATAGTACCACCCGGCATTCGCACCACCTCCGGAGACTCACTTGCCGCGGGTCCAATGTGTATCATCTACAAAGAATGTCCGATTACGCTGCGTAGAGATCAATCATACGTTCATTGCAGAGCGGAGTAGGCGGTATGTCGTACTCACCTCCCGCGCAAAGGCCGCGGCCTGTGCCATTAGCGCAAGGTCCGCCATAAGGCCGACATGGCCATCGAGCAGATAGGTGATAGTGCTTTTGCAGACGCGGGTTCGCTGGCCCTCTGCCATATGGTAGTTCGTAACGTCGTCGTGATGTACAACATCGTGTGTGCCCATGCGGGGCTCCTCCCAATATTCGCCGTGGTGCATGAAACCGGACATGAGCGTCGCGCACTCATGCCGGTATTGGTCGCCGGTCAGCGGGAAACTGGTGTAGTTTTCGTAGGATATGAGAAGGTCTGGTGGGGGACGTGTTTCCACTATAGATGGTGTGGGCAGAGGCGGAGGTTTGTAGATAGGACGTGCAGTGTGTTCGTTCTCTGGTGTGACCGGCTCTCCCGACTCAAAGAACTCTTCTGGAGACTGCAGAAACGCAGCTTCGAGAGCTCCGGGACGGTTGATAGACACGACCACAAGCCCAAAGAGGAAGAGGCTCAACACCGTCCCAGCAAGTAGTGGCAGGTTGCTGAACAGGTTCTTGGGACTGAGCAGGCCACCCTTTGTCCGTGGCTCCTCATCTCCGCGACTCCTGTAGCCCGCCTCGCGCGGATTTGAAGAAAGCAGTGGTTGGGACTGAGTATTTTTGCGATACTCGCGCGCTTCCTCATCTTGGAACTCCTCGAGTTCGACCTCGGTGAAGCCCTCTTCGGCGCGTCCGGCGCGTGAATGAGGTGTCCGTGGCGTCAGAACACGGTAACCATCGCGAGATGGCCGCCCAGAGACGAGAATGTCTGGTAAAGGACGCGGCGGCATCGCCAAGAGCAAGGTGAGCACGATGCGCTGTGGTCGAGCTAAGCAGAGAGGGGTGGAAGGGCGAGGAACGGTCTCAGTGCTGTCGCCGGTGCCTTCTCCCGGCTGGAGGAGGGACGGTGTGGTGACTTGTGGTGACCGGTCGAGCCGTCGCGCGTCTCCCCCACTGCCACAGTCACAGACGCGCGACAGTCACGGGTCACGCGTCTGTAATATACACCGTCACCGTCACGCGCTGACCGTCGCGTCCACATTTCGGTCGGTCGACAACGCAAAATTCTCGTAAACTAGTCTCACGTTCGGAGGCGGAGGACAATCGTTCTTGTCGAAGGGAGGTTGGACCTATGTGTACGGAGTGGTGAAGACCCCCGTGGGAACTGGAGTGAGTCGAATCTGCGAGGGAGAAACAGACAGGCGCTGAACATCGAATGGGTACCCATGACAGTCTCTTTGTCGCTGCGAGCCTCAATCCCCGTCAGTGGCCGAAGATATTAAGGACATGCAGAAATTCCGCAGGCAACCCAATCCCCTTTTTTCATTTCTTGTAACAGCAAGAAGCGTGTGGGCGAGGGTGAAACCGGGTTGAGACTCCCCAGGTCCCATCGTTCTAGCCTAGACGTCGACAAGGTTCGCGACGGCGTCGAGCAGGCCCCATCCATCGCTGAAGTTGCGCTCGGACTCGAGGCGCAAAGTTGGATGAAAAACTGACGAGATGGTGATTCGGGATCGTCTAGGGTTCTCTGAAGTCATGCACACGTTAAGGCTGACCAACCTCAGTACCCAAAAGCCTCCGAGCGCGGCCGCCTAGACGGCCCATCGCACACCGACGGAAGATCTTCTCCATCCAACTGGTCGAAATGTTCCCTGCATGCTGCGCGCGACCATCCCCCGAGGAATCCTCCCGTCCACAGATCTCCCGTGGCCTTCCCCACCTCCACGCGCCGTGCCCCGACCCGCATGACGATCATGCACAGGGACCCCCTCGGACAAGGATCGTCTCCGGGCATTTCTGACCAATGGCTGCCGACGTGGCCTGCCAGCGCACGCGCCACGCTGCTGCCCCGCCCGCATCACCTGCCACTACGCGTCTTCCAAGGCCTGAACGCAATGCCGAATACAGATATGCGCAGAGCGGCGCAGACCACGTTTCCCCTCCCCCGCGATGAGCGGTCACTCATAGGAAGCAACTGCTCCCGAATCGCCCTCGACCTCGCTCATGTGGCTTTCTCCCGTTGGGAGCGCCCGCCTAACAGCCGGCTACTATCACCCCACAAGGCAAGGCTCGGACGGATTCCGCTTGGTATGCCGGGCACAATCGATGCTTGACGTCAGGCGTTTCTCCCTCATATCCGACGCGATCCGGCCATCTACAAGCCAGTTCCTCAGCAGCCATGCCTTATGCAGCAACTCACTCAATCGCGGTCCGTACTCCCCTCCTCCGGCTAGCCCCCCGTCCAGCGGGTGCAAACACCCCCGCAGACTATGGGGCTGATCGTGGCGCGACATAGCAGCCCGGAGGACTGGTTCCCCACCCGCATCCCTACTGCCAATGAGGAGAAAGCGCCAGGGCCTGCGCGGCCGCTGCGTCGTCATGCATCCTACCTTCCTCCTTTGGGGCCCGCACGCCCACACAACGCCCGCGATCCGATCACGATGCACCTTACGTGTGCCTCCAGGAGTTGTCGAGAACCCCGGGGTCCGGCGCCCGGGCGCCCGCGGGACGCGAGCGCGGCCGTCAGCTGCAGGGGTGCACGCAGCCACAGGTCCACCGAGGACGGGTGGGGCGCGCGCACAGGCCGAAGAACCCGCTCCCGAGCTGGCTGTACGCGCTTCTGCGGACTGGCCGATTCGATCTCTCCGCCGGCCAGGCACAGGCAGGGAAGCAGGCCAGGTGGCCCCGCTGCTGGCCCTCCCGATGCATCACGGCATGCACCAAGGAAGCGCACGCGTCCCCCCAGCGCGTCCTTTTTCCGGCTAGCCTTCCTCTGGCCTGGTTAGGTCTGAGATGCGGCCAGCAGAGCACAGCGATGGCGCGGGCATGATAAAAGCCTGCGTAGGATCGGCAGCTCTGCCAACCCCGGATCCGCACCGAACAGAATGCCTGGCCTCACCACCTTTCCGTCTTTCCCCTCCGACGTCCCCACCCATGCCCTCCTCGTGGTCGACTACGAGCTTCTCGTAGCCGGGGACGAGCACGAGCTAGCTAAGCTCTGGCATGCCGCCACCCACCTCGGCTTCTGGTAGTACGTACACGCTGCCTTCTCGGTAGTCATGCATGCTGATCGACGGTACTAGCATGCGCAATCACGGCGTCGAGTGGGAGGTCGACGCCATGTTCGACCTCGGCTCTGAGACGCTCGCCCTCCCGCTCTCTGAAAAAATGAAGTATGAGCAGGGCGACAACGGCGACTCATTTGGGTAGGCTCCTCACCGGTTCCGACGGCGATACCGAGCGTGGTGCTGAGTCCAATTGACAGATACAAGGCCCGTGGCACCATTGCCACAGACCTGAACGGCACCAGGGACACAGTGGAGTTCCTGAACATCGCACAGGATGACGCCCTGTCCTGGCCGCGCCCCACATACCGCACCTACCCCTCCACCGTCAACGCGCGCATGGACCGCGTCGTGGGCCCCTTCGTTCGCAAGTCAATGGCGGTCAACAACACGCTCCTCGACATCTTCGAGCGGCGCCTCGGCCTGCCGAGGGGCGCCATCGCCAAACTGCACGCGACGGACGAGCTCTCCGGGAGCGAGGCGCGGGTCGTGAAGACACCCCCGAACCAGGCCAGCGCAGGCATCGGAGCCCACACCGACTTCGGCACGCTCGTACGTCGCCTATCGGGGGATTTACCTCCTTCGCGTGCTTACCCGTTTCGGCAGACGTTCCTCCATAACCGTCTGGGCGGCCTCCAAGTGCTCCCGCCCGGCTCCCAGGAGTGGCAGTATGTCAAGGTAAGCATCGGGCGGCGGCTTCGGCGCGCGGGCCTAGGCTAACAGGTCGCCCGCAGCCGCTTCCCGGCCACGCCATCTGCAACGTCGGAGATGCGCTCGCGATTTTCAGCGGGGGCGTGCTGCGCTCGAACCTGCACCGGCTTATGTGAGTGCCTGCCCCACATCGCAAAGTATGGCTAGCGTGCGCAGTTTTGACGTCTTCCGCTCAAGGCCCCCGCCCGGACGCCAATCGCGCTACGAGCGGTATTCTGTCGCGTTCTTCACACGGCCCCAGAACGACGTCGTCCTCCGCCCGCTTTCCGAGCAGAGTAGGATGATCGCGGACGCGGCCGCGAAGAACCCAAGAGAGGAGTTCAGCACTGGCTCGACGGCCGGAGAATGGACGTCGCGGCGTATCAGGAAGCTGAGGCTGAGGAACCGAAGGGTGAGCGCCGATGTTCGCAGTGGACGCGTTGACAAATGATACTCACACATTTCGGCATGCTCACAGGGTCCTGAGACATGGTACGAGGCCAAGGGCACTGAACACCAAATCGCCACGGTCGGTGCGGGCACGGTTGCCGCTGCGGCGTAGGATGGAAGGCGGTGTTCGCTATCGTCGCGATTGATTATGGGTACTTTATTACTGTGTTAAACTGCCTGACTGGTAGATTGCTCCCCTGTACAGATAACGTGTTGTATACTTAGCTCCGTCTGCAGCTTAGTGCTTCCGCTAAACGTTCTAATATACGTTGTTGTATCACTCCACTGAGACCCGGTGACTAGTGGGCTGCCTTGTTCACACGTACCCCGTTTGCCGCGGAACAACTGGTATGTTCCATTGATGTTGAGCTGGACCTTTGTGGCTGTAAAGCCGAGGAAACGAGAGATGTCGGCCAGGGCAGTGTGAGACTCGGTCACGGTGCAAAGAAACTCGGGAATGGCGAGCGTCTAACAGGTAACCGGTAACACGGCACGCGGGCCGGAGCCGTCGACTCTACTGAACGCCCAAGTATAGCCACAAGCGTAGGGTTGGGTTGTACTTAACTCCCTACCACCATTGCAACCTCGCGCACGTCTATCTGAAGTCGCACTCAAAAGTCGTGTACGTATGGTGTTTAATTGAGCAATGTCATGATAACGTCTGACTGTTATCTCGTAGTCAAATTGCGGACATAGCGATCCTGCTACCTTATTCACTAGCCCCGGCCCTACTCCTACTCGGGACCGCCACAGCTATCACCGGCCGCTGCAGCTCACTCCGCCGAGCCTCACACCCTCACGCCCAGCATGAGTACTCTGACACCGAACGAGTAAGCGCAAGTTCGCTCTTCTCCCAGCAGCAGGAGTCTAACCTTGCCCAGCATCGAAATCGCCACTCGGGCAGCCGAGAACTTCACGCGTCTGTACTACACCACCTACGACTCTCCGACGCGCGTAGACGACCTGCCCAACTACTACCGAGCAAACTCCGCCCTCACCTGGAACGGCCGCCCGTTCGAGGGCGTCGACGGCGTGCGCGAGCTCGTGAGCGGCATCCCCCCCACAAAGCACGAGGTGCAGTCCTTTGACTGCCACCCTATCCCTGGTGGGCCTCGCACGCTCTGCGATCCGCTGCACACGACTGACGCTTTAGCTCCCGCGACCAGGCAGCCAGCCGCCTTCCCTGCTCGTCACCGTGTCGGGGATTGTCACCCACGGCAAGGGTCCCTCAGGGAACCCGCCGAACACGCCCCACAAGGCCGTCGACGGCCACCCGCGTGTGTTCTCGCAGACGTTCGTGCTCGCTCCGGACCCGAACGCGCCCCCAACGAAGTCTGGGGAGGTCGCGAAGTACTACATCACGGCGGACGCATTGCGCTTTGTCGGATAGGCTCACGCCGCGCCTACTGCACGCGATCGTCATTGTACGTGCTGCGCTGGTCTCCCAAGAGTTGACAATCATGCTCATGCAGTTCTCCCGGCAGGCACGCCAGCCCTCGACACGTATAGCACGATGTTCCGTCCTTGTGCCCGTACGGGCCCTTTCGCAGGCCATATGACCCCTCGAAGCAAACGTAACACGCCCCTCGAACTCGTAAAGGCGGCACAGAGTCCCTCCGCGAACGCTGATGACGATATACATACGTATCCGCAAAGAGAATGATGCGCATTCCTGTACATCCACGCGCACAGCCAGGCGCCGTAGCAAAAACGTCATTACAATGATATACAAGTACAGCACGACAATATCCCGAGCGAGTCCACAGCAGCAGCTTATCAACCAAACGTTTGACTCTGCGACAGGCGTGAGCACCACCGCAACAGATCGAGATAACAATCCTACGTACCGAACGTGCACTGCGCTTGACCTTCGACAGCCGCCACTCGTCTGGCTTCTCGTACTGTAGGGATCGGTCAGCGCCCGCCTCGCGGCTGCGAGGGGTGGCGTACGCACCTTGTTGAAAAGCGGCTCGATCTTCTCCTGCCGCTTGCGCTTACTGATCTTGTTCGCGTCCGCGACCTTGAAGAACTGCGGCGCAACCTCCACGAGCCACTTGGGCTCGATCGCGGTTACGTTGTGGCAATACTCGCGCGTGGTGAGGATCAGTTCATGGTAGATGCACCACTCCGGATTGCGGTTGAAGAGCGCTGACGACGGGTGGATGTAGACGGGCGTGCCCTCGACGAGCGTCTTGTAGCCCTCCTGCGGGTCCTTTTTCGCGGCATTACGGAAGTACCCTGAGCAAATGGCGCGGCGCACGCGGTTGTAGTCCTTGCCAGCGGAGATGATGTCGTGTTTATACCTGTCATGGTGTCAGACGCGAGAGCGTTAGGTACAGAGTAAGTGTGAACATACCTATCCATGATACCGAGTAGCTGTTTACGGACATCCTGTGCACGCCGCATGCTCCGTGCCTGGATGAAGTTCTCGTAGCACCAGGGGTTGGAGAAGTTGCTCGCCTTCCACCCGTTGTACACAGTGAGTAGCGTCAGGTGGTCACCCTCCGGCTGGTGGAACTTCGCCTTCTTGGAGTCCGCCTGGCCCTGTTTCTCCTTCGGGCGGTAGAAGACGCTCTGCACGGACAACATCGCGACGATGGACAGAATCTCCTCCGAGCATCCGAGTTCGACCGAGGCGATGAGCATCTTCGCGAGGGGGGGCTCCATAGGGAAGTCGGCCATCTTGCGGCCGAGGCGCGTCAACAGACCTTCGTCATCCAGGGCGGAGAGCGCGTATAGTGACTCGAGTGCCGTGATCATGGTCGGTGCCGGTGGCGGGTCCATGAAATCGAAGCTGAGGAGGTCGTTGATGCCCATCGCCTTGAGCATCAGGATCGTGTGCGACAAGTTCGTCCGCTGGATATCGGGGATGGAGTTCGGCAGCATCTCGTTCCTGAACGCCGCCTCAGTATAAAGGCGATAGCACTTCCCAGGACCGGTACGACCAGCGCGACCGGCACGCTGCCGCGCCTGCGCCTGTGAGATAGGCATGACGACCAGTGAGTCCATACCAAGACGGGGATCGTAGGCATTCTGTTTGGAGAAGCCGGGGTCGATGACATAGTAGATACCAGGAATGGTGAGACTGGTTTCCGCGACGTTGGTTGCAACGACGACCTTGCGGGCACCGGGAGGGGTGGGCTCAAACACGCGCGACTGTACCTCGGACGGAAGGGCGGAGTAGATGGGCAGGATGATGAGTTCGGGGACCTTGGGGCCAAGCGCCTTCATACGCTCGTAGAGGATCTCGCACGCCGTGTCGATCTCCTCCTGACCCGTGAGGAAGAGAAGGACATCACCAGGTGGTTCAGAGAGATGGATCTGCATGACAGTGATAAGCGACGCATCGAGATAGTCCGTCTCGGGCTCCTTCGTGTAGAGGACTTCGACAGGGTACGTCCTACCAGGGATGGTGAAGATGGGACACCCGAAGAAGTACTTCGAGAACTTCTCAGCGTCAAGGGTAGCGGAGGTGACAATCAGCTTCAGGTCTGGTCGGCGTTTGATAGCCTCTGCAAGATGCGTTAGGTTATGAAACGCCCTTGAGCGCAAATAGTACTCACTCTTGAGCAAACCAAACAGAACATCGGTGGCTATTGTACGTTCGTGCGCCTCGTCCAGCATGACGACAGAGTATTGGCTCACGTCGGGGTCGATAAGACATTCTCGCTGGAGCATACCGTCCGTCATGTACTTGATGCGAGTTTCGGGGCTGGTGCAATCCTCGAAACGGATGGTGTACCCGACTTCCTGACCCAACCGACAGCCTACTTCCTCCGCTACACGCTTGGCCACGGACATGGCTGCGACACGTCTGGGCTGTGTGCATCCAATCCGTCCCTTGTCAGCAAAGCCTGCCTCAGCCAAGTATTGAGTCATCTGAGTCGTCTTCCCGGAGCCAGTGTCACCAACAACGATGAGGACCGGATGCTACAACAACGTCAAATAATTATTTTGTGCGGCCGTAAAGATGATGCATACCTCGCGAATAGCCTGGAGAAGCGGGTCGCGCAGCTTGTAGATAGGTAAGCTCTTGCGCTGCTCCTGGATGCTCATGTGGGTGATCTCTCCGAACGTTGTGGCCTTGTTGAAGGTGGCCTCCTTCCACTTCGGCTGCTCGCCGGCCTTCTGACCGCGAATGTTGCCCCGGAGATCCTGAGCAAACACGCGGTCGCCCTCCTTCGCCATGGGGTCGAGCCAAGGGGCACTGAAGTCGCGCGCCTCCGAATCTGCCTCCTCGTTCGCCTCCTGCTGCCGAAGCTCACGACGCTCCTTGGCTAAGGATGCTCCTGCGACCGCAGCACGGTTGAGCGACCCGTCCGGTGCCTTGACGATCTTTACAGGACTCAGCTCCAGCGTCTTCTTCGTCTGGCCTGCCAGGAACGGGGGTTCCTCTTCCTTGACCTCGACGTCTAGTTCCTCCTCTACTTCAGCACGCGCCAGGGGGTTGGCGAAGTCCTCGTCGAGATCGGGGTACTCTGAAGCATCAATGGCACCGGATGAGATGAGCTGCTTGATTTCCCACCGCTCTGGAGAGGTCAACCGCTTAGCTGACCTGACCACTTCGACTTTGCTTTCACGGGAATTGAGGGGAACGGCATTTGCACCATGCGCCGCGCGTTGTTGCTCCTCAGCGACCATCTCCGCCTCTGACTTGATGCGTAGATGAGGTGTCAAGTCACGCCCGGTTGCTTGGTCTACGTCCTTCATGGAGAGTCCAATTCGGGTTCCGGCGAGACTCATCACTTTGACCTTCACAGCTTGCCCGCGTGTCAATAGGTCAGAAGCTGCGTTCGCACGCGCGCCCTGCTGAATGTTGGAAACATGCACCATGCCTATACAAATGATGAGTCTGCGAAGAATACGGCAGTGCTAGCGAACATACCTTCTACTCGACCGGCAATACCCTCGAGCTGGACGAATGCCCCGAACTCCTTCAGACCGTTCACGCGACCGTCATAGATCTTGAAGAGCACTGGCCGCTCGTCAACCTGCCTACCACGATCGCCCCTACCTCGCCTGTCATCTCGTCTGTCATCATGGCCACGCCCTCGGACGGGGCTTGGACTTCGACGCCGCGGAGGAGAGCGGGAACGAGAGCGCCTTTGACGCTTCGGAGAGCGGTCGTCTTCTGTTGGTCTAGGACGCGCTTTCTTCGCCCCGCCCTCGAACTGCGACATCAAGTCGTCCACCTCCTTCATGATAACATCCTTCCCATCCTTGGTGACGCTAGGCTGCCAACCCTGATCCTGGAGAGCGAGGCCGGGGAACAGACGCTTCTTCTTGTCCGTCTCATCAATGGCGGCACCGTCCCCAGAGCCGCTGTCCTTCCCTACGACATTGATTTTCTTCTTGTGCTTCGGATGGAGCGTGAGGATGAGACGGTCGACATTCTCGATGAAAGAGTCGGGGAAGTTGGCGCCGACTTCGCGCAACTTGTCCTTGAAGTCTGGGAGGGATTTGGATTGGTCATGGAGGGAGATGACGAACTCGGCGAGAGTCTTGTCGGTGAGCCCAGTGTGGTTGTTTATCTCCTGAGTAATTTTGGCGACTAGGGAAAGAAACTCGAGGTTGTAGATGTCCGAATCAGCCATAGTCGTGGAGGAAGAGACCCAGGCCAGATGACGACCAGCTAGGACAGGTGAGAGCAATTGCAAGCAGCGTCTTGGTTCAGCTCGGATCGGAGCTTGGTTCGTCTGAGCCACGCTGACTCAGTAAGCGCCCTTTAAAGTAGTTGTGGGTGCCGATAGGCGTCTATCACAGTCCCTCACAAGTTCTCTGAAAGCATCGCGCATGCCTCCCAAGAGAGGCATCGTCAGGTCCGGAAATGCTGGGAACTCGGCAAAATCAACAAAACCAGCGGAGACCCAGTCCAACACGCCCGAAGAGAAACCTCTGTTTCCACCAGGGTCGAAATATCCTCTGAGCTTGCTGCACGAAAGGTACGGAAGTGTACCGTACTAGTGGGCGACCATTTGACTAGTTCAGCAAGCTCAAATGTGTAGCTTGCGAGCTAGAAAATTGTCGTCTGACTTGTATCTTATGACCTTTAGAAAACTGACGTGCCACACAGATGCCAGAAGAATGGTTGGGAGAAGCCCAGCGTTGACTCGGTACCTCCCGCCACGGCTTATTCTCACCGTGTTGTGCTTTCATTCACGCCCCTCGATATAGCGGCGGCAACCAGATGGCTACTCTTTCGTTGTCACGCTGAACCGACTTAACAAGAAGACTTCTGAAAGGGAAACCGTACGGCTGGAGCCGCACCCTCCGTTTGTCATGCCCAGCGCTCTCGAAGCACGCCACTGGGGTGCAACGTATGCTCTATATCGCGTACGTCGTCTATTTCTCGGTTATCTTTAACGTCGCGCTGAAGGGAAATGGTAAGTTTTGCAACGGTATTCAACTGAACAGAGTGTTGCCTCCCGGACCTCGAGAGTACTGGAACCAGTTAGCTGTGGAACACCATGCTGCTCCTGAACATCAAAACTGGATGTACGAGGCAGACCCCTTCGCCGCTCGCAAGGTTGTAGGGGAACGACAGGAGAAAGCCGCCAAGAAGAAGGAAGACGGTGGCCGCGGTCAAGGGAGCGCCGACCGCGGACCTGGGGCTTCCGACTATGCGAGCGCTCCCGAAGCGAAAATGGCTACAACGCTCAGGGACTTTGTCGAAGATGCAGTCAAGAAGGTGCCGTATGTTGGAGTCCCCTGATTCACATTCGCTCATGATCCGTGCAGGGAATCGCCCTGTATCCTGAGGCGGGCGGCGCGGAACCTGTACGCCTTGCGTCCGAAGATACACCCCGTCTCACTAAAGATCTGGGGCTCCTTGGGTTCACTCCAATACAAACTCGGAATGCCATCAAAGCATTATCCGAGCCTTCGCCATTAACGACGAGCTTACTAGCCCGCCTTCCCCCACTGCAGGCCTGCATAGAGTTCCTCATTCTACAGGTGCCGGAGTGCGATCTTCCTTCGCGATTCCTCCCCTCTGTCAACTCCTCAAACCCCTTCATTACCGCGGCACACTCTGGTGCTACTGACCTGAAGAGACGTTGGGTCGAGGAAAAGGCTGTGAAAGAATGCGGATGGCCTGAGCACGTCGTCAAGGAGTGCACCTCAGACTCTAGGCTTGTTGAAAACTGGCCCCGGCTCATCTTTGCATTGAATTGTAGGTTGTTGGGAGAGGATTGGGAGGATGCAGAGAAGATCGAGCCGCAAGAAAAGGAAGCCATCGACCAGGACGAGTCTGATGCCTTGGAAGTCGAAGTGGGCACGAACGGCGAGCTGGTCATCCCGTTGCCCACTGCGCCGCTCAAGCTGCATATCATTGCCCCGGACCGAGTGCTATCAATTGGCGGTACCCATCCGCCGATGTATCTCACGTCGCCCTCCGTGGCAGCCTACGTTCGGCTTCATATCATTTCGAGGCTGATCCACACCTTCAAAGCGGACTCGTTGCGAGACCCGGGTGACTCGATCTTCCTGTCGGTCATGCGGTTTGTAGAAGAGGAGTGGGCAGTCATTCAAGACAACGGCCCGCCAAATGTGGCTGAAGTTCTCCATCACCTTCTTCCCCGAAACGAAGCAGCTCCGTCCCCGGCAACCGCCGCACGCACTCAGACGTCTTCTACCAATAGACGCACCAGAGCACCCAGACGTGATGACAGACCAGATGGGCGCGTCAAAGACGAGTTCGAGCAGCTCACGAGGAAGGTCGAGTATGCTAAGGTCCTGGCGGGCCGAGAAAAGTTGCCCGCCTTCTCATCGCGGGAGCAATTTCTGGACATGCTCAGGAACAATCGCTGTGTCATCGTTGTAGGCGAGACTGGTTCGTCCCTCACGTTCTGAAATGAATCACCCTGTACTCACATCTCTCTAGGATGTGGAAAGACGACACAGCGTACGTCCTCAAAACGGTTTACTTTCGCAGGACGACCTCTGACAACTTGCTGCAGTGCCTCAGTTCGTCTTAGACGACCTCATCAAGGCAGGGCATGGCTCGAAAGCGTCCATCATCGTAACACAACCTCGTCGGCTGTCTGCTCTCGGTGTCGCTGCTCGTGTATCCTCCGAGCGTCTCGACGATGGCTCCGTGGGATACGCCATTCGTGGCGAGTCTAAGCAGACCACAAGAACCAAGATTCTCTTCTGTACTACCGGTGTCGTACTCCGGCGCTTGGGCTCAGGAGACAAGCTAGACGATGTGACCCACGTCGTTGTGGACGAGGTAATTCGGCTAGAGCCACCGGTCTGAGTACTTACTGACCGCTTCACAAATCCCGGACAGGTACACGAACGCTCGGTCGATGGCGACTTCTTGCTCCTCGAACTGCGAGAGCTTTTGAAGACACACCGCAAGCTGAAGGTCATTCTCATGTCTGCGACCATCAATCACGAAGTCTTCATACGATACTTCAACAATGCCCCTTTGCTGAGCATACCCGGGTTTACGCACCCTGTCGAAGACTTGTGAGGCTCACGCTTGCAATTCCCCCACAACCACTCATCAGCGGCGCAGATACTTGGAGGACTACTTCCCGCGTCTTAAGTACCGGCCGTCAGGTGCCAAGTCTTTCAAGAAAGGCCGGGGCAGAGATGATGATGCAGATAACTCCGAACTCGACGACGACGTTCAGGGCGTAATCAAAGCGATCATGCGGTCGGACTCCTTCGACTACGATGTAAGTGCCCCAGCATTTCTCGTGTTACAAGGCGGATGACTGAGTCTGCCTCTTAGCTTATTGCTGCCACAGTCAGCCATATCGTTTCCACTGCACCTAAGCGCGGCGGTATCCTGATATTCTTATCAGGCGTACAAGAGATTCGCCAGTGTACGGAGAGGCTGCGAAATGTACCAAATTCGCGAGTCTTCCCCCTTCACGCAAACCTCTCAAGCGATGAGCAACGGGTCGTATTCGCACCAACCTCTGAGTGGAAGATCATCGTTTCGACAAACGTCGCCGAGGTAAGACGAGGCTATATTCGCGTAATTCAGCACACTCACATTTGTTCCCCCAGACTTCGGTCACGATTGACGATGTCATATACGTGATCGACGGTGGCAAAGTCAAGGAGACCCATTACGATCCCGACGCAGGCCTGACACGGCTGACCGAGCAGTGGATCACCCGAGCGGCTGCGCGTCAGCGTCGAGGTCGTGCCGGCCGTACCCAACCCGGCGTTTGTTACAAGCTGTACACCCGGGGGCAGGAGAAGAAGATGGACCCCTTCCCTATTCCGGAGATCAAACGTGTCCCACTGGAGAGCATTGCGCTCACGCTCAAGGTAGTGCATAATGACGTGAAGGTACGTATACAGATACAATGAACGGAGGGGCGCCAAACTGATATCATTGTGAAGTCGTTCCTCTCTCGAGCAATCGATCCGCCAGATATCTCCGCTGTCGATAAAGCGCTATCGGTTCTGGAGGAGTTGGCGGCCATGGCCCCTGATGGCGAGTTAACAGCGCTGGGCCGGCATATGGTGCGTTACCACTGTTACGCCCGAGTATCGGAGCATCGTGCCAATTTATTTCTTAGGCCATGTTGCCCATGGATCTGCGTCTCGGAAAGGTACGCACACTAAAGAAATGATACGCTTACCCGGTCTTACTTACGACGGTACTAAGATGCTTATTCTGGGGACGGTCTTCCGATGTCTGGGGCCTGTTCTCACTATCGCTGCGTGTCTGTCTTCGAAACCTCTGTTTGTTAGCCCGATGGACAAGCGGGAGGAGGCAAACCAGTAAGCTCGTGTAATTACTCGGTGCCTACAACGATACTGACGGTTTACATAGGGCCCGCGCGAAGTTCGCTACTGGTAATAGTGATCTTCTAACAGACGCCAACGCGTACGAGGAATGCGCTGGACTCCGGGCCAAAGGGACACCCAATGCCACCATTCGCGCGTTCTTGGAGCAGGTTTGTCCTGTACTTCACCTTTCACCATCTAGCTGTCGGTTTGACATATTATATATCGCAGAACTTTATCTCCCCTTCCACAGTACGCGACGTCACCTCGCTCCGGATCGACTTCCTCTCCGCGCTCTCCCAGCTTGGCTTCATCTCGCCCTCCTCCAAGCCGTCGTCTCCCGAACTCAACGCGAACGCGTCGAACACGAACCTCGTCAAAGCCGTCGTCCTCGGCGGCCTCTGGCCGCGCATCGCGCGCGTGCACCTCCCCCGTTCTGCCATCAAGTTCGACCGCGTGCAAGCCGGCACTGTGCAGCGCGAGAACACCGCGCGCGAGTATAAGCTGTACGACCTGCGCGACGGACGGGTGTTCCTCCATCCTGCCTCCATAATGTTCGGCGCCAGCGCGTGGCGTTCGCCGTTTGTTGCATACTTCCAGAAGCAGATGACGAGCAAGGTTTTCCTACGCGATGCAACTGAGGTACGTGCTTGGTTGCGCCCATACTTCGTTTCTCGCTGCATGCCGCTTACACGGTTGTGTTCTATAGGTCCCCATCTACCCACTCCTGCTCTTCGGCGGCCCCGTCTCGATCAACCACATCGGAGGCGGCGTTACAGTCGGCGCGAGCGATTGTTTCATCAAGCTCAAGGCATGGCCCCGCATCGGCGTGCTTGTCAACCACCTCCGGTATGTTGATCTCACAACGGCTTCAAACCATTAGTACGCCCATAACTGACCCATTCGATTGGTATCGGGATCGGTTTGGTTGTGTTTCAGACGTCTTCTGGATGCGCAGCTGCTGCGGTGCATCGAGGACGGCACCGTGCTTGATGTTGGAGGAGCGGGCGAGAACCCGGTCATACAGGCCATGCAGGCACTGTTGCTTAACGATGGGCTGACGAGTTGAGTGTGTGGGTCATTCCATAGACGCAGAACAGCTGGTCTTAAGTGATCGACTAGAGTATGGCAAGCCTTTAGAGGTCTTGTGTCCTGTGTTCTGTGAGATTACATTCTTGTGTTTATGATCGTGCAGTGCTGTCCATGATAAGTTACTCCTCGTCCGACCCAGAGCCGGAATATTCCCCCTCGTCATCGTCGTCATCTGCATAGCTTCGCGTAAGCGGACAATGTGGGCAGCATAGCAGGGGACCGCACCATCGGCCACATCGTCCTTCGAGATGCTTGCCTGCGCCTGAGATTTCCGAAGCAACGTGCGGATCTCAGTGTCTTCGGGTGAGACCAGATCAAACACGGTCTCCCCGTTCTTGTCCTTTATCCTGAAAAGGGGGTCGCGTCTCGAGATTGATAGCTATGCACCTGGATGGGTCCGGCTTACCTCGTATCCGCACCGGCCTCCAGGAGACTCGAGACGACGGCTGTTCTCAAATCCTGGTCTTCGATGCGCAGTGCGAGGTGGAGAGGTGTCGCCTTCTCCATGCGGTTCTGCGGGTCGACGTCGCAGTCTTCATGTTCAAGTATATGTTCCAATATCTCAAGGTACCCATTCGACGCGCTATAATCGACCGCAGTACACATCAGTACCTGGCCATGTTCACGAGAAGCACTACATGACATACGTACGCATAATGAAGGGCTGCAGATTGACACTCATCGTAAGCTCGCCGCTCCGCTAATGGCTGCACGCGACGGTGGCAGAATAAAGAGGCGCACCAGTGTTGCCAAGCCTGTCGCGATACAAGCCAATCAGTTGGAATACATGGAATCGGAAGGATGTTACGCACCCATCCTGAGCATTGATGTCGAACTTTCCCTCGTCGAAGACCTCGAGGAGCATGTCCTCGTTATCGGACCGCGCTGCGGCTAGGAGCCTTTCGTCTGCGGTCGTCAGGATGGACCTTTCTCCGCCGTACGCGGGCACGTACTGTTCGTGGCGCCGTCTGAAGCCATGACCAAGTGTTTCCAATAAGCTTAGACGAGGCCGCAAGAGTGGTAGAAGTACAGGACGAGGACGCAGTAGTACTACTGGTATGAACACAATGGACTGGACCACTGGGATACGGGATCTGTGATTAGCACCCGTGGGAAAACTCCCCGCATCCCAATCCGGTAACCGTCCTAGTTCGTCATTTCACATCCCGCCGTATCCACGAGGGTTGTACTGGGACCCTAGAGACCGAAAGTGCATAATCCGAGCGGGCATGGAAGGCTCTTCCCGCTATCAAAAACCGACACTATTCTGGCCGGCATCCGATCGAGGACCAACCGTTGGTACGGTTAGTTGCCTTCATTTAGTCAAGACACCCTCCAATGGCCAGGCTTAACCAAGTTCCATCAAGCGCGATCACAGCAGAAAGACGAGTACGAATACACATTATCAGCAGTAGTCAGAGTAGCGATCGGCGTGGCTGGCTTCTAAACTGTACTCGGCCGCGATGGTTGCGGTTCTTCAGGTGGATTTCGAAGTTGGACAGTGTGTCTCCAGGTCCCGGGATGTACAGCTGAGATCTTCCTGTCAAACTTCGCTGATAGAGCAGATTACAAGTACGTACTTTTCCTGGACAGTCGCCGCACACCATGCGAAACACGGTCACGACGCCCCCGGTGCTGGGATTCAGTTGCTGTTGCGCCACGACGTCGAGTGCGTCATTGGGGTAACGCATGCGCATGTCGGCGAGTGCACCTCGCAGCCAGGGAGGTAGGGCCTTTCATAGCAAAGCCGTTAAACAGGAGGATGTCTTCCGTTAGGAGCCTTACCTGCGGGGGTACATTGGCAGGAGGGACATTCATGTCGAGAGTTCTACTACGAGTCAAAGGTTCCCAACCCGGTTTCGACTTCGTGGGTTGGATACGGAGGTAAACCGGCGTCCACGAGAGTTAGATGGGAGCTGACTGCGCCGCGCCTTACCCGAGTGCATAATTAAGAACTCCTGAATCCGTACATGGACGCAGCGCTCGCCGGCCAAGCTCGCTCCGAGCCCGAGTCTCAGAATTACCCCGCATCGGCCACCGGTCCGGCTGTACCGGACTTATGAATGCGCCACAGTTACCGCACAGGCAGCGCAAAGTGGACCACCATGGCCTCTGCTCGCGACATCCTCGAAGAACTGCATCTTCTCAAGTGCTCTCTTCTCCCCGGAGAAATCCTCTCTTTTACAGAGGCATCGCCCGTCTGGGAAACACTGCTCGAGACTTACTCTTTTGACCCGGACGCCGAGCTTCCCCTTGTGGACCATGCCGTTCAATTCGAAGTGAAGGCAGAAGACAGCGACGTCTGGTTCGGAGTTCAGCTGCTGCCTGGGTACAAGGAGGAGGGAGTCACGCCTGTCGTCTCGGTCAAGGGCGATAATTTGGGGCGGGCAGAACAAGAGCGGTGGCAAGCTGTGGTCGCCGAAGCAATAGAAGAAGTTACAGGTAGTGAGTGCGTCTCCGCGCGCTGTCTGCGCAGTAAAACCACTGACAGATGGGAACAGATACACTCTCTACGAGTTGATATCCACTCACCTCCTACCGCGGCTACACGCGGACTCGGGCACCCAACGGACAGTGGTGCCTTCTGATAAATCCACCTCCACCGAGCCAGCTTCTGCCCCACCACCCACTTCCAGCCCGCGATACCACGCCCTCTTCACGTCGCACCACCTCAAGTCCCCTCAGAAGCGACGCTCTCTATCACAATGGTCGCACGAGCTCTCCTTGACGGGGTTCGCCAAGGTGGGCTATCCTGGGGTGATATACTGCGAGGGCTCCAGGGAGGACATCGAAGACTTCGTCTCCCGCGTGAAGAGCATGCAGTGGCTCGCGCTCAGGCTACGCTTCGTGGAACCTATTCCTCAGACAGGGAACCCCGATACCAGGGAATGGTCAGAGTTCGAGAAGGTGGGCGAGGTGGTGGAAGAGATGAGGCGACGCGGAAGGGAGAGTTTCGTTGTCGAGATAGGTATCGGGAGTGCCGGGGCCTCATCCGCAGTCTCAAAATAGGGTACAGCTGTGAAGCACCAGTCAATAGACTGGCACAATATATAACGACAGTACAAGTAGGACCGAAACCGACAGGCAGAGGACCGCATACACAGAGGAAGGCACAGACAGGCATTTTCGCTGCATCTCACACGAATAGACGACAGTCCCATATCATAACCCACTGCATGGCATATAGACCTGGAAGGATCGCAAGCCACGCACGCTCAGTAACGGCGGTCGTCGTAGCGGCTACCACGGTCATAGTCGCGACCATAGCCGCCACCACCACCTCCACCACCAGCGCCGCCTCCGCCACGTTCATAGTCGCGACCGTAGCCGCCACCACCTCCGCCGCCACGCTCGTAGTCGCGTCCTCCGCCACCACCGCCACCGCGGTAGTCCTCTTCGTAGCGGGGACGGCGGCGGGGTTCGTCGCCTCCGCGAGAGTAGCGGCTGTCGTACGGCCTCGGGTCATACGGGCGTTCGTCTGAAACTGGTCGTGTCAGCTAGGCGCGGACCACTTGTGCCGCAAGTGTGCTCACGTTCATTCCTCTTCGGCGGGCCGTAGTAGCGGCCGGGGGTAGGGGTCCGTGCACGGCCGCGACGCGCCTGAACCGAAGTGTGATTGATAGGTGAGCTAACGTGAGATGATGAATCGTGCTGACCTTTTCTACTGAAATCGCCTTGCCCATCAGTTCAGCACCATTCATGGCAGCGATGGCAGCGTCTGCCTCTTCAGCAGACTCCATGGTCACAAACCCAAACCCGCGCGACTCGCGCGAGTGAGGATCATACATCACTTGAGCCTTCTTGACCTGATTCATCTGTCAATACAAAGCATACATCAAGATGGAGGGAAGAACGTACCCGACCCGACTTAGCGAAAGCCGCCTCGAGGTCACGCGTGTCGACCTTGTGGCTCAAGCCAGAAACATGCAAGTTGTTTCCGGGGTTGTTGCCACCACCACCGCCTCCGCCGCCGCCTCCGCCACCACCGTTGTCCCTAGAAGAGATGGTCGTGAGCGCATGTATGGTACGAGCGGACTAAAATTGTGGCGCACCTGTCCGGGTTCCTTATAGGGCTGCGGCTCCTGCTGGAACGACGGGGAGGTTCAGCCCCACGGGGAGGGGAGCGCCTGTCATTCCAGGACTGCTCTTCCTGAGTGCCACCGCCGTTCGAGATAGCCGAGTCGGTGGTGGGGATGCTGATGCCGCCTCCGTTGGTGGGAGGAGCCATATCTTGGGACTGCCAGGCTGAGTACAGAGGGAGACAGGGAAGGGGTGGAAATGTAGTCAGGTCGTGTTACTGGTGTCGAGGACGGGCATGCTGGAGGGAGGGAGCGGCGACGCGAAAGAACAGAAGGCACACCACCAGGCGGGGAGAAGAACTGGCGGAGACACGTGCGAAGCGCGGCGAAAGTGATGGTGAAGCCGAAAAGGGCGCGTCGACGTGGACACTGAAGAGAGCAGTACGCGCCGGCGAGTGAAGGCCTTCAGCCAACGGACGGCAAGCCGAGCGAAACGAAATGAAGCACAGGAGCCGCGCGGATGCTGAAGGCGACATCTGCGAGCTGACGGCCGGGGCTGCTGCTGCTATGGCGGTACGCAAAACCGGCGCGATGCATGCAACTGGTGGGCGCGCATGCGGGACGGGGAAACAGTCGAGGATGCAAGGAACGGGCTCGTGGTCGTCGTCGGTGGCGGGGCGGCTGATGCTGAGGACGTACCGTCATCCATTGCTGTATGCGTTGAGGGGAGTGGGCGGGGGCAGAGATGTGCAGGAATGGAGGGGATGGACAGTGAGAACGTCGAGCCCCATGTAATTTAAGACGCCCCGCTTGCACAAACACGACCACACTCAGCTTACGGGCGTCCCCTTCGCTCGATGCGGATTTTTTGCACGTTCGTCCGCAAGGGTCGTCTAGCTCGTAGCAAACAGCTCTCGTGGACGTAGTATACTCGCAGATAATATATTCGTGCATGAGCCCGACGGCGGTGACGTCGAAGAGAGACTGGACGGAGTGAGCGCGGGTCGGACTGAACCGGCTGGCGTGATGGCGGAGGCCTCGGCTGAGTCGCGGCGGGTCGTGCCTTCGCTGCTCGACGCCCGCCCGCCTTTCTTTACGACCACAACCTCGCCGCACGGTTCACCCGCACCCCCTCCTCCTCCCCCACCACGATGATCCGCGCTCAGCTCGCTGCCACTCTCCTGCGCGCCCGCCCCGCCGCGACCCGCGTCGCCCCCGCTTTCGCCCGCGCGTCGTCCAGCGCACACGGACAGGAGACGTTCGAGTCGTTCAACGAGCGTTACGTCAACTTCTTCCAGTCGGCCCAGGACCTTTTCGAAGTCCAGCGCGGCCTCAACAACTGCTTCGCGCACGATCTCGTCCCCGCCCCCTCTGTCGTCGAGGCGGCCGTCCGCGCTGCCCGCCGTGTCAATGACTACGCGACTGCAGTCCGGGTCTTCGAGGGTATCAAGGAGAAGGTTGAGAACAAGCAACAGTACCAGGCGTACCTTGACGAGCTTAAGCCTCTCCGGGAGGAGCTCGGTGAGTCCCACCCTCCCGGTCCTATGGTACATTTTACTAACGAACCGTGGACGACCAGGCATCAACATCCGGGAGGAGCTCTACACCTCGTGAGCAGCGAGAGGGGTTGCCCTAGAGTACGTCTTCGTCGGTTCCTTGTGCATACAAAGTCATTGACGGCCACCTCACAGTATTGTATCCCGAAAAGTCAATTATACACTACCATTCCACTAGGATTATCATTCGACTTTCCCGCCGAACGCATAACCTTCGGTCCACGCGTGCAAGTGTCTTCTTGCGAGATAAATTCTCCGATACCAGCCCTGTCGCGGTGACCCCAGTGCGAGGGGCCTGCTAGCCTCGGCGCTGGAATAGTAAGCCGAACACAGTAGCTCCCGCCCAAAATGACAGGGTCTATGATGTAGTCGTCTGCGCAGAGACTTTGATGCAATTCGGCGTAAAGACAGTACTTGGTAGCGAGCTACTGAAACATGTGTGTGGGGCAGACATTGCGACGCTGGATGCACAGGCATTATAGACTAGGGGCAAGGGCAGGAGGGTATGGGGCTGTTGCAGGCGAGATATGGCAGATGATGCGAATAAGGAGCAATAAAGAAACGATGCTTGCGTAAATGTAAATAGGTGCGAGGGTCAGGACTGCTGACAGCCCGTACGGTGGAACGAAATCTGCGACGGGAAACATGCGGATATGGGGATTGACAGAGAGCGATTGTGTGTGACCGCGTATGCGACGCGGAAAGATGATGCGAAATGCGTTGAGAGAATTGCTGTACTTGAGATATACCTGAAGATATGCCGATGATATGTTGCGAGACGAAATGATGCCTAGTAGCCGTAATATGCGCGCTGGAACGAAGAGTCAGTATCGGACACAGGAAAAGTTATGAAACCGTCCGTACCATCCTGTCACTAGAGGCTGGTCAATAACACCGACGTGAGACGAATAAGATGAACACTCACAACAGCCAGATGACCTTGGAGCCGGTCTTGCAGCCACGGAGAGTGACTATGTGTCCCCGAATGGATTCGTACAATAGTGCACGCTGGTCCTTGTCCGCCTGCAGCAGTGATGAGACGAAGAAGCTCGCCGAGATATTCCATAGTACTCACATTCGGGAGAACACTAGCGATGAGCTGACTGCCAGTAGGTGACAAGGCAAGGTCAACGATCATGGCCCTTCGCGCACTGCAGAATCGACAGAACGTGAGTGAACCTGCAACGAAGAGTATATCAGGAAAACATACCTCTTCGCCGGCTCACACATTCTCCTGATAACTCTGTCGAGTGTATCTTTGCCGCCCTCCTTGAGAGCTTTGGTGATGGATTTGATCCCCTGCTCACTCGTAGCATACTCTAGCAACCCGGCCAGGATATGGCTCATAGCCATGTCCCGGTGACGCTGAGAGCCGTGCTCGAGAACTTCGAGGAGTGACATGTATCAGCCGAGGCAACGTACCAACGTTAGGATATCGACTCACTGTGCTGGACGCAGTATGAACCCCATTGGTTCTTTGCCACCTCACCGAAGACGTTAGGGCCTTGGTTTAGCAGTTCATCGACGATGCCGTCTTTCGCGGATTCCTCAAGGTTCTCGAATGCGTGCTGGAGGACAAACACATCAACAAAAGGCTCGATTACTTGAGATGATAGTAAGGGGATATACCTGAACTACTAAAGAGCCCGTCTCATGGCAGGCCAAGGACGCCCACTTCCCTTTGAGGGATTTGTTAACGCTTAATGTCGATGGAGTCAGATCGGCGAGGCATGCATGCACACGATCACACTCACTACGCAAATATGGGAGGTGCAGGAGTCGTCCACGTGAGCTCCATGATCTGCGAAAACGTCAGCAACGTAGACCCGCGATAAATGTGATATGCTATACCTTGCTCCAGACGTGCGACGCGTGCTTGTTCACCAGCGTCTGTGCTGGGTCTCCAAGGAGTAGTTCAGAGACGATCAACAAACGAACTTCCTCTTCGCAGTCCAGCGCTTTCTGGAGGACATGGCACCCGTAGCAGTTCATCGCGAGGTCAACGACGCGACCCCTGTGCCGAAACGTATGTCAGCATAGATAAGCGGTTGTAAGCAGCCTACTTACCGCATACAGGTGACGATCTTACGCCTCTCGTCGACACTAGAGGTAGCTTCAAGACACCGCTGCACAGCCCAGTTGCCAAATCTGTGCGCGAGGAATCAGTCGTCGAACAGACCTAGACACACGAAACATTTTACCTGTGAGCCATCATCTCAAAGCCTTTCGCACAGATAGCGTCTACGATCTTAGCGCGCTCTTCGGCGTCGGCGACTTTGAGCTTCTGCTGCAGGAAGATGGAGGCTTGCTGGTCTGAGGATTTGATGATGCGCCCAACGAACAAGTCGTACGGCGGGGTCGAAGAGGGGTGCAACAGCGACAAGAAGTTGATAGGCTATGACCTTGATCAGGAAACGACGCAGACGCGACGCAAGATTCAAACTGACCTCGTGAACCTGGGAGCTCGAACGATGAGAAGAAATCGAATGCGTCTGCGGGGAACGGAACAAGGCATCGCCCCCGATGAAAGCAAGACCCCGGTCCGCTCCCTCGTCCGCTCTCAGCCACTCCGAAGAGGGCCGCCGCTGCTGAGCCCAGGAAGATGGCGAAAGCGGAGGAGGAAGCGTCGCAGACTCCATACGGCGGCGATCAGCTGGAGCAGCCGAAGGAAAGAGTGACGGTCCACGCGAAGGGTGAGTGAAAGGGTTGTCCGAGAATGGCTCGAACGCCGGGGAGTATCCAGCTTCGGGTCCGAAGGACTGCGACGGAGGGTAGAACGAGCTCTGAAGACCCATGCCACCATCTTGCATTCTATACCCGGTCTCGAACATCAAGGAATTGTTGTCACTCGGGCGGTGCATACCGCTGAAGTCGAACGGCGGCAGAGTCTTTTGGTCGAATGTCTTGGCGGGACTCAGGTCAGTCGGAGTCAGGAGAGCAGAAGTGGTAGAGATGGGCGATAGATCGGGGGAGGTGGGCGAGTGGGAGTAATCGTTCTTGAACCGGTTGCCATGAGCGGCAGGGGCAGGAGAGTTGAGGTTCAGCGAACGAAGCAGCTGCTCGACGCGCTGTACACGATAAAGGTGAATACCGGCGCATATATGCAGCATATAATCAACTCACGAGCTCATCGTAGGTGGGCGAAGTCCTCTTTCGGCCATCACCGATCGCGCCGACGCACTGGCGCCGTTGGCCGTCCAGGCCAACGGGCCCAAAGACGTCTTCACCAGCGTTGGGCGCCGGGAAGGAGGACGAACAATGAGGGTCCGAACGGAGGGCTCCGGGTGCGCCGCCACCAAAGTTGACTCTAGTGAACGAGTCGATGGCTTTTGACCAGGCGACATCCGAGGGCTGCGGTTGAGGAGCCCAGATGGAGGAAGCGGAGGATCTTGAGGAGGGAAGGGGGTCGAAGAGGGGAACGAACGGTTGCGAAGTCGAGGTCTGGTCCATGTCGGCGAAGGAAGAAAGGATAGTGGGGGATGAGAGGAGGAAAGAAAAGGAGCGACAGAAGGTTATATACCGTGGCGGGTTGGACTTGACCGGCGTGACGAGGTGCGTATTGGGGAGGGCGCGCCGCCCGATTTGGGTGTCCGGTGCCCAGATCGAGCGAGTTCTCAGCGTTCGCACGCGGGACTGTCAGGGAAGGCGACACTTTGCGGGCAAAGCTGGACGGCTTCCTCGATGGTCACATCAATGTGATTAGCCCCCGAGAACAGAACCCCCGAGTTGGATTCCCTCTACGCCGCCGCCATCCTCAGCGGGCACACTGTCCGAGCAGGCCACCAGTTTGGCTCTCTCTCGGCGCGCAGACTCAGACGCTGCGCTGCACTGAATGCACGGTCGTGCGTGCGGAGCCTGCGGGGTATGGATGGCACGGCGTCACATCCATCTGTTGGACGTGCGTTGCGGGCGTCGCCCGACGTGACCTATCAGGACGGCTGAGAGAAGAGAGGAGCAGTCATTCCGGAAAGAAGCACTCACCGACGTGCTGCGCGATCCCTTTGACAGCGACGTTGCGAACACACGTGGGCCGAACTGCACACCGAAAGGAGCGGTTTGGAGCGTTCCCCTGGACCGTCGAGCATTTGTCCGAGCGTGGTGCCTCTTCATGCGGATCCGATGGCGTCCAGGTGAGCAGCTGCAGCGGGATTGATGCAAGTGCGTAGATCTCGCAGGCCCGAGTAAAGAGCATCCAGAGAGGAACTGTCCGCGGAATTGCCTGCCGTCCGAGAAATGAAGGAGGCGCTGGGGACGTATCGATCACCGAGTTAATTAATGTCTGCGCAAATTCTGTGACCGGTTTGCCAGAGACAGAAGCACGAGTACGACAATCATCACGCAGCAAAAGAAGGATGCGCCGCCGGAAGCGTGCCGATGGCACCCATGAGGCTATCGCGTCCATCGCTGGTGACAGCCACGACGTGGGGCCAGCCGTAGGTCGCATGAGCGGCGCACACCATGACATGTGGCGGCGCGAGCGGACTGCAGAACCAGTTCATCAGCTTCGGTAGAGCCAACCGCGGCAGATCGTACCTTCTTTATTCAGGACGTTCAGATTCCGGTGGGGCGTGAGCTGACGGTCCTAGAGTTGGTACGCGTCTTGTTAATCGGCTTGCAATACGCATCGGTGGAGTCATCGTCGTCTGGAGCTGTGGGACTCAATGCGTCATATGTCAAATGTGTTCTTTGTTTCCTATGCAAGGTAATGATACATCAATCCGATATTCCAAGAGCTACATCCGCGCACGACATCTAGTGATGGTCTGATAATAAGCAGTACAGGCATAATATAGCGAACAGCGAAGAGCACACGAGCACGTACGATCCAGACCATGATGCGACCAGTCGAGTCCAGACTACTCTCCACCTCCGCCGGCGAGCTCGAGGATCAGTCGACATGCGACGTCCATGAAGATGTATGGGGAAACGACCTCGTCGTCGCGCATGTTAAGGTCCTTCACCGAACGGCTTGATTCCGACGCCGTCTCCGACAGGTTATAATCAGGATGAGCCATGTCGAATTTGCCAGCGCCTTCCTCGACGGAGGCCTTGTACGTCTTCTTGTGGTGGAAGTCGACGAGGTAGTTGATGTGATCAACCATGTACAGCTGTAGATTCATGAGAACCTACGGGAATAACCCAGTGAGCATATGAGCGTAGGTACAATAGGCCTCGAGCTTACCACAACGTCTTGGACTCTCGCGCGGGTTTCGATGAAGTAGATGGAGGAGGCGGCACGGAGGTCAACGTAGCCGTCGTACTCTCTCGCGCGCTCGATTTTCGCACGGTCGCCATTGCGCTTGTCTTGCAAGAGAGCGCTCGCGCCGAGACCGCCGAGGTTCTCCTTCTCCTTCCACTCCATGCCCAGCGTCTTCAACGTGCGGTAGATTTCGAGCATCACTTCCATCGGCGGCGACCGACTCCGGATGCCGAAATGCCACTTCGTCCGATGCTGCTTCTTCTCCTTCACCGGTGTCGCACGCTTCGCGTTCGCGTATGACTGGAGGTGGTGCGGTTCGGGAAGCTGTTCAGGAAGGGAAGAGTTCAGGACAGCGAAGTTGTTGCTCTCAGCTTCAGTGAGTGGTGTAGAGAAGTCGAGCTCGTCGTCTTCGTCGTCGTCGTCGTAGTCGTTGAACTCCGAGTCGAACGGGTTCTCCTCGAGGTCGGTACCGCCTCCTGGAGAAACCGCATTTGGTGACAGTGGGTGACGAGGCTAGGAACGGGCTTCAATTACATTGCTTCGTGAAGAGTTGAGAGACTACGTACGTCCATTACGGCCAGTTTGGCGTCCCGTTCTTGCTCCTCGAACTCTGCCACTATCTCCAGTCAGCACGAAATGTCCATACCTATTGGCAAGCATATACTCACAGCTCCGCCCCGCACGCCGCTTATCCCGCAGAAGCATATAAGCAACTTTCACCGCGTTGCCTTGAGGGCCGTCATCGCGCCTCAAGCACTCCCACACGTCTTCCTTGTCGACGCCATCCATGCGCGATGCCAGCTCTTCGACGACGTCGTCTTCTATACGGCCAAGGCCCTCGATGATCTCAAAGTCGATAGCTTTTGGGGGGGTGACGAGTGATGACAAGGTGCCCAGGACGGGCCCTTGTTGAGGGAGCGGGCTGAGGTACTTCGGAAGGTCGATCGTGAAGAACGGGTGTTGCATGATCTCTGGGACGGTGATGCGCTTCACCGGGTCCACAGCAAGCATGCCGTTGATAAGGCCCTTCGCATCCGTAGAGAGGTATCCTGGCAGGTGGTACACGCCCTCTGCTAGCTTGTCAGCGGCGAGTCAGTGCAAGCGAAGAGCATACATACGACTGATCTTCGTGAACAGCGTTTGCACGTCGTCGTCCTCAAACGGCAAACGGCCGCAGAGCATGACATACAGGATTACGCCGCAACTCCATACGTCGATTTCCGGGCCAGTGTACAGTCCGCCGCGGATGACCTCGGGGGCGGCATAGTTGGGGCTTCCGCAGCTCGTCTTCAGGAAGTCGCCGTCCTTGATTTCGTTCGACAGGCCGAAGTCAGCTATTTTGACGTTCAGGTCGTCGTCGAGAAGGACGTTCTCGGGCTTCAGATCTCTATGTACTATCTTGAGATGGTGGCTGTACTCAATGCCGGATATGAGTTGTTGGAAGAACCGACGCGCTTGAGGTTCGGACATGCGCCCGTTCGCAACGATATAGTTGAAGAGTTCGCCGCCTGCGTACTCGAGTACAATAATGATGTCTGTGGGGGTCGAGATGACTTCATATCTAGAGAGAAACTGAGCTCTGCGACCTCAGGGACAACGAGCTCGCACGTACAGCTTGATGATATGTGGGTGTCTGAGCGTGCGCATGTATTCCACCTCGCGTTGTACTCGCGTCTTCGTCCTATGCTTCGCAATAGCTTGTTTTGATATGAACTTCATGGCGACCTTCTGGCCGGTGACTGTATGGACGGCCACTGTACATGCTGCGATTAGGAGCTGTACGAGGCGAAATGAAGGAATGTATGACTGACTTTTGACCTTGCCAAACGTCCCCTCTGCTATCTCGCCGACCACCGTATACTCTCCGAGCTTGTACGCCGGGTACTTCTGTTGAGGGTCTTCTGACATCTTGTACACAAGAGCTGCAGCGTGTAGTCCGGTATGGAGGGCGGTATGAGAGGAGGTAGCTGCTATTGGTGGGCGCTTCCGCGGATCGCTGCAGTGATCGACGAATGCGGGGAGTTGTTGTCTCGTATTTGTGTCCGGTGGCGTCTGAGTGAGCGATCCCGCGGCGCATTCGCACTGGTCACGAACGACCTCGCTGAGTGTAAACTGCACCTCGTCGACTGCTAATGAATGGACAGCCAGCGAGCATGTATGATCGCCAATGCAGTTAAACGCATCTACGTATGTCCTATAGAACTTATGTGTACGCATGATGAATAAGTACGTCAATCAGCCTTGTGATATTCAACCTGATGATCCCGGCAGCTGACGCCATAGTATAGGTTAATGAGCAGCCTGTGCAATATTAGAACACCGACTTACTATGGTACTCAGTAGTGTTGACATCTCCGAGCAAGAAGAGCACGCGGGATCCGTTGTTTTCAGACCTGCGCGCATAAACTACTGACTAACCTGCATTTACGTATACACAGGAAGGACCGTCGAAGGGACATTTCAACGAGAGAGCGTCGAGGATCCGACAGCGCGGGTGAAGACAGACGCCTGACGGGCGAGACCGGGTGGTCCCTGCGGCGGCAAGCACTTGGCGTATTGTCCCTGTGGAATTTGAACTGCACCTCGTCTTCCCGCCATGGCCTCACTGACTCATGGGGGTGGGGATGCCCTATCTCTCCGCACTATTCGCAGCCATACGAATCAAGCGAATAATGGAAGTGATGAGGATCACAGCGCCAGAGCTATCCAGCGCGCGGAGGACGAAGATACACATCCCCAGCCGTCTCAGACGTACCAGTGCCTCCTCGTCTTCGCAGGCTTCATGATGACCTTCCATGTCATCGGTATCAACTCAATCTACGGTCTCTTCCAGGTTCGTCCGAACGGCGTATCTATCCAAGTGTCCTGCTTACCATTCATATATAGGAATTCTACACGTCTCCTGAGACAAACATCAAGGGTGCGGAAGGGCAGGACGCTCTGGTATCCCTTGTTGGGACCATCGGCAGCGGACTGACCTGGAGCGGAAGCATCTTTGTGAACCCAATGATCGGAAGATTTGACAATGTGAAGCTCATTTCCCTGACCGGCGCATTCATCATGAGCGTTGGCATAGTGTTGGCGAGTTTCTGCACTGAGGTATGTGCTTACGGAGGTACATCAGCTATATTCGTTCAGCGCAATCTGACATGACGACCGCAGCTGTGGCAACTGTACTTGACGCAAGGACTGCTCTACGGGATTGGTTCCAGCATGTATTACTTTCCCATCATGTCACTCACGCCCGCGTACTTCGACCGTAATCGCGGCGCGGCGATGGGAATTGTGCTTGCCGGCAGCGGTATCGGTGGTCTAGTCCTCTCGCCAGTCTTCCACACCTTGCTCACTCGTCTCGGGATCCGATGGGCTCTGCGGATCCTGGGCATGTGGAACTTTGTGCTGGGCATCCCTATCTCAAGCGTTCTGACGAAGAAACACGGGGCCGCTGCGAACGCCGCGGGGCGCACTCGTGTCAGTATGGCTATGATCAAACGGGGAACCTTCATTCTCCAGGTACGGACGGCTCCAGATTCGCGGGGCTTTTTTGTCAACTGAAGCTTGCTTGCGTTTAGTCCCTTGGAGCCCTCCTTCAAGCGGCCGGCAATATGGTGCCGGTGTACTTCCTGACCACGTACTCCGTGTCCGTCCTCTCGTACTCGAGCTCCACGGGCAGTCTCCTGTTGGCTGTAAACACCGCCGTGAACAGCGCAGCACGCATAGGCATGGGGATTCTCGCGGATCGCGTGGGACGGCAGAACACCATGGTCCTAAGCGTAAGCCCGTCGTGCCTATTATGTATTTTGAATCTCCCACAACGCCTCCCCAGGTCATCCTATCCGGTATCGCTGTCTTCGCCCTGTGGTATGACTCCGACCGCGCGCGCTTCCTCGCCTTCGTTGTATTCTACGGCATCCTTGCCGGGGGATATAACGCGCTCCTGCCGACCACGATTACGGAACTGTACGGCGTCCAGAACTACTCCAGCGTGAACGCGTTCATATACTTCATTCGTGGGCTCGGAGCGCTGTTCGGCGCGCCCGTTGCGGGTCTTATTCTGGGGAGTCACCAACGGGGCGCGCGTGTTACGGGAAGCATGGCATTCAACATGGGCGTCCTGAAGAATCGGTACAACGAGGTCGCTATCTTCGACGGAGTTCTCCTTCTCGCCGCTGGAGCATGCGTCGCATATGTTCGATGGTTGGATGCCCGGGACAAAGGGGGGTGGGCGTGGAAGGCGTGACCCGTACGGCCCTGGCTTCTCGTACAGACGTAACATTTACCTCGACGACCGGGAGCTTCTGGTTCTCGGTCGCATGCAGTCCATGGTCCAGTCGTGGCTGCGAAGCACACGCAAAATCGGGGGTATCGAAGGAGGCAATATAGATTCCGGGGTTCGCATTACATCAAGTACTTCGAAGATGTATGTCCCAAAACTACGAGCAGGGCCAAGAAAGGCGGTCACCAGGGACCAGGGTCGCGCTCAACTCTACAGGGACGAGACTCCCCGACGCCCTGGAACCCCCTCGTCCCCATGACGGGGAAGAGAGGCAAGGCAGCCGAGGAGCGTCAATTTTCCACAACCGTAACAGACACAACACGTAGGAAAGCGTGCAGGGACTTGACTTGGTATGTGGGTTAAGGAAAGGCGACACAGATAATGGGAAGGCAAAGGGAGAAGCTTACAAGCGAGAACTCACTGTATGCGTAGGTATGAACCGCTCACGCACAGATGCACTCATAATGAGATGGCGTAACCCTGGGAGATGGCACAATTGCATTGCGTTGGGGCTAGAATAACACATGGTGAACACGATGAGTACCCATGGCGGAAAAAGGCGAAGGAGTCGAAGGAGGTGAGGAGGTGGAGAAGGGAGTGGAAAGAAGCGCCCGTGAGCTGCAAGAAAATGCTTCACACAGTTTCCCACGGTAGCACGCGGTCCGTTGATCCGCCGCACATCCGGATTCGCCCAACCACCGCTCTCTCGAGTTTGCGCCCACTAGCCGGGCTGTGGTTTCGACTCGCTGTTGGTTCATCCGACTCTCCATGATGAGGGTTTCTGCAACACGCACGGCATGCATGAATATTTTTGTAAGTGCGCACCACAACGGGTCCATGTTACTCACAGCTTTACGTGGTCCAGCATCGCGAAACGGGCCTTACCTTCAACTAGGTTCGCACAAGGTGCCGGCCATACGACGAGCATGGTGCGGAAGCAGGTTGGGATCTCGAGGTTCGCGCCTTCTCTCCCCCGACAATCGCAGTAGCTTGTGGCTTCTCGGCACTGGATTGACCCCCATACTCGCACATTAAGGTAACGATGCATTCCAGCCCACTTAGGCTCGCATCGACGTTCTGACCCGCTTCGAATAGCGCTGCACATATCGGGGACTCGGTGGCAAATACCCGAGTGTTACCGACTCGATCAGAGTGCGGGGCAGCTCACAACCGAGCGTTTAAGCTCGCTCGTTACCAGGCCCACGACGTGCATAAGTTTGTCCCTGGTCGGTACAAACTAATGGCGGCTGGGACCCCTTATACCGGTACGTAACGACGTTCTCATGCTGCATCTTGTCCGCTCGCATAGCCTGTCCGATAGCCTCATCCCGCACGCCTACTCGCTGTTGGCATGTCTGAGAACCACTACGAAGCGCGGCAGCGGCGACGCGTTTGTACGTACTGCACACACTTCCCTGGTTCTATCTGGCGTCGTTCCCCCGCGGTGGCTTAACGCTCGAATAGGATCCCACGTCTGACCCTTGCCTGGACTCAAAAGACCTGACCGATAGTGTCATCTCTGACGTTCTGTCATTTATAACTACTACACGTGCAGCTGTCGCCGCGCCGCTGGCGTGGTTGCAACTTCATGGAGCAGGGAGCGCCCCGATGTAGGGTGCCTGGCAGGCCCATGAACGCTTGCACATCGAACTTTGTTGAGTGACATAAAGCGCTCAATTGAGATCGTAACTCCAGCCTCACCCCTGACAATGCCGCCGCGTTGGCCCTCATTGCTTCCACACATTCTATGCGCAAGCTATATTTATCACGTCATGCAAACCTTCTCACCCTTCCGCACAAGCGGTGGCTGAATGAATGCGTTTCAACGGTTGCTGCGTTTTGTGGAACATCACTCATGCGCGTGGAAAGCACACAGAAGGTGTGAGGGCATGTTGTATCAAGTGACGCTCTAACCTGCGGTTCAATATGCAGGGCGCATACAGGCAAGTACCAAGCTTGTTAACGCCACAGTTCGAGCCGCGCCCGCTCTTCGCGTCAAACTCTCAAGGGGCACCGTTTCTCAACGGAAGGCGCTCCCTATCTCCGCACTTCCTACCTCGCTGTTATGCCGTGGCGGCCGCCCGCCGCACCATGCGTTCTGCTTCGTCGACTAGCCGGTACTGACTTGCCATATACACATTCTTTGTGGGCGCATCTTTCCACGGCGGCGCCGACCCCGGTGTAAGAATGTACAGGCCTGCAGACTTCTTGGACGTCATGACACGTCCGGGGGTCAGGGTCCTCCAAATGTACGTACTACCCACCGTGCTGCAATCTGTCCCTTCTCGTCCGCGTCTGACGTGTACCTGGACAGACCCTGAGATGCCCGACCAAACTGCTTCGGAAGCTGCCTCATGGCATCATTGCGACGCCCAGTACTGTTCCAATGGACTGCAGCATATGGCACCAGCTCGGGCGCGAAGTCCGCTGACAGCGATCAGAAGCGTATCGGCCCACGTTGCGTCGTGTGTGGTACGACTGGGACAAATTGGACACTTCGCCAATCCAGCACGTCCGCTCAAACGGCCGATATCAACGGGACATCCACAAAACCGTGTCAGTAGCCCAGGAAGCTTGGAACCGCCCTGTCATGGACGGAGCGGGGAGCTTGAGGTCATGGACTGCGCAGACCGTGTTCTCTCGTCCTGGATTGAATCCAGCATCTGTTAACCAATAAATTTCCTTCCAGTGCACCGATATTACGGTATATCGTTACAAGCTGCTACACAAGCTCGCGGCCGTCTCGTTTGAACACCTTCGCCCCCTTCATGACAAACGTAATGTTTGACTTATCGACCGCGCTCTCAAAATCGTTCTCTAGGTCTCCGCGAGTCGCCACGATGTCCGCCGCGAAGCCCCTCGCGATAACTCCGAACGGCACCTCGTTGTCCCCTACCACCCTTGCGGCCTCCTGCAAGTCCGCGATCTTCTCGAGTCGCGCCGCACCCTCCTCACCCTCCCACGCCGCACTCCGGACGCATTGCCAGCCACCGACCGTCGCCCACCGGAGAACTTGGCGCCAGTCCGCACCCAGACGTACCATCAGCTTCATCTCCAATGCATTGTCGCCATGCGGGAACGGGCCCGTGTCCCCTCCACATGCAATGTTCGTTACACCCTTCGCCAGCGCCCTGCGGAAATTGTTCACAGCGCGGTCCCAGCGTCCGCCCGGCGCCTTCTCCGTGTCGGTCGAATAGAACACGGACAAGGTGGGCACCCAGATGATGCGCGACCGTTTCACCGCGTCGATCACCGCGTCTCCAGCCCCAAGGTCATTACCGTGCTCGAGCGTGTCCACTCCACCGTTTTCGGGGAGCAGCTCCGTGCGCCACTTTTGCGCGTGCGCCGCGACCTTCACGCCGAGCTGCCGCGCGGTACCAATAAGCACCTGGAGCTCGCTGCTCGAAAACGTTTGGATATCGGCGCTCGCGATCTTCGTCGACACATCTGCGATGCGGGTCCGGACGCGGTAGTCTAATGGCAAAACGCTCCTTCGTGAGTCTCCGCTGCCTCGCTGTTCCTGCCCACCGTCCACTCACCTGCGTACAGCTAGGTAATCAAATGACAATGTTAGACAACGTGTACGGACCGGAGAGCGCGATCGACGTGCCTTGATCCAGTCCGCGCCTGCCCCGACCTGCTTGCGAACCGCCCGTCTGCACTGTGCTTCGCCGTCAACAAACTCCGCCCCGGTCACGCCCTCGACGCCGTCCTGGTGCAGGTGCAGGGCGCTCTTCGGACCTAGGCCCGAAGACACACGCAGCCCGAGACTCAGCCATAACACGAGCGCTCAAAGGGACGCAGGGACACACCGTAGCTTCCGCTCGCGATGAGGGCACGGGATGCGCAGAAATATCGGGGCCCCGGAATAAGCGGGGCCGGACCCGACAGACACTTCCTCAGCTGGATGTCTGCATCGGCTGCGCCCTCGGTGCCTAGATCCCTGCGAAGGCGAGCCAGGTAAGTATCGTCGCTGTGCACTGCGGGGAAAGCCAGTCCAGGCTGTTTGCCGTTGCACTAGCGGCCTAGACTAGGGCTGCAGGACAATGTGATTCGGGTGCGTACCGTACGGTAGTGTATCCTGCCATCAGCGTGCGCTTCGCGTGGACTGTTGCGCGCACGGTGCGCTCGACCAGGCTCTCCTTTGTCAACTGGTCTTCCCAGCTGACCTCGGCATAGGGGTGGAGGAACACTGCAAGAACCGCACGTCAGCAACTGCCAGGCCCTCCTCTGATTCTCCGCCAATGAATGAAGTATCCAGTATGCTGGTGTCAAAACACCTAGCCCAGACGCGGAGATGGCGTCCGAACCCTGAAGCGTAAAGTCCTAAATCGACGGGGCGCGACTCACTGTGCACATGGGCGTCGACGAACCCGGGCAGGACGGTCGCGGCACGCAGGTCGACCACGTCCTCGTTGCCGGCGGAGAAGTCTACCCTGCGCACGTCCTCGTCATCGTACGGCTCCACTCCGAGCACGAGCCCCGTGTCGGGCGAGACGGCAACCACGCGCTGGGGCAGCAGCTGCAGCGTCTGCGGATCAAAGAGCTTTCCGGCGTAGATCCTCACGATGCGCTCGCGTTCGCGTTCGGAGGCCCCCGAGGACGAATGCGCCGCCGACGATCGCGTGTGCGGCTCGGCGGCGGCCGTCGCCGCTGCTGAGGGCTCCAAGTTCCGGTCAGAGCCTGAGTCTGATCTTGGCAGGGTTGTGTCCGTCATTGTCTGAGTTGAAAGCGAGCCCGGCGCGTGCGCTGCCGCTGTGCGCGTAAACGGGGGTCGGTGCGTGGGGCAGGGACTGGGGTGGACGGTCGCGGCGGAGCACCTTTCCCGGCGAGCTAGCTACGCTGAGCGCCGCAGCGTTGAGGGCTAAGCTGAAGACGTCGAGGGTGTGCACTGGGCTGCGGCTCGCGCCAGGCGAGGGCTGGACGGCGTGCAGGACGCTCACGCTCACGCTGCGGGCATCAACCGGTCCGCGCTCACAAGGACGACAATCCGCGACCCGGCCGTCCGGGACGATCTCACAAATCGACCCCGCGATCGCTCTGATCGGCGCGCTTCAGACTGTGACCGTCGGCCAAACACCCTCAGGCGCGGCGTGACGCTCACCAAGTTCGCCCGCTGCACCCTCCTTCACCTCTACCGCGCCGGCGTCGCCCTGCGCTGCTCCTGATGTCCGTGCGAGAGCGCACCCATCCCCGCCGGATTCCCGATCGCCAGCACAAGCGAAATGAGGCCGTACACACCCGCCCCTATCGAGCCGCGGGCGTGCGCGGGAGGACACGCCTCCGCCGGGTGCGCATGCCGGTGCGCCCGCTCGGGGCGACGTCCAATGGTGTGCGCGCAACAAACACCAAGCAGCGCGGCCCGTGCCTCACACCGCGACAAACAACACCAGCCAGTTGGCTCCAGCCAAGCCCCGAGTGCCCGAGCCGCGCAGCCGAGGGTCGGTAGCCTACTGCCACCTCCGCACTGTCCAGCTGCTCCCAGCTGTCACCCGTGAGGTGTGCCCGTGCCCGCCCTCGGGATGCAGCCGGCAGATGCGAGATGGGCGATCGCAAACGATAATAGGCTGTACGCGGGGGCATGATGCGGACACATGCACAGGGGCGCGCCTCGCGGCCGGAAATGAAGCTTGACGGCCCATTCTTGTATGCATATGGAAATGAGGATCGCATCCCGCGCGTCCCGCGATGATGGTGTGTGCGCCGTCACGCGGCGGTGTGGTCTATGTCCCATTTTGGTCGCGAACAGCAATAGACGGCAATCGGCGAACAGCGAGGGAGGTGGGGTACTTCGAGTGTGTTTGGCGCGGCTGCGCGCGGACTCGGCGAGGCGTGCCGCGCGCGTCTAAGTGAACGAATATACAGTATACAGCGCGGGTGGGCGGGTATCATATTGAGCGTGTGCATATGGAGAGGTAGATGAGTACGTCTAACGTCCACTCAAGATGTGTACGATATGATACAATGGGGGGAGAGCACTAATATCGGGAACATACCAAGATTGAACAAACTATAGCGTAACGTACAGGTGAGCGAATGCCAATGGGGGTCGGACGTAATCATACAGCGGTAGACTCAGGCGTAACAACGGCAGCCGGGTGCGGAGGATCGTCTGGGTGGGGTTCAGCGGGACGAGCGGGCGGAACTTCGATGCGGCTAAGCGCGAACGGTCCCTCGAGCGGAATAGCGTTTAGGTTCTCGTTGTACATGCGCCATGATCCGACAAAGTTCTTGTTGCCGATCAGGTAGCCCCGGAAGATCTGCTTCATGTTTGTGGGCAGGTCCGTCGGAATGCGGACTAGGACGATGAGGCCGTCCCACTTGCGGACGCGGCCGTAGAAGCGGTAGTGGTGCCACGCCTCGCCGTGGTGCGGGAGGACCTACAGAGTCCGAACGGAAGCGGAGGTGAGCCACGAGGGGTGGACACGGGTTGCATGATCTACGTACCTCGCCGGTGATGAGGATATCCTGTATCCCGTTGCACTCGTTCTCGATATACTCCTCGTAGTCGTCCGGGACGCCCTCCGACATGAGTTCGTCGACGATCGCCTCAGCCTCGCGGTCGCGCTCCAATCTTAGCTCGCGCAGGAAGAGCGGGTTGCTCTCGTCGCCGTAGTAGAGGTCAACATCGGAGTCCTGCGATGCCGTGCTTACGCGACGGGAACGTGGGGCCGGATCCTCGTCCATGGCGTCTCCGTCTTCGTTGTCGTCGACAGCAAGATCTTCGCCAACGCCAGCTTCGGCGCGGGCTGCCCTCTGGTGGTACGCATCGATGCGAGCACGGAGCTGCCTCTCCTCTTCCTCTTGCGAGGCGATGCACATCCCGCACGTGCCAGGGTTGTGCGAGTTCGGCTTGCCCTCGACGTAGTCTTCGTACTTGACCACTGTGCGCGTACCCGGAATCTCGACGCGGAGCGTGTTGCCGACGTGACGGTAGTCGAAGGGATACGGGAGATAAGCATTCTGGACATTGTCACCGAGATCCCCAGGAAGGCTGCCCGTCGGGACGGGGATCTCCGGGTCGATGCAGTGGTGCTCACGAAAGCGAACGAAAACAGGTTGCTCTGCGACCTTCGGAAAATCCGTAAGGTCCGGCATTTGGTCAGCCTGGACGATGTCGCGGTAGCGAAAGAAGTCCGGTATCTGTTCCATTGGTTAGCACGTGTAAAAACCTTGGATACGAGTGGCGTACCTGCATGCGTCCGGCGAACATGCCGGCGATGGAACCGAAAGTGTAGACAACACCCTTGAGCGGCAGATAGCCGCGAGGGTCGTAGCAGCCCGTCAGACGGTTCCAATCATTGTCCCAGCTGGCACTGATCGCTTTCAGGTCCTTGCGCCAAGATACGCCAGTCTCCAGCAGACGCTGCTCGGGAGTCAAACCGCGTATCCAATCCCACGAGCCCGGCTTGTACAGCTGGACGCCCCGGACAGAAGCCCACTCGATGAAGTCGGCTTGTGTAGGACGGACGCCGTCGGCAGGGTCCGCGTGCGCACGATCGACAGGGAGCATGGAAGGGGGATCGTAGGGAACTGCCTCTGCGAGCATCACGAAGACCATCTTCGCTCCCAGGCCGATGAGGGGAGGCATGATGGTCACCTTGCGGATGTAGTGCACGACCTCTTCGATGACCATGTCGGGGTCGCGGAACGTGGGAGCAAGGCCGAGCGGAGTGGCATCCTCCCCCGGCTCGGGAAGCGCGTCCTCGTCGGGTAGGTCGAAGCGCGAGTCCGGTGCGTGGAAGGGGTAGTACATGGCGGGAACTAGCGCGAACGGACGGAGCTGGTCCATGTACTTGCCGCGGCGCTCAGAGGACATCCCGGAGAGACGGTCTAGAAAGTACAGGTCCGGCACAATTCCAGAATATACAGTGGGCGAGCACGTACCTGGGGTCATGGTGAACCAGAGCATCCAGACGACGAGAGAACTAGGGGTGCTGTCGACTGGCCACCCTAGGTTGGACTCCCGGTGGGACCACAATTTAGAGTCCATAAAGCGCTCAATTAAGACGTCGATGTGGGCGTAGTCCATCAGGTGGCTGTAGTTACGACCGTCATTCTCCATGAACATGAGGTACGCCGTCCATAGGTCTGCAGTGAGTGTGTACGAGTCCAGGTCGCCCGTGCGGATGCGCTTGAGGGCGAGGGTCTGCTTTATAAGCTGGAAAGCGAGCGCGGTGTTGGTGATGGCGTTCGACCCGAGGCGGCGAACGGCAGCATGGGTGTCGAACTTGCACCGATATATGCGTGCAAAGAGGAGCTTGCGGTGCGCTAGGAGGACGTCGCGCACGTAGCGACAGGCGAGAAAAAGCGGGGGCAGGTGGCGCGGTGGGCCGAGAGGGTCGATAGTGCCGAGCTCGAGGGCGATAGCAAGGATGACATCGGGCGGGAGACGGGAGCAGAAGGGGGACGCAGGCTGGTAGTAGGGCGTCGCCATGGCCGTCAGTGACGGGGGCGGGGGTGCGCGAGATGGCTGGAGGGGGACATGGCGGCGCAGACGAGGGCAGTTTTATCTCGTCCTTTGGGCGGGAGCGTCTAAGGCGAGGGCAGCTGGCGGGGCGGAGAAGAGCGCGAAGCTTGGGCACGTACGCGCGACCGGAGTTGAATCTCGCTGCACCGTCACGGCGGTCACGCCAGATCTTGATCGGCCTCTCCGGATAAGGCAAGCCATGGTCGTGCGCGCCCTCGAGCGGCCGCATTTCCTCCTCCATCCTCCTCCCACCGCTTCCGCCTCGGTGCGCGACTAGAGCCCGCGCGCCGTCGACGCCCCCGGCGACCCCCTCCCCCTCCAAGTCGCCGTTCCGCTTTCGGACGTCCATCACGGCTATTCTTGGGCTGCGCTGCCGTATCTCACCCACCCCCACCCATCCTTCCGATTCTCTCTCCGCTCGCCTTCTCCCCCCTCGCCTCCTCCTTTCTCCGCCGCCGTCCCTCCAGCGACCGTCCCTCCCGCCCCTCAGCCTCGCCCGATCCCCCGGCCGCGTCTCTCCGTGCCCCCCTCCGTCCCTTTTGCCCACGCCTGTCCAGTCCACCCCCGCCCTCGCCCCTCCTCCCCGGCTCGTCCTGCCCTTTTCTCGTAATCAGTTCGCCGTCGCCCCGCTTGCTTGGGAACAACCTCCCACGCGTGCTCAGGGCTATCCCGTTATGTCGTCACTCCTCGCCTGCGCGCCCGCCAGCCTGCCGCCCTCCTCCCCGGCGTCCCGCGCCTCTCCCTCCTCCCTCCCTCGCACTAGCGGTGGCTACGCGCTGCGCCGTGATCCAGTGGGCGTCCGGTCCAGACGCGACCCTGTTCTGCCAGCCATTCCGGACCCCTTCGTCATGGGGCTCGCACAGCATTTACGTGTGCCGGCCAGATACCGTCCTCGTTCCCGTCATATCTCTCCAACTGGGATGAATACGCACTTTAACCATCCACATCTGTCCTAGCTCTGCCGTACGCAAGCACCTCAGGGTCCTCGTCGTCTTCGCCAAGCTTCCGCAACGCCGTTTCTCGTCGTACGCCGGCCACACCGCGAGTTTACGCAGGCCGAGGCAGCAGCCCCTTCTTGACACCGGGCTCTCAGGGTGCCGCAGCTATGGCACCGTCTTCTTGATCATCTTACGCACGGTGTTTCGCAGCCGTAGTTTCGCTCGTCTGTGCACGACGCTCTCGCAAAAACAGCGTCCGCTTTGTGTGTGCTTGGAGATCTGTACGCGAGCGTCATCAATTGCGCTTAGCGCACAGTAGTTCCGGCCCTCGAGGCTCGACGGCGTCCACGCCGACAAGGTTCGTTCCTTATGGCTGGGTCGACGGAAAAGTCGTGCTCCGCTTCCAGCTGACCGGGCGATCCACAAACATCAGCTGGATCCTCGCTGCGAGCGTTTGTCATGCCCAGAGCTGTTCCCGCGCGCCTCTGCCGGTACGCGGGCAGATACACGCCCAAGATCGCGTGCAAGCGGCTGCGCTCGGCGTCTCGTCGCATCAGTCGTAGGCTTCACTCCCTCTGCCTTCTCTCCGCCCGCTCATCAACCCTTCATTCAAGTCCGCTCGTTCGTCGCGATCGCGAGCGCAGAGAATTCCCTACGCTTGCTGCATGACAATTACTCGCTGTGCTCGCCTGCCCGCGAACCCCCGTGCGTGCGCAGCCGATGTTCCTTAATAACGCCGACGCGACGGCGCAGAAGAGGAGCCCGCCGACCCTTTTTCTAATCACAACAGCGGCTTTGACAACTATTACGTCTCAAACACGAAACATACGCCCAGCTCGCCCGTGCTACGGACGTTTGCGGCGACCTATCGACCAGCACGGATGCGGCATGACGGCGGTCACCGGGCGTCACTTCATCTCTTGCCATTTTCCGACGGCCTGCCGCACACAAGTAGCGTGTCTGCGCAGGAGGAAGGGACAGGGACGGAGAAGACCACGGACGGAAGCTTAACGCACGCGCACTCCGACACGTCGAGTCTCCCGGGCGGCCTGCTCGTTGACGTATACGCGCGGGCACTGGCAGCATCGCGGGAGCACCCTTCACAGGACACGCGGGCGCGCAAGAGGGGCCGCGAGATCTGGCAGGTCGCGGTCTGTATTATGTATGAGCAGCGCGCATTGACTCGGGTGTGAAGGTGTCATTTTGGCTATATGCGGGCCCTCCCTCTCGCGGGACGCGGCGTGGGCGCAACCGGTGCGAAGAAGCTGTGATGGGTACCGTGATGCGGGAGGGAAGCTCGTGCTGGTGCGCCCTGTCTACTTTTCGAGTGCGGCCACATTCCGCGCTGGACGCGCTCCGTCGGTGAGCTGATGATCGGCCGCCGTGCTGCGCGCGTCCTACGCCGACGAGGCAATTCCGGCGAGATGCAGCGTCCGATGCGTTCTGCTCGGGCTGCAGCGACTGCATCCGCGACATATTATGTATGTATGTTCTGGCGAGCCGCCACCATCAAGCCCCGGGCGCGAGGCCTGGCCGCGAGGGCCCGGGCGTGGGTACCGCCCTCCAGGAGTGGTTGGGCAATTGCCATATTGGCCCGATTGGGATGCGCCACAAGGCCGCTACGCATCGGGTGCGGAGGGCCGCGGTATGCCGCTGTGGTTCAGCTCCTCCATCATTGCTCTCCTGCAGGTTGGCGCGTTCAGTCGCCAGGAAACGCGTTGCGTGTTGCGCGTCGCCGACGACGGACGCGAGGTCGCCGCCCGATGCCCCCGCTCCTTCATTAATCCTCTTTCCTCTCGTCGCTCGCGCTCCGGGTCCTGGTGTTGATGCTGCCAGATCTCGGAGCCCACCTCCGGAAACGGGAAAGGCCAGGCAAGAGCCCGTCGACCCGCCATATAGTACGTGTTATCTCCTTGTCCCTCGGACGTATTGTTGCCAATTGATCTATTTCTAATCGTAGGCGGGTCCTGTGCGCACTGACCCCGGCGAACACACTCTTTAGATCCCGCGTTTGGCATATCCGGGAGTGTTTGGCGTGGCCTCCCGGGATGTTCTGACGGACGTCGAGGCTGCGCATTCACTTATCTCGCAACGCCCATGGACGTACTTCGTCCGTTACCGCGTGTGTACATTTTGATTAGGCGAGGTGAGTAGTTGTGCTCCCGGTGCACGTTCTTTCCGAAGAAGCTAAACACCGAGGGCTTAGGTCGACGTTCAAACGTGTGTTGTTGTCGCTGACAGCAATTTCCTTACACCATCGCCGGGTTATCGCGTCGACGTCTCCATCAGGGTTTTGTTATTGCGCCTCATGATCCGCTATTATCGTTGACAACATGCTGCGTGCTCTCATGGCTGCTCGTATCGTCTACCTGCTTGTGGACATTAATGGCTTTAGGTACACCTGTCAAGAGCTGCGCTTACGATATGTCGCGCCCTCCACTGATGCCTTGGAAGGAAAGCACAAACGCCCTGAGACCCCCGTTGTGACGGCTTCTTGGCTCGACCAGGGTAGTGTTCACTTCTGTCCGTCCCTGTACATTGACGTACGAGCGTCCTTTCAGCAAAGTGGCACGAAGTCCATGTGGTGCGCATTCCGCCCTACTCTCTTGCTGCATCGAGGAGCCGAAGACAGGAACTCCGAGCCTTCCGAGCCCGCCACAGTTGCTCTCCCTCGGACATTGGGGAAGCGCACTACGCCCGCACGCCAGTTAAGCTCCTTCTCGCCGTCCCGCTACGCACGAAGTCCTTGTCGATCGAAGTCGCACGTTCTAACGGACGGACGGGCACGAGAAGCCCGCGCTGCGCTGGCCCGCCGACCCGTTAACCGCTCAGGAGTGGGAGCGGCGAGCGCGAAATCGCGCCCTCTGAAATGCGCACGCGCCGGGACATTGGGTAACTGCCAACTCAATCCTCACCCGCGCCCGCGCGCTGCGCGTGCATGAGAGCCGTTCTCACATCACGCTCAGTCGCCAGCTTCGACGAGGCCTCCGCCAGCGAAGCGATCACTAAAAGTTCTCACCCCCAGAGCAGACCTGTGCTTCCTTGCGTCCTGTGCGTCCGCGCCGATGCCGAGCCCGAGCGCGTGCCCGCATGCCTGGCGATGACGAGGGGTGGCCGGCTCGCCGCTGGCGTCGCGACGCACGCAGCAGGGCGCGTCCCCACGCGGGCGGGGTGTCGGGAGCGGGGCTGTCGGCTCCGATTGAACCGCCTTCTCCGCTCTACTCCGCTAGCCGATCCATCGACCTCGTACCGGAGCTCGATCACGAGAAGGGCCTGGCCGATCGCGCCCACAGTGCGGGGTGCGGAGCAGCGAGCGACGCAGCCAGACGGCGTACGCGTGCTCCTCCTCTCTCCTCACGTCGCGGCCCGCGGTCTGTCGCGGTGGCACCCGGGAATCATGCATAATCCACACCGTGCTGCACCGCATCAGGGGATAGGAGTGGCGCGTGGAAGCGCCGTGGTCAATTGACTCCTACTGAACGCATACTATGTCATCACCCCACAGTGCGAATCCCCCGAGGCTCTTCAGCGAGGCCCTTCGCTTCTTGCTTGCCGCTGCGAATTGCGGCGCGGCGCCACCCTGCAACTGTGCGTAATATTTTACACTGGAGGGTCGAGCTTTCTGCCACATGTCCCCCACGCTCTAACGCTTGCCCTTCAATCGCCACCCGGCTCGCATCGCTCGGGAGAAGGTGCCAAATCGAGGCCGGACAAGATGAATAGATGGGGATCCGGCCGTGGGTGCTGGCAGCCACAGGTACGTAGCCTGTTCAGTGCATTACCGCGCTTACTGCAGAAATATTGATTGCACTGCGTACATGTAGTACGTGTTCCTAGCCATGCAGCTCCCTGTCATTGCGCAGGGTGCGTGTTTGCAGACCCCACTGCGCCGCGATGGTCGTCCAGGGGGCGGCTTCTGATCGCACGACTGCGATACGCCACCGCTCAACGCGAATTCGGCGAACGTCACGGGTATTCTCCCAGCTCTCGCACCCCTCTTATCTGTCTTCTCGTGACGTGAGCGTACAGAGAAGCTGCAACGCTCATTCTCGCGTGCATCATGTGTTCCCCGCATGGCCTTCATGTCCGCCCTCCGACCCGCCCTGCGCGTCCGAGAAGCAGTGTTCCGGTGCTCCGCAAGCCGTAGTCTCTTCGCCGGCCTCCACGCTCGACACAGCCGCTGCTCGGTTTGGCTGCCAGCGCGTCGCTTCTCCCGTCTCCTCCTATCGCCCTACCCCGCATTCGCTGCTCGGTCCGGCTTCAGCGACCGTACCGCGATGCGCTCTGGATGTTCCACACAATCTCCGATCCGGCACCTTTCGTCGTTCATTAAAGTGGCGCGGAGTTGCACACGGTGAGCCGTCGCCCAACGTCGCTATGTGAGCTGATTGCGAGTCGGCAGTATTCAGCTGCAGAGCGGACCCATCATGCCTTAGAGGTGATGCATGTCGATCGCGCGGTTCTAGCGACTCCTCGGCCCTTTTCGAAAGTGCATCCCGGTCAGAATTCTACGCCGCTGGAAAGGGCCGTCACCGCTGTATAGGGCGGCAGATGATGTGCCAGACAAGTGTAGGTTATGTCGGCTCGGGCAGGCGGCACCAAACGCGCGCGACGGAGCGCCGCTGCGAAGTGCCCAAAACAACATCTCATTCCCCGAACGACCCTGGGTTGCCTACGCCTGGAACATCGGGGCTTCTCCGGCGCCAGGACGATTCGGGCGGGGCGTCTCTCGAATTGTTTGTTTCGATCCGGCGCCCCGCGCACACGACCACGATCTTCTTCTACTCGCACCGGAGACGCACTTTCGCCTCATTCAGCGCAAGCGCAAGCGCGAACGCCGTTGCATCGAAGCATAGTCCGACGCGTCCCGGCAGCACCCCCGCCGCCACAATCTTTTGCTAGATGGTCGCGAAATTGCAGTGGACGGCACGAGGTACGTCTATTTGTCAAAGCCTTGCCGCGCACTGACCGTGAACACCAGCCGAAATTTTCGTTGATATAGTTGTGTCCCCTCCGCGACGACGAGCTGACGGCTGGCGGGAGAATAATCGTGCGGCCACGGCGGATCAGTCGCCATTCGGCATTGTGTGGCGGAGCGCAGCAACTGCTGCTCGGTGTGGGACAGGCCCAAACGTGCACCACCGAGGGTCGACAGACACCATGAGGCTCGATGGTGGTCATACATCGTGACTCCCTCCCCGAATCATGGCTCGGATGCCTTGTTTGAAGGCTTGATTGTGGTACCCGGCAGCGACTGTCGCAATCTTCGGGCGCCATCCCCAAAGGGAATGTCGGACTCACAAGTTGATGGTCTAGTCCACATGGCGGAACTCGTTCGCCGTGGGTGGTCTTCACGGCGCAGGTATATGGTTTGCATGCCACGGTCCGAACGACGAGGTAAGTCACAGCCTGTTTACAAGTTCGTGCCGCTCACCCATACTTGGCATAGGCAGTGCGTTACTGCGTTTGTCGCGTTTGACAGGAGCTTACCTGCGCGGGCCCTTGGCGTACGTCTGCACTTGTGGACCTTCTTCTGATGCGTCCCGTTCCGCAAGTCATTCGCATGACGTTCACGGTGCTCCACAGGCTGATCTCGGTAGGCTCTTTACTGTGAACAATAACCGTTGACAATACACTTGGTTGCTCAGTTATGCCTAATGTATCGGAGCGCCCGTCTGTCGTCGGATTCGCCGCGTCCGCCCTCGACCTTGACGAAGTCCGACGATCCCATATGGGCCTCAATATTGCAAGGTTCAAATACCGCATCCGCCAGACGCTAGTCGCCGCGCTGGACGTCTTCGCTACGTAACACGCGCCCTCTGACGGACCGAAAATGCCCTCTGGGGTGCGTCTCCGACAAGATCCCGCCCATCACAACTTCTTGGTTGTCGAGCTGCGACGGAAGGTGCGGTCACCTCGGGTTATCAGTCCCGTTCAGGACGCTATCATGCCTTTCCTGCACGTCCTCTACCGCCGGGGTGTGCAGGGACCGGTTGTCATAAGGAAGGCAGCAAGCCGTACACACTGCTCCGTGCACGCTAACTGCACCCGCAGCGCCCTGCGCCTTCGCTTGCCGTGCCGTTAGCGATGGCGGTTGGACGTGTTACTGCACAGGGATGAGATATAACCATTTCGAGCACAGTCGTCCCGCGGCGTCGGCGCACAAAGGCAAAGGCTCTTCCCGCCGCCGGCCATCCGGGCCTGGAGGGATCAGTGTGGCCTGCGCGGATGGCGCATTCGCATTCACGCGCATGCGCCGTTGACGTTACAGTCCCTCTGCGCTTCCCACAGGCGCCCACCTGCGCTGATGGCGGCCGCATGACCAACGGGTCTGTGGCCAACGCTGCTCAATTCACTTCCTCTCTCAGGCCAGCGATACCGGCCTTGCGCACGTCTCCCAGGCCCCACCGCTAACACCGCCTCATGACTCGCGAGTTGACACACACGATTGGGGTGCAGGCCAGCGCGACCCCTTCTCAAGCTCGCTTCATCTCGACCGGTGGCCCAGAGGAAGAGGGCCAGACCGAAAGCACATGCGTCTTCGTACACACGTCTTCCCCTCGCACGGCGACTCCGCTTCCGGCAGTCGCATTCCGGGGGGCGTCTTCTCCCGTTATGCTCAAGATGCCGTTGCTGAAGCGGCGGATGCTTACAGCAACGGCGACGCCCTATACAGTCGGGACGCTGCAGGCATTGATTTGCGCCGCTCCGCCATTAGCTCACGACGCTCGTAAGGCCCGGTAGCGACCGGGTTCCTGTTTAATAATGAAGTGCTTCCGCCTTCCATTCAGCGTCGTCGGCCTGCCGAGTCCTCCAATGCACTCTGGAGAATCCCCGGACGGTGCCCGCCATCAATCCAGCAATTATGCACCCGTCTGCGTCCTGGCCGCCGGGGGGCGCGACCACTTCGCACTACTGCGCGGCGACCGTGCCCGACCGAGCACTCACGCGAAGCAGCAGCGCCGCGCGCTGCCAAACCGCGGCACGCCGCTGCGACTACGGGCACCCAATGCGGCATTTACGCTGCGTTCTCGAGCAACGGGGCTCCCGCGCTGCCACTGCTTCTCCCGCCTGCAGGCCAATGACAGCTGCGTCGGCTATCCGTGCGCCCAACGTGGATTCCGTACAACTGAATGCCGAGGAACGTCGCGACGGGCCTGCTGCACTTCCCTGCCGTCGGGTAGTCCGTGAGCGTGCCCTCCTCCGATGCAAAGACTCCTTGGCACGGGTGGGACGACTCCAATCGGAGAATGCGCTTTGGTCCGCGTTCCACACAGCGGGCTACGTTCCCTTGTGCGCGGCCGTCAGATAGCAATGTCTACGGCACAGATACCCATGCCCGCGTATTGACCGGCCTTCCTTGCATAAAGGCATATTGAACGAACATAGTAAGCGAGTCTTCCATGCTCAGGCCCACGAATTCATAGTAGCGGACAGGATTCTCCCGCCGTTCTAGAACGAGCCCGCAGTGGGTCCCCGTCCAGACAGCGCGCGGTGCCGACGACCGTAGTGGACTCCCTGCCCGCTCTGGCAGCGTTCTCTTCCGGGGACGGCGCAATTATGTATTCCACCGACCCCCGACCGGCACCGCACCCTGCCAGTTCCCGGTGTCGCGACCGTCTCATCTTCTACGCATGCCTTTTCTGGCATGGTCCGCCAGCAACCCACAGCGAAGCGCGACGGAGGCCCAAATGTGTGCATATTGCGCGCGGATCTGATATCGCCAGGCTGCCCTTCAAAGCGGGACTTATCAACCCGGCCCCGTCCTGTGGGACTGCGCAGCGCAGAGCAGCTCGGAGCCGGCGATACGCCCCTCTCACGAGACTCCTCCGTTCCAGGCGGACCGAAAACATCAGGTCGCGTAGCGTACCTTGCGACATAATTACTATCACAGCTTCAGTCTGGGCTGGGGCTCCGACAACCGCGGCCGCGTCTGTATGACAATCTGGCCGGGGTGCACAGATGGAGATCCAGATATCCGGTATTTGTATTGTGGGGTATAGCCAACTCCGCCAGGTCCGTACAAGTACACATGAATGTTGCTACAGCGAGAAGAGGGTGTCGTTACGAGAGGAGCGGTCGGAACAGGGAGAGACATTGGCCGTAGGTGTTCCCAGGGCACCTCACGAGGTTGTTGCCAAGGCGTGCTTGCGCACTTCGTCGTATCGCGCGCCCTCAGCTTCGGCACGCTCGATGTGTTTGACTAGTTTGTCTTCGCGCGTCTGTAGCCGCTGCTCCATGCCGAGGATGAGCAGCTTCACCTGCTCGATGTACGCCATGGTCGCTTCGGCAGTCGCGCCGTCTGTCTTCGATGCGCCGCCTGGAGACGATGAGCCCTTGCCTGGGCTGATCAGACCTGCCGCACGAGCATGGAATGACGATGTAGGTGCGGGAGCACCCAGCTCCAGGTTTGCCTAGACGAGCCATATGTCAATGGGTGTAAACACAATGTTCCGGCGCACGCTTTACCTGCCAGTTCGCCCCCGCAAGCTTCTCTAGCTCGCGTTCCAACAGCTTCTCCCGAACCTTCCCTCTGGTCATGGCCTCGCGTCGATAGTGGTTCATGGATGAATCAAAGTACAACGTACCTCTCCATCTCCGCCATGCAGCGTTCGTTCTCTCGTTGCGTTCCCTGCAAAAGGATCTCCAAATTGGTGTACTCTTTCTCAAGCGCCTGAACCGTCTCTAGCGGTGGTCGCTGGGCCAACTGTCCCTGAAGCGACTGAATCTGTATTTTCAACTGCGCCCAGTGAGATACGACATCCATCGAAAATCCAACCGTTTAACGCGTACCTTATCGCATTCCCTGTCCTTCTCGAGTAGCTGCCGCCGGAGAACCTCTTCGACGGATTCGTCCTCCCTCAAGACGCCCAGATCATCCGTGCCAGAGGCTAGAGAGGCCCGAGCGTAGTGTCTGACGCTTTGTGCTCGTCGCATGCTGAATTCTTTAGGATGAGCGGGTAGGGATGTGGCAACGCGACTCGGACGATGGATTGGACGAGAGTCTCGATTTGGGCCACTCGTCGAGACGCAAGTTCAACGCGTGGGGCACACGTGATCCGCCACACACGCGCTTGATCGAGACGCGTCGCGTTCGCCGATCAGTGGCACAGCACGGAGGCGTTTTGGAGAGAAGTACAGGTGCGTATATTTGAGCAGGGATGTGTGTACAACGTGTCAAGTTTTACATTGGGAGCCATGTGTTCGGCGTTGAAAGTCAAGGTGCAGGACTATGAACGGCACAACGCTAGTCGACCACGTCGAAGGGAATGTCTTTGATCCAACGAGTGATCATATCCTGCCAAAAGTTATTCAGGACGACGGCGAGATGTTCGTCACATATTGTTTTGTACTCACCAGAGTAGCTTCGGGCTGATCATGGGGAGCCATGTGGCTGATGAATGTATGTCAGCATCGAGTATCGCAGGTACGGCCTGAGTAGATACGCACCCTGCTTCATATATCTGTACGAAGGTGACATTTCCAGCGCCAGATCCTCCTGACTTGCGCACCTTACCGCCAACCTCACCAGTGTCGTTTGCGATAAATTCCAAGGGCGGCGCATTCACGAAGTCCAGGTGGAGCACATGCTCGAGCTGTAACATCCAGCGTTCGACGCCCTAGGGAAACCAATATTGACTGAGCTGCACAGATTGTGTTACCATGATGAACCTACTATGAAGTTGCATATGCCGTCTGAAAAGAACACGCATCGTTAAGCCAAACGGCCACTTGAGAAGACAAAAGCAGACATAGACATACCGGTGTCACCCGCGAAAACAAGCAGCCGCAAGCCATCCTTGATCAGCGCTGGGAGCAGCGCAGCGCTGTTAAGCATGGCTTGACCCTGCAAGTAAAATCCACGGTTGACGGTCATGTTGCAATGCACAAATTCGCCCGCCTCGTCGTCGGCGCCGAGCTCATGGCGGTGCTCGTTCATGTATGCCGCGAGGCCATGAAATTCGGCGTAACAGCTGCCCTCAGGATCTGCGCAAGGGAGGCGCAAGTCATAGGGGTTCACACCCCTGTCTGGCAGGAGAATCTGTTAGCCAGCGATACAACTAATCATATGCAGACAGAATACATTACTTGACATCGGGACCAGCATCCGCGACCAGCAATACACGGTTGCTGGGTCGCATGTCGTCTTCGACGGGAAGCGGTAGCAACTCTCGATCATCCTCTTGCATATTGGACCTTCCACCTTCATCGCGCGGCACTCGGCGCTATCGGGCTTGAAAGGCGGGTACGGCGCGGCGCCACACATGTACTCCGGTACGGATGCGAACTGGACGGCAGGGTCCGTAAGACCGTTCGCGAGGATGAGCGACGCCAGATTGATGTGTCTTTGTCCGGGGAACGGCGCGTACACGCCCCGCTTATTCATCTTGTGCACGTAGCTCGCGATGTTCGGTCCGTAGTGCCCACCCCAGCTCTCGGCTGCGAGGTGAAGTGGCTTCGCACCCAGGGACGGGAAGCGGGCGGCGAAAAGCTGCAGGAATGCGTACACGTCCACTGCGAGGTCCGCGAGAGTGTCGACCTTGGAGCCGTCGGAGGAGTATGAAAATCCGGTACCGATGGGTTGGTCCAGGAAGAGCACGTTGGCGATGTTATTCCACGAGTACGGGTTGCGAGGGCTGCTCCCATCGTCAAGGACAGTGCACGGGCCCAATTCGAAGAAGAGGCCCGTCGTCGAGCTGCACCCCGGCCCACCGTTGAGCCACATCACGAGAGGAGCCGCATCAGGGTCTTGACGAGCCTCAAAGAACCTACGCAAATACAGTCAATATATGATACCGAGCGGCTAAACAGGAACGTGTTGCTCGCCAGAAGAAAAGGTGTCGGGTCTCTGAGATGTCGAGATACCCAGAGTATTGCTTTACAGAGGGGTCGCACAGCTTTGGCTCGGTGATCCGCAGTCGATAATCCGCAAACGCCGGGTGCGTGAAGTGTTCCAATTCTGTCAGGAGGTTAGTGTGGCAGCTTGCGCACCCTGAAGTATCGCGTGAATCCTAACCAACGGTATCTGGCGGAATGCTGCCATTTAGGCTTCCGGGCTCTAAGACATGTTGGTCTCCAGCTCCAACTGCCTGGAATTCGTTCGAGAATCCAGAAGCCGCAGCTTGCACAGCGAGACAAGCTACGAGACCTGCCAAAGCGATCGACCAGCTCATCCGTGGCGCACGAGATGTTAGAGATGGTGGAGTTTCGGTGAGCCCACGAAAGACAATACGTGTCGCTTTCTGCGAGGTTGATGGCTTATTAAGCCAACTATGTGAGCGCTATGAGCCATGCGAGCCGCAGTTGAGTAGATGCCATTCAAATCACCACCGTGAGCATGCGCACGGACGGTCTTCGGCCCCAAGTAACGATTCCACGAGTATCACCTACTACGCGGAGGTCATAAGCACGTATATGACAGTCCGGAGTACTCCTTCTCGCGCAGCGAAGCAAACGCAGTGGTACTGTCCAGTGCAGGCAGGAGCTCGAGGAACTCGTCGACAGCACTGCCAACGCGAAGCGCTCGACACCCGGCGTCGGCGTCTTAGTGCGCCACGTGTCCCGACCTTCTCGGACACCTCTCCCGCTATGTTTGGCGCCCGCGACAGCCACAACGCTTGACTTTCCGACACACAGTACCGCTACACTTGACAACTACAGTTTTCTTAGCGGCTGAATTTACCCTAAATACTTCATCTCAAGCTGTGGAGTTCTGTGGCATTCAAGTACGTAAGTTTGAACCGGCGAAATGCATGCTGATTGCAAAAAAGCATACTGACTGACTTCAGCTCCTGCAGGTTGTGATCATCGGCGGGGCTCCGAGGGGGTGCCGCTGCTCACGGATGTGTGGAAAACTTTCAGAAACATGGGCCTCGGCGAGGTGCTTGCGAATCGAAGACCACGGAGATAATTGCTGATGCTTTGAGTTTCTCTGCGGTACGCCGACACGGAGCGATCTTGAACTCAGGTGAACATTCTCCGCGCAGTGACGTTCGCTGATTGGTTAAGAAAGCTAGGACTGCCTGTGTGACCACGATCGGGTATGAATTTTCTTGTCGCTATACTATCTCGGTACATTTACGACGCCGCTGAAGTACGTTTGAGGCACCCGACACCTCCGAGCTGCCTTTGAGGTGGAGCTCTTACGTCCTCGGACACATTGTTTGGTACGGCACAGGCCCAACTATCACTCTCACCAGCATGAGATTATCAGATACCGCACCATCGACATTCCCTCAGTCTTGTGAACCTAGACGTTAACAAGCACCGAGCCAATGAAGAGTCTTCAAGTACGTTTGACCCGCGGCGAAGCACACCGCACAGTTCTCTTGCTTACAGGGGCCAAGACGCCGCGAATAGCGGAGAAGGGCCGCCCGCAGAAGAGTGTACCGACAGTTTCTCCGAGGAATATACAGAAATACCACCCTTGAAACGCAAACACGCTCCAGCATGCTCCGTGCACGGGCTCATCCCACTGCCAGAGCAAATAGGATCTTCCAGCTCGGGGTCGTGGCAACGCACCCTCGTGAACAACAGGTGATCGGAAGGTAATTGTATACGCCCGCACGGATGGCAGATCCCATGTACACGCTGCTAATATGATGACGTCAGGGACGGAACGGAAGAGACTCACTCCGCCTCGGAAGTGTGGCTATTGTCTCAATATGATATGCAAACTGTCCCGCCAGGTCTCCCGCCACGACGAAGTTGCAAGAAATATTCGATGTTTGTTTGCATTACAAGAAATTCAAATCGCTACACTGGGTTGGGTGGCGACCAGCGCCGAGAGCAGCTGCTATACAGGCCCAAACCGCCTATGCTACACAGAAAAACCATATGCCACCGTCGCCATCACTATTGCAAGGCTGGATATCAACGAAGTCCATGGTATAAGAGGTGGGGTGGTGGGGATGGACGTCTCCCACACGAGGGACTCAGAAGCCACCGAGGCAGCCCTCGTCCATGTCGGGGGAGAACGAGACCGTCCGCCCATCATGCCGCGTCTCCTTACGGACGAGATTTGGCCGGCGAGCCCTGCCATGCGTCTTCCCCCCAAGGGGCGAGCGCACTGCGGGCGGTGGAGAACCCACATCTGCCTTATCCGGGAGCGGACGGCGTCGGGTCGGAGGGAGATTGACGGGTGTGGCCGGTAGGTGGAGCGGCATGGGACACCCAGCCATCGCCGCGGTGAGGTTGGGGTCGGGGGGAGTGGTGACGGTGGTATCGGACTCGTCCGAGGGCGAGAGGTCCTGGATGAGCGGGGGCGTCGACGGGAGCGCGAACGGGGTGCCAGGCACGTTGAGAGGCTCGGGTTTGCACGCCTCGTACGCACGCGGGTGGAAGTAGCTCCCCTTCACGTTCTCGCTGCGCTTGCCGCCGCGCGTGCGACTGCGCCCTCGGCCCTCGCCCTCGGGCCCCTCGACGGACGGCGCGCGGACGGTGCGCTCGCCGCGGCGCGGGAGCTGGCAGATATTTGGCGTGACGGCGATGGGTGCGCGGTCGTAGGTAGTGGGCGAGTGCGCGGGGTATGTGCCGGCGACGAGCCGTGGAGTGGGAGGAAAGTGGACGTGGGGAGAGAACAGGGGCTGGCCACAGGTCGAGAACGGGAGGGCTGGTGTCCGGAACGGAGAAGAGTCCCGCTTGAGAATCGGGTGTGGGTGTGGGCGGTGAGACATCGCTCGGGCTCGGATAGTAGGATTGAGCTATAGCACGCAGAGAGAGGATATAGCGCAGGGTACTGGGCTGCCACGCAGCGAGCGGCGTACGGTGCAGCCTGCGAGCGCTGCGATGTCTGTGGTCGAGTGGCACTCAGCCCATCTCCGTCTTCTCTTATAGCGCACGGCCCGAAAATTGCGCCCCATGAACGTGAAATCATCGCAGGCGCGCAACATACCTGTGCCCCACGCTCCACTACGAGAGCTGCGATGGATGGTAGATCGGGGCATAGATGCTTCTGCTCCCCCCCGCGCTAATCTGCCGCGGCCGCACCCCGAATCCGACCCGCAAGCACGCACGGGCTGTGCAAAACTCACTAGAAGCTGCAACGCACACCTGACAGCCGCAGGCAGCGTGGCACACATGGCGGGCTGAGTAAGTTAGCCTACCAGTCGGTTGGAGCAAGAAAGCATGAATAGAGACCATAGACACACACGCCCATACATATACTAGCCAGCGTTTGGTAGTCTCCTTGCGGAAGGGTGAAGATCAGCGACGACGCATACGCCAGCTCCAGGATTTGAGTGCAGTCGTTCAAATCAGAGACAGGGAACAGGTCTGTGGAGAGCCAGAGTCGACGTCGCCGTTACAATCTGCCATGAGGCAGGTCAAAGGTGGCACTCGGTAGCTTGCATGCAGAACGATGGCGGTAGGGCGGGAGCGGAAGGTTTTCCGTGGATGGATTCTCACCTGACGCAATGCGTCTCGGAACGGTAAGCGCAATCGATCAGCGCTCTTCTCTCCGGAGGGCCAGTTTGTCCAAGAATTGCCAGTCTGTGCTAAAAATCCGTACATGCCTGCTAGTGTAATCGATGTGTCTTGACCGCGAGAAGCCCGAAAGGAGGAGCACAGCGCGCGCGTGGTGGAGGGTCCCGCTAAGCATCACAGGGCGTGGTTCCCCGTGTATGTAAGGGGCGCGCGGATCGTGTGGGGTAGGAGAATATGGATGTGGGAGGGCGGGAGGTGCGTTCAGCTCTGCCATGGGTTCAGGTCAAGCGTACTCGACGCCTTCTTGCCACTCCCATACGGCCCACCAATGTCCCAGGGCGCGCGGGTGGCCTGCTGAGAAGACGTGGACGAAGGCGCGAAGCTGATAGAACCATCGATGCCGCCAAAAGATAGCGAGGGCGCGCCTGCGGATGCCGCAAACGGATTGTCAGGCGGGGCTGGCAGCTCATCCGAGCGGAGACCGCTTGTTCCGCTAGCGAACGGATTTGACAACACGTCCGCTGAGCGGAGTGCGGCGAAATTGGATGGTGCCTGATACCCACCACCGAACGCACGGTACGCAGTAGGCGTAGGATCAGGATCGTGAGACGGCCAGATTGAGCCGTCACTGCCACCAAAAGACAAGACCGGCGGACGGGACGAGGGGGCGTGGCGACTATATGATGTCATATCGGCTTCGAAATCGTCGTGCATGTTGTTGAGTGAGAGGGATCGCGATAGGGAAGCGGACAGGTCCGCTCGCGAGCTTGAGCTTGGACCAGCCACCGGTTCGTCCTCGTGGTCCAACGGAACAGGAGGAAGGTTAAGGGAAGGTCGCGCCTTCGGAGTGGCGGGAGGGGGAGAATCCGGCACGGGTGGGGGTGCCGATTCCGTTCGAAGTGTCGGAGGATGAGAATGAGCATGCGGAGGCGCGAACTTGCTAGGCGTCGGCGCCCGTAGATCGTCTGGGTTCGTATCGCCCTTCCCAAGAACCTCTTTGATCGCAGCAAAGTCAAAGCCGGCATGAGCGGGTATCTCGGAGGTAGCGACGTCGCCGTCGTCGTTGGGGGTAGAAGGAGCGGTGGGGGACTGTGCCGATGGTGAAGGTTTCGACGGCGACGGTGTGGTCGCACCCTCCCTAGGAGGCAAGTCTTCATCTGCCGCGCTGGACTGCGAACCGGACTTTCTGTCATGGCTGAAGGTTGCGGCCGAAGGTGGCCGGGAGACCGACTGAGAGGATGTAGACGATTTCTTCTTCCGTCCGAACCACCCTTTCTTCTGCGTCTCTTCACCCTCCCGGATCACCACCCGATCCCCTTCGAAATCGGGCTCCTGAGATCAGACCCATATGACATCAGCGCTGCGCTGGAAAGTAGGTCAGCTCAACCACGCACCTCGGGTTCGTCAAAGTAATCCGCAGACACGGGGAAGCCAAGCTGATCGAGGATGAGGGGCATGAACGTGCGGTAGCTCATGTGTCCGGCGATCTTGTCCGTGACGTCCACGTTCTCAAGCCCCGGAACGTTTTGCACCGGTCGGAGTCCCGCCACAGTGTTCAGGCCGCCGCTTGTTGCACGGAAAAGGTAGTTGAGGACCCAGTCGTTACGAGCGTAGCCGTTGACGAAGCGGCCGGAAACTACCGACCGCACTTCCAGCCATGTGCGCAGTGGTGCGGTGACGGTAGCGCCCAGCAGGATCACATCTTGGACGATACCAAACGCTCCCTTCTTCGCCAGCTCGACCAGAGCGTAGAAGATCACCCTGGCGCCGAGAGAGAAACCAATGAGGGTGATGGGGCGCACTCCGAGATGCCTGTTGAGGAGAATCTCAGCCAAGACACTGCCGGCTCCCTTCGCGCGGTCCAGCGCGTTAGACCAAGGGTTGTCGATGAGGTATCCGAGCTTCGTTAGGACTGCGCGTATCGGTTCATTAGCTTTCACTTTCATCGCTTGCATGGACAGACCGACGACTGACTGATAGGCCATTGCAAAGCACTCATGAGTGCCGTCATGACGGTCGCCTGCAGAGCCGTCTGAGCAAGTTGCGACAACACTTCGCTCGTCAGAATCTTGAGGGCACTTCCTGTCTCACGGATCATCTCCGGCTCCCAGAGGACACTGAACACATCCCCGACGACCGGGTCTAAGACGCTGAATGGTAGACGGACATCGTCGTGAATACCGTTCATGAACCTGAGCACGCGTGTCACATTAGTCACTAGGCGCGTGTTCGCTCAGTAGGAGTAGAGCTCACCCAGGAACAGTGAGGATACAATTGACGCGCTTGTGATTGTGCAAGGGGAGCAGCTCAAACGTACGAACATGCTGCGTCCGCCGCGCCATGCCACGCGCTGCGATGCCAGATCCTGTCAAGACGCCGCCAGTGGTAATTACCGCGGCGCCACCCGTTCCGGCCAGGAACCCGGTGGTGCCTGTGATGCCTATGGTCGTAAAAGCAGCACCAAGTCCAGCTCCGATGACGGGCGCCAGGAGTCCCGCGGATAGTCCGATGACGAGACCACCACCTGCCCGTATTTGACCGTTGAGTTGTGTTCAAGGAAAAGAAACCGATGTACGCACCCAATGTTGCTAGACCTAGCATCATGTACCGCCGCTTCTTGGAGTTCTTCTCAGCTTCTTGTATAGAGTCTTGCTGCTCTAGTCTCTCGACGCCCTCCTGAATTTCAAGCGCCTCCGTTACTCGACTCTCAAACTTGACTACATCAAGCCAGCCCAAGCCAAGCTTGAGGGCGACGCTCTCGAGCAGCACCCGGGATCGAGCATCGTACACACTATCCGCGATGAGAACGAGGAACAAATCGCAGAGCACGGTCCACCGGATGTCTAGCGTAACGTCCTTGTCCGCAGCCGAGAGGTGGGTACTGACCCCAGGCATAGCCGGCGCGGACGTGTTCTCTAGGACCTGACTCGTAGTTTGTTGAGGTTTCGGTGGCGGTAGCGGGGGTGATGCGGAGTATGCTGGGGGAGGTGTTGAGGGCGGGGTGGTGCTTTCCGAGATGTCGGCCGATTCCTTCATAGCCTCTGTTTGTCGCTCATCCGCTTGTTTCCGTGCTTCGGCTGGATCGTACTCAGGGTTGGCGACGGTATGGGTCGTCATGAGAGGCGGAACAAGATCTTTGGCCTGAATGCCATGCTGTCCGAGGCTTGCGATCATCTTCTGCTCTAACCAGCTTGTTCAGCGTGAGTTCTACTTGGAGGATATGTAGACGACAGCTATGCTTCACCTTCAGTAGCGAGCTCCATATGATAGTACAGCCGACCCATGATCTTCAGTGCCCACAGCTCCATGTTCTGGATGGCCTTCTTGAGCTCCTTCCGGTTGACCGCCTTCAGGGTATCGATCATTTCCTTCGTGGTCAGCGCGCATATGCCGACATACGCTATGCGCTGCGCTTCGGTGAGCATGTCCTTGGTCTGCTGCATCTGGCTGAGCGGCGTCATCGCCTTGTCTTCATCGAAGAGGTATCGCGTGCGCAGGTGGACTTCGTCCGACTCATCCTCCTCCTTCATCCGAAGCCGGGTATACTCGCTTTCGTTCTGGTCCGCCTTCGCGCGCCATTCGTTCCCCTCGTAGTCAATATCCAGCAAGTTACCGGTGGCATTTCCCGCCGCACCACCCGAAGAGTCCCCCTTCTTGGGCTGGGGCATGTAGTGGTACTTCTTCTGGTCTTCCTCGTCGAACCCTGCATCGAGGCCGTCGTCCTCGCGGACGACGGGCATATCCTGCCAGCCTTCGTCATCATCGTCAAAGACGTCCGGCTCTATAGGGGCTATTGGAGGTGCAGAGACGACTGGCATGGAGGGAAGCAAGAGACGTAAGGCGCAGGCGGCGATGGAACGAGGCAATAGACGCAATGTAAGCTAAGCGCCCATATGCAGCCCGATACGCTGATCCGAGATCACTGCCTGTGGCGGACGCGGCCGACCGCTGCAATCTCATGCACGTAGAGTCAGAGGTCGGGGAGCGTATGTTCAGACAAAGGTCATAAAAGCGACGGCGTAGGCCACTCCATTGAAGAGCAACGGTGTACGTTGGCCCTGATGATACAACAGCATATTTGGATGCGAGTACAGACCGAGTAAAGTTAGCTGGTCTTCGCCCGTGCCTTGGCCTCTTCCTTCTCCTGCGCCCTTTTCTTCGACTCCTCCAGCTTCAGCGCAGCCTTGATCTTCCTCTGTCTCTTTCTTCGGCCGTTCCCTCGCTTCACGCCCTCGATGACGATCTCCTCTTGCAGGCGGCGTTTCTTGCGTGCGGCTTCCTCGGCACGGTGCTTTTCGCGCTTCTTGTCGCGCTTTCGGAGAGAGGTCATCGACGACTTGAGCAATACCCCATACGCCGCATGGAACTTCTCCAGATCCGATGGTTGCACCTGATCCGGCATAGCAATCTCGCGTCAGATGTGCAAGCTTGGAACAGGAAGATGTACGCACGGTTGTGGAGAATTTGGCGTCTTTGCCGTCGGTGACCCGAACCAGACAAGGAAACTCCTTGGTATCGTCTTCCCCCGATGACATATGGGCATCGCCGCCCTCATGGGTAACTGCGTTCAGCGTGTCAATAAAGTACGTCTTCTATGAATTGCCGGGACGTACGTCGTTTATGCGTTAACCATATCGATCCAGATTTTGAGCTCGACTCAAACAACGTCGACAACTGCTTGAGGAACTGCACATAATGTCAAGATACAATCCGCAAAGCCCACACAGGTGAACACGTACGGTCTCGTTGTCCACCAGCTGCATCGAAGCTGGAAGTGAGGACCCAAGTACACATGTTACGTAAGCGCCCTGCTCACTGCTGTGACAACGTGCTCGTGACGGATGTGTCACTGACTGCCTTTCTGGGCGCTCGAGAAGGCAGAGCCGGGCCAATTGGCGCTGAGGCGATTGCTCATCCTTGCGACTCCTCGAGTGAGCGCTGTGGCTGAGGCCAGAAATTAATTCACTATGCTCGCATTGGCTCACGCAAATATCTCCGGGGCGGCCCTTGTGCGCTTTACACCTTCTCTTAGCTCGGCAATATCTCCTGCTCGTGCTCTCTTGCGCTCCTACCACCTTACGCCGACATGGAGGCATTCCCAGCCCCCGTCCCAGGCGCATCTCTGCTGCTCTCCTTCAAGCCTGTGAAGAAAAACGTCCTCATCATCGGCGGAAACAACATCGCGGCAAAACGCGCATTTGCTGCCCTAGAAGCGGAGGCCAACGTCTTGGTACTTGTTCGGGGAGGTCTCGACGCCGCCTGCGAGGAGTTACGATGGCGGGCCAACCAGGGTCAGCTAGCACTCTTCGACCTCGACTCCTTGCCATGCTCCTCTGCTGGACCCTCGGACCACTGGCGCGACGCTAAGGCGGTTGACTCCTTCATCTACAGGCAGCCGGATAAAATGCGCCTAGTCTGCATCACCGACACGGTCTCGTCTCCGCACGCGGCGTACCGACGTACCTACGAGTCGGCACGGGAGATCGCACGAGAGTGCCGCCATCGGAGTATACCAGTCAACGTCACCGACATGCCAGACCTCTGCGACTTCACCTTCATGTCCACCCAGCGCTTCGTAGATGCGGAGACAGGGACATCGACCCCCCTGCAGGTGGGCATCACGACGAACGGGCACGGATGTCGACTGGCCGGGCGTATACGGCGGGACATCGTCGCGAGCTTGCCGAAGGAAATCGGTGCCTCGGTGACAAAGGTTGGGCGGCTGAGGGAACTGGCTCAGGTCGCAATGCCGGAAGACGCTGTCGAAATCCCGGGGCTGAACGAAGACGGCGCGCCAGTTACCCCGAACGAGCCCGTTCCCCAGCGAAAGCAAGAGGAGACAGCCGCCGAACGCGCACGACGGCGCATGAAGTGGGTCGCACAAGTCAGCGAGTACTGGTCCATTCGCAGACTCGCGCATCTCACCGACGCGCAAATGGACGCCATTCTGGACGGTCGGGAAGGGCTCATTAGCACCAGCTCTTCTGTCCGGGACACAGACTCCCCTACGCCTTCTGTCGGAGACAGCGATATCTCCACGTCCCAGCATGACCTCGACCTCGCACCATCCCGCCGTGGACGTATTCTCCTCGTTGGCTCAGGACCTGGGCATCCTTCCCTCCTCACAGTGGCGACCCACGCCGCGCTCACAAAACATGCCGACCTCGTACTTTCCGATAAACTCGTCCCAGAGGCGGTTCTTGCGCTAGTTCCTCCTGGTGTCGAAGTGCGCATTGCGCGCAAGTTCCCGGGCAACGCGGAAGGCGCGCAAATGGAACTCATGGAAGCAGCCATCGAGGCAGCCAACCGCGGGCTGACCGTCGTCCGGGTAGGTTCCTTCAATATAGCACACATAGTATCATGCTGATCCCTTTTGTGTTAGCTCAAGCAAGGTGACCCCACAGTTTACGGGCGTGCAGGCGAGGAGGTGATCTACTTCCGCGCCCGTGGATTCGAGCCTGTGGTCGTTCCTGGCGTCAGCTCCGTCCTCGCAGGCCCTACCTTCGCTGGTATCCCCGTTACCCAAAGGGGCGCTGCCGAGTCCTTTATCGTCTGCACGGGTGTTGGGCGCCAGGGCAAAGAAGTCAAGCTGCCAGGATACGAACGAGGCCGTACGCTCGTCATCCTCATGGGCGTGGCGCGCCTGCCGCAAGTGTTGGACACCCTTCAGACCGGCGATGCGGAGTCAACTGGACGCCGAGATGGACCCGCGTATCCCTCGCACACTCCCATCGCTCTCATCGAGCGCGCGTCGATGCCTGACCAACGCGTCATTTGCTCTACGCTGAAGGATATCTCCGCTGCGTTGGAGAGCGTCGGCGAACAGAGGCCACCGGGGATGCTCGTGATCGGCTGGTCGGTGTTGTCACTCTGGAAGAAGGGCGACATGACTATCTTGGAAGATGGCGCGGAGACACACGATGCGGAGAGGGTGAAGGGGTGGCTCGGGGAGAAACTCTGGAGAGTAAGCGAAGGTCTGAACGCGGAGTGGGAAGGCTGGTGAGGTGGGTAAGTGAATTGACGTCGGTTGGCTTCTTTGGTCGCTGTATAACATCTGTGTACTTGTGCTATCATACTCATGCTATCGTCTGTAATTTCTGCACTTAATCCTGGGCTGTTGTATCCCTTGCCTCCTCTTCCGGTTTTGCGCGCCTCTCAGGCACGGTCTGCGGACGCGCGTGTCACGTGTAACACACGCGCGACGCGTTGTGGCAGGTTCGAGCTTGAACCCGTCCACCTTCAGCAACCCCTCAAGCAACCCGTATCCACCCCGCCGCCCGACCTCGCCATGCCGCCCCGTCGGTCATCTCGGGCCCGTAGCTCTGTCGAGCCAGCTGCGCCCGCTCCGAAACGCAAACGTAACGAACCCCAAGAGATCGAAGAGGTCGATGAGGAAGAAGTCAAGCCCGCGCCGCGGACGCGTCGTTCCGCGTCAACTCAGCCACAACCGAAGGGACGTACCTCCACTCGCTCTAGGAAGTCACTGGAGGAGGTGGAGGAGGAAGACGAAGACGAGGAGGCAAGCCCGCCCCCCGCCAAGAAGTCACGACCATCCCTGGAGACGGAGGATGGAGAGGAAGAGAGTAAGGGGACGTCACGAACCCGGTCGCGTAAGCCTGCGTCGAAGACCGCAGGACCCTCATCTGCGCCGGCGAAGAAGACAAGAGCGTCTTCAGCGAGCGTGAAGAGTGAGTCCTCCGAGCTTGTCCTTCCCAGGAGGAAGACTGTCGCGCCCGCCGCCCCTGCCACCAAGACCACCCGCTCATCCAGGCGTATCTCTACCATTGTCATTGGCTCGGATGACGACGAGCTATACGAAGTGGATGAGGACGGCCAGAAGCTCGATATCAAGCCTCCGCCACCTAAGCCGGCGCCGGTGGCCAAGGGCAGGAAGGGCAAGAAAGAGAAGGTCGTGTATGTGATCGATGATTCCGACGATGAACCACAGGCAGGTCCTTCGGGAAAGCGAGGCAAGTCGATGACTCCTGTCAAAGAGGAGCCGGCTGCTGGAGTGGCTCAAGAGGAAACTGAGGACGCGGAGGACGCGCACGAGGCAGTCAAGGAAGAAGCCCCCGAAGCAATGTCCACTGATCCGCCTGCTGGTGATGCCGCCAAAAGTGACCCTGAGGACGAAGAGGACGAGGATGACGCCGAGGCCGAGGCCGTCAGTGCAGCCGTTCTCAATGAGGAGGAGGTCAACGAGGATGCGGCACCACCGCAGATCGAGGAGGAGGTGGAGGAAGAGGAACATTCGCTCCTGGATCCTCCTCTCTCCTCTATCCCCCGGCAGCCGTCTCAATCCGCTGCCCCGGAGGAGCCGCAGGGCCCCAAGCCCCGCCTTGTTATCCACAAGATGGCGCTGGTCAACTTCAAGAGTTACGCCGGCAGGCAAGAGATTGGCCCATTCCACAAGGTAGGATTGCGCGTCACTTCCTAGCCACTACTTGCTGAAGTCTTCGCGGCTAGTCCTTCTCGGCCATTGTCGGGCCTAACGGCTCTGGCAAGTCGAACACTATCGACGCCCTACTCTTTGTGTTTGGTTACCGAGCCTCGAAGATGCGACAGGGCAAACTCTCGGAGCTGATCCACAACTCGGCCAACCATCCCAACCTCCCTGACTGCAGCGTTGAAGTACATTTTCGGGAGATCATCGACTTACCAGGACCTGATGCTTTCGAGCTCGTCCCCGGATCGAAACTGGTTGTTACTCGTACGGCCTATAGGAACAACAGTAGCAAATACTCCATCAACGGTCGCTCAAGCACATACAGCGAAGTACAAACCCTACTCAAGGGTCGCGGCATCGATCTCGACCACAACCGGTTCCTCATCCTCCAGGTAATCAGTTGTGCATTTTAGAGTTGAGCGTAATGACTAACTTCCGCACAGGGTGAGGTCGAGTCTATCGCTCAGATGAAGCCCAAGGCCGCCAACGAGAACGACGAGGGGCTTCTGGAGTACCTCGAGGACATCGTCGGCACCTCCCAGTACAAAGAGCCCATTGATGAAGCGCTTGTTGAAGTCGAGCGCCTTACCGAGGACCGTCAGGAGAAGCTCAGCCGTCTGCGGATTGTGGACAAAGACCGCAAGGCACTGGAGTCCAAGAAGAAGGAAGCAGAGGATTACCTCAGGATGGTAAACGACCTTGTTAGGGCGAGGTCACGGCTCTGGCAGTGGTATATCTGGAAGTGCCTGGAGAACGAGAGTCAGCTCGAGGAGAAGATAGTACGTGCTGCGCGAAGGCGGGAAGTAGCTAAGCGACGCTGATTGGTATTGACGTTCGTAGGGCAAGATCGAGCATGACCTGCAGGAGGAGCGCGATCGCAACCAAGACGACATTAATCACTTCGAGTTGCTTCAGAAGCACTACGATGAGAAGTGCTCGGCCTATGAGGTATCTATATCGCTTTCATTTCCTCGCTATCGATATGGTGAACTCATCCATTGCAATAGGAAGTCCAGAAGGCCGCGGCGGAAGCCGTCAAGGATCTCGCTGCTCGGGAGAAGACACAGATCAGTCTCGAAGAGAAGCGCAAGCATGCTAATACCAAGGCGAAGAAGCTTAAGAAAGCTATTCATGATGTACGTCTGTTACTGAAGCTTCATACTGCGCCCACTAAAACTTTATCGTACAGGATGAGCATGCGAGAGCCGAAGCCGACCGCACTGTTGACGACAGTGCAGCGAAGATCGAGCGGAAGAGGGATGAGCTAGAGAGTCTCGAGCAAGAGCTCTCCCAGGCCGAGAAGGTCTTGGAAGAAATCCGCGACAGCCTGAAGGGTACGTTTGCTGCTGAACGGCCCCATGTCCATTCCAAGCTCATTTTCCACAGACAAGACACAGGTCTTCCATGATCAGATCGAGGTCAAGCAGAAGGAACTCCAGCCATGGATGGCGAAGATCGATGCCAAGCAAGCTGAGATTGACGTTGCCACTAGCGAGCGCGATGCACTCAAGAAGAAGGCCGAGGCAGCTAAGGAGGCCAGAGAGAAGGCTGATGCTGAACTCGAGCAGCTGCACGAGGACCACCAAGCAAAGAAGGCGGAACTCCAGGAGCTCGAGGCTGAAAAGACAAGAAATCAGCGAGAGATCCGCAGCGCAGAGAAGGAGTTCCAGGTAAGTTGTCTTCTTATGAACTAAGCGACGATGCTCAAAGGACAACAGGACGCACAAGCCAACATTCAAGGACTTCGTGCAAAGGCGTCTGCTTCACGGCAGAAGGTCGACGAGGCTAAGTCATCGCAGGAGCAGAGCCGCAGTAACAACCGCGTGCTGGACACTCTGATCCGGCTCAAGACGGCAGGGCGGATCCAAGGTTTCCATGTGGGTCATGCATAATGTTCGACCTTCCTCCTATTTGCTGACGTCGTCGGCAGGGTCGACTTGGCAGCCTAGGGACTATCGAAGACAAGTATGACATCGCGATATCTACCGCTTGTGGCCAGCTCGGCAACATGGTAGTGGACACGGTGGAGCAGGGCCAGGCATGCATCGAATACCTCCGAAACCAGAACGTCGGCCGCGCGTCCTTCATGGTCCTCGAGAAGATCTCCGGGGACATGCGGCGCATCCAGACCCCAGACAACGTACCACGTTTGTTCGACCTGATCAAACCTAAGGAGCCCAAGTTCGCTCCGGCGTTTTACAAGGCGCTACGCGACACCCTCGTGGTGGACACCCTCGAGCAAGCGAACCGCATCGCATTCGGCGGTCACAAGCGTTGGCGTGTCGTAACTCTAGCGGGCCAGCTGATCGATGCCTCCGGGACTATGTCCGGTGGTGGTACCAGCGTCCAGCGGGGTGGTATGAGCTCGAAGCTCGCAGCCGATGCCGTACCTCCCGAGGTGATACGCAAGTACCAGGAGACCAGCGAGGAGGATGCGCGGGCTCTCGACGAGGCCGTCCGTGAACTGCGGGAGCTGGAGGCCAAGGTGGAGGCGCTGAAGCAGTCAGCTCCTAGGCTCGACCTGGCCATCGACAAGGTCCAACTCGACATCCGGAACGCTGCGAAGCGGATTGCTGACACGGAACGCCGTGTCAAAGAACTGAAGTAAGCCCAACACACTCGGACTGGAGGTGAATCTGTACTGACTACCCACAGATCGCAGAGCAAGCCCGACGCGAACGACGTGTCTCGGATCGCCACTCTCGACCGCGGGATCGACGCTGCCACCGCTGAGCTGGAGAAGCTCCAAGGCAAGGCGAACGCCATCGAAGCCGAGATCAAGGCTCTGGAGAAGAAGATCCTCGAGATCGGCGGTGCGCGCCTGCTCTCGCAGAAGTCCAAGGTCGACGGCCTCCGCCTGCACATCAACCTGGCGAACGATGAGATCACGAAGGCGGAGGTGGCGAAGGCGAAGGCCGAGAAGGACCGCGTCAAGCACCAGAGCGCCGTTGAGAGCAACACGGGCGAGCTCGAGGACGTCCAGCGCGAGCTCGCTGATCTGGAGGAGCAGCTCGAAGAGTGCGCGGAGTACATGGCGCAACTGCGCCAACAGGTCGACGTTGCCCAGACGGCCGCTGAGAAGTCCTCGGAGGCCCTGGCGCAGCTCAAAGAGGAGCTAGACGAGAAGAGCGAGCATATCCAGGCTTTCAGGCAGAAAGAGGCAAGTTGTTTGTGATGCAAATCTGGCGCAACGGCTGACGTTCCCCGCAGATGAAGCTCAAGCAGGAACTCGAGGACACCAAGAAGTCGCACAGTGACAATAAGGCTACGCTTGAGCACTGGAGTATCGAGCACGACAAGCTCCAGCTCGAGGATATAGAGTAAGCTTAGTCCATACCATGTATCAACTCAGTGACTGACGTGCTTTCTAGCGAGGAGGAAGAAGGAGAAGAGGGGGCTGCTGGGGGTGAAGGCGGAGAAGGAGAGAACGGAGAAGGCGCAGGCGGCGAGGGCCCAGTCAAGAAAGAGCCTGGCGCGAGGAAGTCTCGAGCTCGTACACCCTCACACGAGCTGCACTCCTACAGCGAACAGGAGCTCGGTACCTTCAAGAAACGCGAGCTCCTGGCTGACGCTGAGTTGCTTGATGGTGCGTTTCCGCGCAGCTTCGGTGCTTCGTGGACACACTAACACCCCCAAAGAGAAGGTCAAGAACGCGAAGCCTGATCTGAGCGTCCTGAAGGACTACCGGCAGCGCGAAGAAGAGTTCCTGCGGCGCGCGGCAGAATTCGACAAGATCACGAAGCTGCGGGACGCCAAGAAGGAAGAGTATGAGGCGCTGCGGAAGCGGCGGCTCGACGAGTTCATGGCCGGCTTCAGTGCGATCTCGCTCAAGCTCAAGGAGATGTACCAGGTAGGTGGCCGGGAGTCTTCTGAACCGCATTGTGCTTATTCGTACCCGAAGATGATCACCCTCGGCGGTAATGCCGAGCTTGAGCTTGTCGACAGCATGGATCCCTTCTCGGAAGGCATCATCTTCAGTGTTATGCCCCCGAAGAAGAGCTGGAAGAACATTTCGAATTTGTCCGGTGGAGAGAAGGTAGTGCTGCCGTTTATTTTGCCCTCGTTCGTAGCTGACGAACTTCAATAGACTTTGAGTTCTCTCGCCCTTGTCTTCGCCTTGCACGTCTATAAGGTACGATTCAACACATCAACGTACTCTTTCTGGTTCTGATGGGTCCATAGCCGACGCCTCTGTACTTCATGGATGAGATCGACGCCGCCCTCGACTTCCGGAACGTCTCCATTGTCGCGAACTACATCAAGGACCGTACGAAGAACGCGCAGTTCATCATCATTTCCCTGAGGTACGCTCTTCATCGCACCCCAGCGTAGTCTGGTCCCGGACTGACGGCTTTGCCACAGGAATGACATGTTCGAGCTGAGCCATCGCTTGATCGGCATTTACAAGACCGCCAACGCTACTCGCAGTACGTGTCATCATCTTTGCATGATACAAGCACCCATGCTAACGTCTCGCTCAGGTATCTCGATCGACAACCACGCTCTGCACGCCATCCCTGCACCTACTGCTGCTCCTACCGCTGTAGCCAGTCACTGATAAAACACACTGTACAATACTCTCCGTCACACGTGCTGGTCATCCCGTTCCCATACCCGTTACTCGTACACGCCTGTTGTATTCTCTACACTACTCTATCCGCGCCGTTTTGAATTCATGAATTGTAGCCCGATCCCTGTCGCGACGACCGCTCGGGAAGGTAGTGTGCTAGAATTCCCGCAAGGGTGGCACCCTCCCGGTCCTCGGAGAATGCGGAAGGTAGACCTTCTCTTGGAAACTCCCGGGGCAGCCTCAGAGGCAGACCTCGCGCGAAGAGCGGGTGTGCGAGCGCGTCCTGGGCGCGTAGCCGCGACTCCGGTGGGTACGCCAAGAGTCGCGACAGAAGATTAAGGCAATCCTCGCGTTCGGGCGGCTCCTCATTTGGGGGCAGGTTGGGGAGCAGCTCCCGTAGGTCGACTGGAGGGACTTCCACGAAGTTGAGCACCTGCGCGTCTGGCAGCTGTCTGAACGTCTACAAGAGGCAGGGGGCAAGTAGTTCGCATGCGCCGTAAGACAAAGGTGGCGAGACAGACACGTACTGGCCAGGTGTGCTCGTTGGGCGTCCCGTGTACCTTGAATATGCTGAACGCGTGCCCAATCGTGCCCTTGCTCGCGTCGTATAGCGAGTCCCGCTCCCACTCTACGTCAGGATGATTCGGGTGCAATGCTTTTGGGATTATGAATGGCACTTTCGCGGGTAGCGCGCCCGCACGCGGATCGGTGTCGTCCTCGTCGGAATCTTCGTCTGAGTCGTCGTACGAGCGCTGCAGGCGGAGCGGGGTGAAGAACTCCGCCATAACGGCGCCCAAGCTCCATATATCTGTCGCGGCCGCGTCGTAACGCGTTGCTCCAAAGAGCAGTTCTGGCGCGCGATATGGTCTACAGGAGGTACTAGTGTTTGAACGTCGTGCCTCTGAGAGCAGGGTAACGAACGACGCACCCAGTTGCGACCTCGAAGCACATGTGGCCGGGGGGTTCTGGCCACAGGTCGCGCGCGTTGACCGTCTCCGTCCATGCGACGCCGAAGTCGATGAGCTTGACGCATCCGTCCGCGGTAAGCAAAATGTTGCGGGGCTTGACGTCTCGGTGAGCGATGTGGAGGCTGTGGACGTGGGAGAGGGCCGAAAATATCTGGTATAAGATGGATTTGAGGACGACGAGGAAGCAGGCCGAGGAGGGTGCTGATAGCGTCCAAGTCTTCTCGTCGACGTTGAGTTCGTACGGAGAGAAATGCGGGCTGCTGAGCACGTGGTAGAGCTGAAAGGGCACGAATGGCATCCAGAAGTACAGCGTACTTATGGAGTCTTCGTGTGTATAACCGAGCACCTCTATGATCTAGCGGAGGTCAGTGGTGCGGTTTATCTACGAGATACGGTTCCCCTTACGTTGACGTGGGAGAGGCTCATTAAGATGCGTAATTCCTTGCCAATATCATGCGGTTGCTTGACGAATTGACGGTGGTTGTGAGCGCTCTTGATCGCAACGGGAGTTGCTTGCGCCAGGTCTCGCAAGTACCCCAAATGGACTTCCGAGACGATGGTCGCTGCGATCGTTTCAAGAGCATCCTTTCGCCTCATTAAGCACCGCGAGTATGGGAGACGATTGGGTACATACCACGTCGAACAGCTCGTTCAGAGGTGGCCAGCGCGACTCGTCGGTATCTTCCATATTCATGGCTGCTCAGCGTGGTGTGCACTGCTGTGATTTCCCCGTTGAATGGTACGTCGTCGGAGAGACGAGTCGCGCGCACGCCGCGGGAGCAGCATGAGAGAACCGAGTGGACGGGGTCCGGGCCGAGAGTTTATTGAGGGCAGTCCGAAGAAGTCGGAAAGCTACGGACTGCGAACTATATTCGCAGCCGACGACCGCCATCGACGCCTATTCTATTCTTGTCCTCTCTCCCCCACTCTCACTCACGCTCTGTACAACACCCACTCTCGTTTTCTACCCTACTCTGCGCGGACGACATGATGGACGGATGGACGGACCACCTTCACTGGCGGTTCCTCGGCGAGCACGTCCTCGTCTTTGGTCTTCGCCTCGACTCCGCATGGTCGTTCTTCGTGGCCTCCTGCCTCACCGCCGTCATATGCTTCTCCGAACGGTGCGTGCTTTCTACCACTCACGCTCTGCAGATCCCTCAAGTTATGTGATACAGGGTATTGACCTACGCCGTGAGCAAGAAATGGAACCCATTCAACCCACGAGGCCGTCGAGGCTCTCGATTCGGCACTGCTTTGTGGCGAACATGTCTGTACTGGCTTGTCACCTTCGACAGATTGTACGTACTCGCCGCGCTTGTCACCATATTCTGCCACTGAATGACGGGCATTCTCTCAGGTTGTACATGCTCATCGGCATGACGTTCAGCTTCGGGTGAGTAACACGTCCTAAAATTCCACCAAGTGACATGGTACTAAATATGTACTACATAGCCTAATCGTCGTAGCTGTGAGTATGCTCCCTGAATGGCCCTTGATGAGAATGTGCGAGTGCTCACGCACCCTGTTAGGTGACCTGCCTCGCAATAGGCCAGTTCGTAATCGAATACCTCGAAAGTGCTCCCGAGCACCACCAACCGCACTCGGAGTACGCCGTCTCTCCTCACAATTCCCTCCATGTTTCTGACACGCGTCCACAGCCCTGAACACTACAAAGAACCACTCCTCCGGGATTCCCTCGAGGACCAATACTCCCTTGAGTCCTCCTCGTCCTCCTACCCCCCGGCGCCGTCAGCGCGCACGAACCCCGCGACCCGCCCGCGCTCGAAATCAAAGCCGGAGAGCATCTTCATCCATCCCAACCACTCCAACCTCGCCCGCGCGGACGCAGCCGCCGCCGAGCTTGGACTCGCTGGGGACACCGAACTCGTCAAGACGAATGTGTACCCCGCAGACGAGGACCCGTGGGAGCATGGCAAGGGCAAGGACCTCGCGCGCGAGCTCCTCGGCCGGTGATTTGCTATCAAGCTCTGCCTCGCCCGGGGATCTCCTCGCGTCGGGATCGCAGCGCGTCGCCACAACACACCAACTCGTCGCCCCCGATCGCGGTTCGATGGCGACCGCCGCGCCACCTCTTCTCATCTTTCTTGAGCAGACCGCAGGCAGGTCTGTTGGCTGCGCGCTCTGCTTCGCGCTAGCGACCTGCAGCTGGTATGCTGGTGACCCCCTTTCTGTGCTTGCACCCAACCTATGCCCAGGACGCAACTCTTCGTTAATTTATACATGTATCCTACGCGCCCGCTAAAAGTCAGTTATCATCCGCACTCGCTCCCGTCGTACTCTAGATGTAGCACGCCCCGCTCCGCGCATATACAATATCTTAGATTCCCCACTGCGAAAGCTTACAGCATTGCGAGATTACGAGGATGTCTTGTCCCCATGGTAAGAGAAAATCGAAAGAACGCACCATCTGTGCGCATATGCAAGATGGATGATAGTGGTATTGCTTCCGCCCCTGTCCGTCGTCGTCCCTCCCTCCCCTGCGCCCCCCATCTCCAAGAAAGCCAAGCCCGCAACTCAACCCCGCCCCGATCCGCCCGTCACCATCGCCCGCCGCGCAGGCGCACCCCCCCGCCCGCGCGGCGCCGCCGGGTTCGTCTCGTCCACCGCCCGGTTCCACCGGTCGATCAGCTTCGACACGCCCTGGAACGGCTTCTCCGGCGACGGCGAGCGCACCGGCAGCCCGCTCCCGGTCGCGTTCTCGCCCTGCACCGACATCTTGCGTTCCATCCGCGGCGACGGTGGTGGCACCATGTCCCCCATCGTCGCTGCGCGCGTGGGCTGTGGCTCACGCACCGGCTCCTGCGGGAGCGGCGAACGGCGCGTTGGGAGCCCGTTGATCGACGTACCCGTGTTGTTGCTCCCGAACGCGTTCCCGTATGGGGTCTCAAGGCGCCCGACGGGCGAGCTGCGTGTGGGGAGCCCCGTCGGCGACGTCCTGTGCTTCGCGAAGTCGCGCGCGAAACCCCCTACGGTGGAGTCTGGCACCGCGAGATTCGCCTTGGTGAGTACGGGGGACGTCGCAGGAGAGAGATTCGGGAAGCGGGTAGCCGCAGCCGAGGGGGACATGTCTGACGTCGTCGACATGGACGCCGCGCTGCTGGTGCTCTGATGCGTCTTGAGCGTGAGCCCAGCAGGCTTCGTGGGCGCAGATGGGGCTACAGCCTGCGTCTTCGGCTTTGCGCCGATGGCCTCGTACCGCAACACCATGTCCGAAATCGAGCTCCGCCGCCCGGTGCGGCGCGAGCGCGGCGTGTCAGGCGGGGAGAGGGCTTGCTGAGCGAACGTCGAAGCCGCTTCGGACGAGGACGCCAACTCCCCAGGCGTCGACTTCGACGCAGTCACGGGTGAGATAAACATCGAGGCTGGACGAGAGCGCCCGGTGGCAGTAGTGGAGGAATCCACCGACGGGGAAGGGGAAGGAGGGACAGGTAGGCGGCGACTCGCGGCGTTGCTGGATGGTTGCTTAACGTGCTTCGTCGGCGAAGGCATTTGCCGCGATGACTGGCCGCTTGCAGCCGTCTGCAGAGGCTGAGGCGACGCCGAGCGCGGCTTGTTCAGGAGCGGAGGCGGTTTCATCGTCGCGGCGGGCACGATGATAGAGCTCCTCTTCCCGGGCGGAGGGCCCATGCTGCTCTTCGGCTTCTCTTTCTCCTTTTCCTTCTCCTTCTCGAGTCCTCCACCCCAGAGGTCGACGAGGTCGTGCACAGAACTCTGTCTCCCCTTGCTCCGCGTACGACGCCTGCGCTCGCCCTCCTTGGGAGGTACCATCGCCCCGAACCCGTTTGCACCACCCCGCGTAGAGCGGGACTTCGCCCCTCCAGCCTTCGGGTTGAATCCCCCAACGTCCTCCGGGCCGCCATCGCTGCTCGACGACCCGGCGGGCGAGTGCAACGGGCTCCAGTTATCCGTGAGTCCGCTCGGAGATGGGGTTGTGCTCTGTGCGCGCGTCTCGACCGGGGGGATCTGCAGCCCAAGCCCGCTCGTGTCGACGTCCCCACGCGTGATGAAGGCCTTCGTTGCGACGGGCTCGCGCGAGCGGCCGGTCTCCAGCTTCCGCTGCGCCTCTTCGCGGTCGGCCTGTATCCGCTCCCGCTCCTTCAGGCGCTCGCTCTTTCCTGCGGGGATGTGGTCCAGCCTGTCCAGCGCGCTGTTCCACTCGCGCTCGAGCTCTGTAGTTGCGGACCGAGACATCTCTGGAGCACGAGATGGTACGACGCTCTCCGCCTCTAGTGGCTGATGGAAGGCAATAGGGCTGCGCTCGATATAGCTTGCACGCTTGCTAGGAGAGTCGCGGAGAACGGGCTGCGAGTCGTGCGTTGGTGTCGTTGCCCGCGCCGTCGCGGAGCTAAGGTCATCGTCAGCTCCTGTTAGCCAGTCTCGAGGCTCAGTGCGCGGAGTCGACTGCGGTTGTGGCCTTGGCGGGAGCGAGGGCGGTATAGCAGAACCAGATGGCGCGCCAGACATGTAGTCGGGCGTGTCGGATAGCGTAGGGGTCTTCATCGTCGTCGAGCTACGGTGCTTGCGTGACAGTGATGGTCGGCTCATCATCGGCGGCTTGCTAGGACCGTCTTCCGCCTTGGTTGCCTCGACACTCCGCAAGAACGTCGATTGGCGCGAGGCAGGTGGCCGCGTGTCGCGCATCGCACTGCCTGTGACATGCTGAGAGCGAACACCATCGTAACGACCCTTGCCCGCCGATACCCCGATGGTCTGAGTGTAGCTGCCGCGCGATGGTGGGCGGTCCGCAGCACGTGGCGCAGGCTTGTCAGTGGATACGGGTGGTGAGGGCGAGCCAAATGTACGGTCGAGATCCTCCAGCGAGGGGAACCGCTCCTCGGCGGAGAGGGCGTCCTGAGACGACGACGGAGCCTTGATATGCTGCCGCCATGTCTGTGACTGCGACGGTGGCGGGATGGGCGAGAAGTTCGAAGACTGCGGCTGGGGTTGTGGCGAGGGTGTTGGTCGCGTCGAATGTACGCTTGGTGGACGATAGACAGTGTTCGAGGTTCCTAGCCCACTGGCCATCGGTACGTTGAGCTGTGCGTTCGAGCTGGAGGGTACGTTGAAGCTCGCCAAGCCTGTGCGGCTCTTCCTCGCTTCACCGAGGGTGGTTGGCGGAGCCGGCGAGGGGAGGCCTAGTCCATCGAACGCATCCTTGCCTATTCGACTCATGCGTAAGCGCGAAGACGGCTGGGGAGAGGATGACGTCTTCGCCGGGTCGAATGCATCACCAAAGCCTGCATTGAACCCAGATGCATTACTCTCAGCAGGCTTGCTCGTTGGGGGTGCGCGACCAGACTGAGCGCCGGTGAACTTGCTCCCAAAGTCGGTGCTGAAGTCGCTGTCAAACCCGCGCCGTATGTTGGGATCAGGCTTCTGTCCCGGCTGTCGCGAGTCAAGACTCCAAGCGTCCGCATCGGTCCGACTGCTGAGAGAAGCTGCATCGCTGCCTGCTCCGGGAAATCCGGACTTGGAAGGACGAAGAGCTTTCCATGAACGGTCGTCCTCGTTACCAAACTTCGTCTCGAAGGCCACTGGCTTTTCGGGACTGGATGGTCGTGAAGGTATCCGAGAAGGACCATTCGACTGCTGTGGGCGACCGCGTCGCATGGGCGCAATGGCCTCAAGGACCTTCTCGCGTGCCTCGACACCTGCATTCTTCGCCGGTTGCTGAGACTTGTATGAAACAAGGTCGTCGAGAGGGTTTGAGGCGATGTTGGGCGAGAGTGCCTGCAAAGGTGCCTGGAGAGAGCGAGGCGAGAGCGGTTCTCTCGCTGGGATGTTATATGTGAAGCGCGACTTGGTCCCACGGAGTGCGTGTACATGTTGCAGGGTCTCGAACACACTTGGCCGCTGCGTGCCGTGTTCCTTGAGCATGGAAGCTGTTGCGCGCCGCGTCAGATGGCCGGTTGATGCTGGAGTAGAGTTCATGTTACGAACCGATTAGGCTGTTCATCTGCACCGAATATACGGGATATGGGGGTATCTTGTACTGAACGTTGAGAATGGCCAACGGTCCGTGTTCTTCGAAGGGGGTTGTGTAGTAGCAGAGCTTGTATAGGAGCACACCTAACGCCCATACGTCGCTCTTCTCGTCGATCGGTCTTCGCAGGTGTACGTCGATCATCTCAGGAGCACGATACTGTAGCGTGGTGTGTCGGTTGAGGTCCGCTTCCAGCATGCGGAGCTCTTGCGTGTTTGAGGGTACTTTCTGCACTGGTGTAGCACTGCCGAAGTCGCATAGCTTGTAAGAAGTCGGAGACGCCTGGAGGATGTTCTCGACTTTCAGGTCACGGTGCAGAATTGGTGGCTTGAGCGCGTGCATGGCCGCCAAGCCTTCGCACACGTCGACGAAGATAGTGAGGATCTCGGCTTCCGTGAGGCGTTCACGTAGCCGCCGGTTCATCATGTCGATGATTCCACCGCCAGGGCAGAACTCCATGAGGATGAAGACCTCGTACGTGCCGTTTGGTAGGCGATGCCAGGCGGCATCAATGAGGAAGACGATGTTGGGGTGGCCCTTGAGGATTCTCTGAGAAGCGCAGGTTGACAGGACGTACAGCGACAAGTAGGGCGAATCTCTAATTACCATGATGTCCACTTCCTTCTTGACTTCTGAAAGCATGGTTTCATTCGGCACCGCGATTCGCTTGAGGACATGGTGGGAGGTATTGTATACGGGTTGTGCGGTCCTGACAAGATATACGTGTGCGAAGCCACCTGAGGGGAAGAGTGCGTAAGATTCGGACATAGCAACCCTAGCGCGTATTGTTTATAGCGAAGTCTTGGTGGAACATGACTGCACCATCCCCTGGTGCAGCACACCTCGCATCGGGATGCACTGTCACCAGGAAAGAGGGTTGCAGCATTGTGCTGGTTGTACGTCTCCATTGCGAGACAGGGCTGGAGATGATCTAGGATGGAGAGTATGGCTGACCTTGACTGAGGTAGCGCTCGACCACGACAGTATACTTGTTCACGGTGATGGACTGGCCAGGAATGAGGGTCCCCTTGTTGGGTTGGGCGAAGGGCTGCTGATAGGCCTGCATGGCAGGCAGATAGCGTGGAAGCAGGCCCTGGGGCGATGGGGAGGAGGAGGAGGAGAGATGGATGAGAGAGTGCAGCTGGCCGTGGACGACCACAACCAGTCCGACCTCCCGTCCTGCCGCCCAGCCGGCACCTGCCGCCACCGGGCGCTCTCTCGTGGACGCGTCAACAGGCGCAAACAACGCGTGCAGCGCTGACCCCAGGATAGGGCTTGGCCACGTGGTGTGATTTATGACGTCTGCCCTTCCCGTTTACGGCGCTCTCCCCGGGATCTCGCCCATCGCGCTCACGGACGCTTTCAGCCTCTCTCTCTCTTCACTCGCAACCAACACCTGCAGCCATGGACAGGGCACTACACGAACGTCCGGGACACGCCCATCTCCTGCACACCCCGCAGACAGACTCGATCCCCTTCTCGCGTCCCACTACCCCAGGCCAGCATGCCGCCCAGATCGGCTTCTGCGGGCTCGGTGCTATGGGCTACCCAATGGCCCGCAACCTCGCAAAGTGGCGGAGAGAACACGTCCCTGGTTCTCTGCCTATCCTCGTCTGGAATCGTACCCAGTCAAAGGCAGAAGAACTCCGCAAGGAGCTCGGAGACGACTTGATTACCGTCGCGGACTCGCTCGAGGAGATCGCAACCGAGTGCGAAGTCGTCTTCACCAACCTCGCAGAAGACAGCGTTGTCAAGAACGTCTACGAAGCGTTCGCTAAAGCACTGAAGGTAAGCTCGCGGCTCGCGTAACTTATATGGGCGCTCATCGGTTCTGCTAGGAGTCGAACCCTACCAAGAACAAGATCTTCGTGGAGACTAGCACCATCTACCCCACTGTCGCTGGTGCGCTACCAATGGTCCACTACAACAACTCGGACTGACCACTCTATGTCCCGCAGCCGAACTCGATACACTCCTTTCAAAAGTGCCTCACACCCACTTTGTCACCTCCCCCGTCTTCGGCCCTCCCGCCTCAGCCGCAGCTGCCCAGCTACTCATCGTGATGTCTGGGGATTACCGGTCTAAGAAGGAGATTGCCCACATCCTCATCCCCGCCGTTGGCCGCAAGGCTATGGACCTAGGCGGTAACATTGAGAAAGGTGAGCCTAGATTCATACCGAGCTATCGCCGTTATCTGAACGCCGCCCTTGCAGCGCCGACATTCAAGCTCATAGGGAACTCGCTCATTCTCGGCTCTCTGGAGCTCCTTGCGGAAGTCTTCACGCTTTCCGAGAAGGCTGGCATCGGCGCCAGCCAGGTGCAGCAGTTCATCAAGGACACTATGCCTGCGCCACCCCTCATCAGTTACGGCGAGAAGATGGTACAGGACAACTTCGATGGCAGCAAGGGCTTCGCCATTGATGGCGGCCTGAAGGACTCGGCCCATATTCGCAAACTGGCTACCGAGCTCGACTCTCCAATGCCCGCTTTGGTAGGGCTCATGACCAGAAACACTGTCATGTATCTAAACTCTGCTACAGGACGCTGCGCACCAGCATATGCTCACCGCGCGGGCGTTGCACGCCAACCAAGTCCGTCGTGGGCACGCACACTATGGTGTCCTCGACTGGAGTTCTCTTGTTGCTGGTGCGCGTGTTGCCGCCGGCCTAGATGGATTTGACAGCAGCAAGGTCTGTACATCCTTGGGCTTTGCATGTCGGCGGGTTGCTCACGCGTGGTCATGTCTCACAGCACCAGAAGGTTGTTCCGGAAGACTGATTTACTTCAGGGTAGGCTGAATGACATAGACGGAGGCAGAAGAGAATATTCATGTGCAGTGTATCATTGAACGATTGTTGTACCCGTATTCTTCGAGAATCCAGGATAGTGCTGTCAGAGATGGCTCGACCTACGTCTTCTGAGAGTACACACCCCAAGTGAAGGTGGCTTGAATATACATATCTGCGTTGGCACGACTGCTCATCTGCTTTATACGCATTTGACCTGCGGAGTACACATCTAGCTTTACTTTCTTGTTTCAGACTTGTGTCGCTGCAATAAACCGTCGAATGTAGTCGCCTTCCAAAAAGGGACGTGTAGTTTTCCGAAGCGCCCGCGTCTGTCACTGAAGCGCTCCTGCTGGTCGACTGAGCTGGACCTTCCTCCTGCCTCTCCCTCACCATGCTGGGTTCAACTTCACGACTGCTGCCCAGTCCGAGGCCGGTACTCGTCCAAACACGAGCGTATGCCGTCTCGCTGAAACCGCCGGTGGTGTACCCCCGCAAGACGGTGCCGCGGCGGTACTCGGAGCGCAAGACGTACCTCTACAACCAATACACCCGCCTCCTCCAGTCCTCCTTCGAGCGCCCCCTCATCCTCTTCGAGCACGCCGACTTCTCCGCGCCGCGCCTCATCCGCCTGCGCGCCGACATCGCCGACGCCGTCGCCAAGCACGCGAAAGTCAGCGCGCCGACGCTCGCCGCCGCGTCCCCCGCGCTCGCGCACGACGTGCCCCCGACGCTCACCATCCTGCGCACGTCGCTCTTCGGCGTCGCCCTGCGCGACCTGAGCGTGCTCGACACGCCCCTGCGCCGCCAGCTCGCGAAGACCGTGCCCGGCACGCTCGCCGCGCTCTCCTTCCCGACGCTCAACCCGCCGCAGCTCAAGGCCGTCCTGCGCGTGCTCGCGCGCTCGGTCCCCCCGCGCAAGCCGAAGACGCAGCAGGCGATCGACGACGAACGGAAAGCGGTCGAGGCTGCGTTCGTGCCCGGGCGCCGCCCGAAGCGCCAGCGCCCGACGCCTGTGCCCGACCTGAAGCTCCTGGGGGCGCTCATTGAAGGGCGGCTGTACAAGACGGAGGGCGTGCAGAGCGTGGCGGAGCTGCCGACGCTGGATGGGCTGAGGGCGCAGCTCGTGGGGCTGCTCAGTGCGCCGGCCGCGCAGATGTCGATGGTGTTGGGCGAGGCAAGTGGAGGGAAGCTGGCGAGGACGCTCGAGGGATTCAAAAAGAGCTTGGAGCCGGAGGCCCAGGAGGGCGAGGCTCCCCCTTCATAGACTCAGAGTGCTGCTCTCGCGGCTGGTCTGTAGTGCATATATATTCTACCTAATCACGGATGCTCTACCTTTGGCATATCCGGCGGCGATTTGTCGCGCTACAACAGCTCAGACTCAAAAGTACGTGCAGTCAGGAACGAAGTAGATACACAAACGACAGGTAAGAGTAAGCGACGGTCCCAGAAAAGCTATCTCCTCTTAGAGCTCCTGCTCTCATCCCGATCCGTCGAGCCTCTCCGCTTCCTGCTCGTGCGAAGGTAAGGAATAGGCCTCAAGCCTACAGGACTAATCACGCACCTGCTGCTCCTGGTGCTGATGCTGGTTTCTTCCACTGCGTCAGGTGTACCGCGTTCTTTCCTGTCGCCACGGCTATGCTCCCGCTCACTGCGTTCGCGCTCACCATTGCCGCCTCCGCCTCCACCGCCATAGTCGAGGCCTTCGACCGCAGGTGCACTACCGTCGATGTCCTTGTACTTATTCTTGTTTCGCGGGCCCGTAGGCACGTTAGGCGGAAGGGGCGAAGCAGGCCGCACAGGCGTTCCTGATTCCGCACAATCAGCCCGGCGCTTCATATATTCCGTTTTACAAGCGACGCACCTCTCCCGCGGCCAGCGAATCCTGCGCCTCGTCCGCGCAGACCCAAACCCTGTCCCATACCCCGGCCCCGGAACTGTCCTTGGTGTACTCCCCGAGCTGGCGCAACGGGCGTCGGGGTGCCGCTGCCGTCCATGCCCGGGTACATCTGCTGCCCCATGCCTGACGGATCCTGCACCAGCGATACATTGTGAGCAACGCCCACCAGATGACCACGAGGTTTCAACAAGCGACCGCGCACCTGCATCCCGCCAAACTCGCTCATGCCCATGCCCATCATGCCCTGTCCGTTCTCGGGCACGAAGCCGCCAACGTTCATACCCATACCTTCCTGCCCACCACCCTGGGGTCCGCCGCCGCCACCTGAGCCGTCCTGCATCATGCCCATGTCGCCCATGCTCATGTCCATCATGGGGTTCATCATCTGGCCCATGCCCATCATCTGGTTCATCATCCCGCCGTTCATGTTCATCCCTGCCCCGGGAGGGATCATACCGCCCCCTCCGGGACCTCCGCCACCACCGTTGGCCATGACAGCCGTTGCGCCTGCCATGACCATTGTGCGGACTTCCGGAGGGAGGGCGATGAGCTGGTCCTCCGGCATGCCAGCGAACCCCTATGCGCAAACCGCACGTCAGATTGTATATGCGCACACATGAATGACTGCACGCACAAGAACATTGCTCTTCAGCATAGTGGCAAGCTCGCCCAGCTCCCGTCTTCTGTAACAGTACGCCTCCCACGAGATTTCGTCAAAGCCATAGTTAAACCAATCACTCAAGTCAGACCCTGGCCTTCTCCAAGGCTTCTCCGCCATGGCGTTAAGGTCATATTCGAGTATCGACCGGCCATCGACAGTGCCCGGGGCGGAAGGGTTGATAGACGGATGAGAGGGGGGCGCCTTCGCAGGCGGGAGTGTGCTGGGGTCAGGACCAGAGTCCTTGTTACTCTCGATCTCCCCTTCTTGAACGTGTATCTTTTCTGTGGTCCCCGGGGTCGCGGCTAGTGCGGGTAGAGGTGATTGCGTTGCTTGTGTTTGTGCTTGTGCAGAGGGCTGTGGGGTGGAGGAAGGCTTGGCGACAGCTCCCCTTTCACGGGGTGTGTATTCGGTAGTTAATGACGGTTGCTGTTGCGGCGGAGCTGCACAGAATTGTCTGTTACGTGCGTGAACCAACGCGAATTCGCGTATTACATACCTCTCTGTGGTGTTGAAAATGTGGCGCTAGTAGAACGGGCTGCTGGTGGTCGACCCGGTTGATTCCTTTGGGGCGGAGGTCAGAAGGGTCGACACGTCAATGCACCCGCATACATACCGGAAGTCCAGGGAGCGCGACTGCGGTTCCATTATAATCTCAATGTCCTGTATCGCAAAGCTGCAGCTTAGCATCTAATCACAACTTAAGAAACAGAATGCGTACATCATCTTCGCTTTCCTCTTCTTCATCTTCCTCTCGGCCTTGTTCTTGCTCTCCTGCTTCTTCTTGCTCACCATTCTCCTCTGGCTCCTCTTCTCCTGCGCCCACGGCCGAGCGGTCTCCATTGGTCTCCGCAGCTGCCTGCTCTTCAAGCTTCGCGACTAGACCATCTGCGACAGAGCGCGTCTGCTCCAGGGAGATGCTACCGTCATGCCTGCGTGTAAGGACTTACGACTGAGCTTAGGGTAGGTACGACTCACGGTTGCGGCTCTAGACATCACACGAGTTGGAAAAGCGGTTATGAGATTTTCATTGCACTCAAAACAAAGGTACAGAGGTGACGAGGCCACGAGCCCCTCCGCTGGTCGTCCAAGCTCTTACCGGATGGTTGTGCTGCTGGCTGCGCTACCTCCTCCTGGTTCGAGTCGCCGTAAAGGTAGCTGTCGTCGTCATCCATGCTGCAACCGCTTGGTAAGTGGTATCTTTGACCCGAATCCTGAGCGCACACACCCTTTTGAGAAGCCAAGTGGTGGTGAGAGATGAGGTGGGAATGAGAGTGAGACGGGCCACGGACGCGGAGTCCAAGAGAGTTGACGCGAACAAGGACCGGCAGACCCTGGGCGCTTGCCGAAGTCGCGCTGCCACCCTGCACGTGATGCCCGATCGCAGAAATTTCAGCCATCTCTCCTCCTCCGAGCTGACCGCACTCGACTCTGTGTTCTGCACCAGTCGCAGCTCGTCTTGCATTTCTGCTCACGACTTACGACCATCATCCGGAGAAGAAATTACCTGATCGACTAGGCTTGAGCTTTGCACGATCGCACACGACCTACTTCCGGACTGTAACGAACCCGACCCTGCATAGACTTTAGCTCGGAGCTCTACATCAAATTCATACACAAGCCGGCAACCATGGGCAAGTCACAGAAGAAGCGTTCTATGCGCAGGCATAATCCCATGCGGGTACCGGACTCGCATCTCCCTCAGGGCCTCGCGGTTGCATCTGCTTCGTCCTCGAAGTCCGAAGCAATCCTACCTATCGTCCAAAAGGTAAGCACACAGCTTGCGTCAAAGGTTCTTCGGTCACTGACACACATATTGCACGTAGCTGGAGAGTGTTGACCCAGCAGAGCGCAAATGGGCTTGCGTAGCTGTGTCCAATCTCATACAGAACGACCCCTCTACCCGGCGATTGCTCCAGGGCAAGAATATCGTCGGCAAATTGATCACGCGTCTGTCAGATAGCGAGGAAGAGGTTGTCGTAGAGGCAGCAGGCTCTCTGCGGTATGTACCTTTAGTAACAATATATGTCTGCGTGCTGACGCAGAACGCGGCCTATCAGGAACCTATGTATAGACGGCGGATTTGACATCTGCGCCGAGATGTTTAACAAGAACATTCTCGCACCTCTCAAAACATTTGTGCCCAAAGTTAGAACCACTAAATCTCTTTTTCCGAAATAGAGTAGTTATTAACACCGTGGGCAGATCTCAACTACATTGTCACAATTCTTAGCGTCGCCAAAAGATGCCCCCGAAAATGCTCAACAACTCGTGTACGAGTTCGCCGACAATGTGATTACCATCCTTTGGTGCCTCTCGTAAGTGTCTTGTTGCTATACATCTCTGTGATGCGTCCCTTAACTGACGAAGACTAGAGAGACCTCGAACAAGGCCTTGAACTCCATCAACGAAATATCACTCGTGCCGTTCTTGATGTCCTTCTTGGCCGCCAGGGAGAAGTTGCCGCTGTCGACCGTTGCTTCAGCCGGTAAGATTTGTTCGGTTTCTGTGCGAATGTTAGGTAAACTCACATCGTCTCCATGGGAATAGCTCAGTGCCTGTACGTCCTTACGGACGAGAATCGTCCCATTATCGAGGAGGTGCGAACCAACGCGGAGTATACCGCATGTCTCCTTTCCATCGTGAGGCCGGATGAGGCCGCACCGAAGCCCAACGGCAAGGACAAAGCCACAACGTCTGATGAGCGCACCACCGCCTTCCGCGTCCTCACTTGTGGTATGTTTCTGCGTCGCTTGCTTCTTCATCTGCCGCTCCCGCCGCTCACGGCACCACACAGGAATTCTAAGGAACATCTCACCGATACCGCCCCCTTCTATCGCTGCGACAGTGGACCTAGACCGGGACGTGGTTTTGCCAACGCTCGAACCGGTGCTGTCGACAGATTTGCAGGAGGCCGCAGAAGCGGCCCAGCACGCCATCGACCAGCAGGTACGCCGGTTCTCACCGCTAAATCCCCACATTCTGACAACTGCCGCAGGAGTCAATACCGCAGCTCGAGAACCTGTCCCTCAAGCACACGCCGAAGTCGGATCACAAAACACCCTCGGAGCTGGAGCTCGAACGACTGGAGACGCGGCTGCGCACGGTCCAGCTCGCTCTGGAGATTCTCACCGGCATGTGTGCGACGCTTCCCGATCCCGAGGTTTTCAGCGGTGCATCTAGCGCCGACGGTGTGGATGACATCGAAGGTGCGTTGCAATGCGACCGCATCTAATCGCTAAGGCTCACTGTAGACAATCTTGCCCGCTAGGCGAGGACGACGAGGACATCGAAGACGCCGGGGACGTCGACATGGCAGTTGTGGACACCGCGGACGCAGCAGCGTCGCAGCCTCCGTCGTTCTTCACCACGCTCGTCGCGCCGCTCCTGAAGTTCGTGCACCCGACCGCGCTGTCGTTCCCTCCCCTGGGCGCGCCGTCGCCGCACCCGCCCACGACCTCGGCGCTCGGCGCAATACACGTCAGCGCGCTCGAGTGTTTAAATAATATCTTCCTTTCCATGGCGACGTCCTCGCGCGGGCAGCCGGCTGGCCTCGGCCTCGACCCCGCCAGCGGCCGCGCGGTGTTCGACGCCGTATGGGGCGCGCTCCGGCTTGTGGGCACCGAGATCACCAGCACAGGGCAGGAGCGGCGGCGGGAGATGTGGGACATCGGCGTTGGGGTGCTCTGGGGCGTGGGCAACATGTTCAAGGGCGCACTCACGCCGACGGACGAGCATGTCCAGGTGCTGATACAGTTCTGCAACGCCACGTCAGACATCCAGGTCAAAGTCAAGACGATCGGGACGCTGGAGTGTCTCGTCCAGCATCCAGAATCCGTAGACGCGAACCGAGTACGTCGTCGCACCCACATAAACCCGATCGAGAGCATGGCCCGCTGACGCCCTGCGGCCTCGTTTCTGCTTGATCAGATGGTTTCCCAATATTTCTTGTCGTTGCTACCGCCAAACGCGAGCCCGCCGACGCCCACCGAGCCGCTCCTCCAAGCGGTGTCCGCGCTTATCGACATTTACTCGGACGAGGCCCTGCCGTACGACATTAACTTCCGGCAAGGCCGCTACCTTGATGCGCTGGTGCAGAGCGTTGAGGGCGTTCGCAAGGCTGTCCGTGGTATCGATCGGAAGAAGGAGCGTGAGCTTCGCGTGCGTGGGGAGGAGGTGCGAGATAATCTCGTGGCGTTTATTCAGTATCGGAGAGCCCTCCGACTCTGATTGTAGTCGCGATTGATCTGTGGTGCTGTTCCGCGGGGAATGTATTCGGTATTCAAACTACTGCCCAACGACGCCATGCTATTCGCGGCGATGATTATTGATGCCTGATATCCTGAAACTTGTGGGTGCCCGTTGTCAACCGCGCTCCGCCGTTCCTAGACAGCAATCCGCGGACTCCAGAAGGCGGAACGCGGAATACGGTCCTCCTCCGTTTCGGCGCAGCAAGTCAGCTGTCTGGATGACCGGAAGGTCATTGTCAGACACTGGGCGCTGAACATCCCGGGCGGTCAGGAGGGGCTGAAAACTTCAAGGCGCTCTGGGATGCCGTGCTTCCAAAGCTACCGGGGCTTCCATCGCCGACGAGATGCAGGCACATGGTGTCGCGTCTAAATGGTCCCTCTTGACAGCATGACGTCGGTGGGATGGGGCGAGTTGCAAGCGGGACGTGTCTCGAGACGGCCCCGGGCGTCCTGAGGGCAGTCTCGATCAATGCGAGAGCTTCGCCCGCATTGCCTGCAGGGCACGCTGCACCGAGAACACGCTGCGCAAGGACGCATGGGCAGCGTGCCGCCCCTTGGCCATTCATCTAGTGGAGCGAAGGTGAGCATCATGGGACGCCGAAGTGCGTTCACGTACCGGACACTCCGAGCGGGGGTTCGGAGGCTGCGTGCGACGCGGCTTCGCACACACTAGAACCGTGGCGAGATCTGGCTGGAGGAGTTATGTCATTTGTTTGCCACAGAGAAGGACATGTCGCTTCTTGAAGGAGAAACTCAGGGATCGGCGGCTGCCAGGTGGCGTGAGGTTGGAAAGAGACTTGGCGCTTCGTGAGGACACGATGAAGGAGGTACGTGTACATTGCGCTCCAGGGACTGAGGTTGAGGTAAACGACGCCCGCATGGGCGTTCGGCACGTAAGAAGGGAGTTGAGCTTGAACAGCCGCTGCCGATGAGCACGGTATAGAGATACCTTCGATCTCGGCGATCGCTGGATGTATTGCGGTGACAGACAATCAACATCTCTATTGATGATGGGGCCCTGGTAAAGAAGGAAGGTCGGAACCGTTGCAAGTCATATGCGACTAAATACTCACTGGCATCCCGTCCGCATGTTATACGCATGATAGGTCCATGTCTGTCATGACTCCACTATACAAGCTGGAAACTCCGGCACAAAACGCTTGAGATTCCACGTTGAGAAATAAGCATAACTATAAGCCTTGCGTAAAAATCGCGAGCTTGAGTATGAGTCACTCGATTCAAAGCGGTCCAGGAGGCGGTGGGTCGATGGGGGAGGTCAAGAAGGACGGAAGGGCGCCAGGCACGCGTAACAGCGACCGGGGTCACGTGAGCGAGAGACGCGACCTGTTCCCACGGTTTGAGGTCGCGTCGCGGTGTGGCTACTCGCGTCCTGCGCTCTTCTCCGATCCCCACGCTCTCCGAGGCCTCCGAGTCCGTCCACAACACGACACTCGCACTGCCCTCTACTCTGCGGTACTCACTACCTGTTGTACACCATCGAATCAGAAGACACCAGCCAAGCACGACTCAAATTTTGCATACCACTCGACCTACGACCACAGCAGAGCCATGGGAGACCTTAGCCTCCGCCATATTCCAGACCTATCGGATGCATCAGCCATTGCAGACTTCTCCGATGCCTCGTTCCAAATTCCTCGTGCCGCCGATGACTTCCTTCTCGCAGACGATACCATCGACTTTTTCAATGGTGCAGACGATACCCTTGCCACACCCGCTCCGCCATCAAGGCCCGCGCCGCAACCCCCGTTAACTCTTGCCGAACTCACGCCGCGCTCGAAGCCTGTGCGTGCCATGCCCGTGCGATCATCTCTTCGCCCGCGTCCTGGGATTGCTACGCCCCATAAGGCTGCTGTTGTCAACAAACTCTCTGCGGCTCTCGCGGAGGATCTGTCACCCTTCCGTCACCAAGACCCCTCTTTCCAAATTCCTCCCCAACAAACGGACCTCGAAGACCTTCTAATGGCCGACGAAGGGTCTAACTTCTTCCAAGGAGAGGAACCTTCACAGGATTCTGTCCCATTGCGCGCTCGTAGTCCCTTGACATTGAGTCAGCTCAGTCCGGGACCTCAGAAGCGTATGCCGCTGCCATCGCCGACCAGCCCCGACGGGCCCTCTTCCATCATCCGACCTTCCTACTCCGTTATTGCGAATGATGATGGGCGGCTCGCAGATGCCTATGAGAGAAACACAGCCGACATCCAACCACCGGCCTCGACTGTGGCCAATCTCATTCCGGTCATAGCGGAAGTGCTATCGGCTGGCCCGGCTGACCGATTGGCTGTCGAACGACCTGCCGAGAAGGGCATAGTCAAGGGTCCTCCCAAGACCAATCACGCAAAGGAACAGAAGAAACTTCCCGGCGGCGACAAAGCGAAGCGAAAGAAGGTACGTAAATTCTACTCTATGCATGTGTTTGAACTCTCGTTCATCTCCTTTGCTATTGGCTCCCCAGGTGACACCCGTTGCAGCGGTCACCAAACCCGCCAAACTCAAACCCCTGACTGCATCCATCGCGCGCAGAATTTCACTTGGAGGGAAGAAGACGGTACCTGGAATGCGGCGTCGACCACTCCAGGCGCCGCCTGCAGCTGCCGCGACAAGAGGAATCAGCGTCCGGCGTGTTGATGGTGCTGCGCAGTCAGCGTCGTCCGCTGTTCTCACCGACGTCAAACCTCCCCGGGTAGGCGGTGCCTTAGCCGATACTCTACTGTCGTTCGGCCAAAGGCTCATGGCGAGTACTGCGAGGTAAGCAAATACGAACTTGCAATATTTTCCGCCCGTCATACGAGAGTGTCAATCATGATCGTAATATTTTAGGATAGAAGTCGGTGAAGACGCGCTTTTGGTCAACGATGCCCCGAGTTGTGCACTGCCTGAGACCGACGTCCCAGCACCGACAGCTACAACTCAACATCCCGCAGGATGGCTCAACGAGGGCGGGGACTCGGAGGCTATCGCTGGCCCGAGTAGTCGCGTATCCCCGCGGGGAAGTGGGATTGGAGCAGCGTCGGCCACGCTAGCGTCAGGGTCGCTTAGCCCTGCAGGAGCGCCCGCGGACGTCCTCGATCAACATGCGACCGAGCCCCAGGTCTCAGAGACACGACGTTCTCCCTCCCCGATGCGTCGTTCAATCAAACGTGCGGGGTCTCCAGCGTGTGAGCCACCTGCACAACAACGCAAACGAAGCAAGACCACATCCGGACCGTCGGCACCGCTCGCCTCGAAGGAGCCCCTTCCCCGCAAACCTGCCCTACAGCCTTCACGGTCAAGGAACGGGGCGGCGGCGGCGGCGTCCAACGGCGCGCGGGCGCGGCGCGTGGTGTCCGCAAGTGCCAGCACCGCGAATCTAGGCGCGAAGACCGACGGAGCGCGCCAGCCTGCAGTCGCGCCACTGAAGCCGCTCTCGCATAGTGGCCCTGGAAATACTGTCGACGGGGGAAAACCGAAGGTCCCTTTTGGGGGTGAGATCGTTGACAGCAAGAGCGGTGCTCACGTCCCGACCTCGAGCAGGGGTGGCAAATCAAGGGGCACAGTCCAGTCGCAAAAGGAAAATCTGACCGACGCAAAGGAGCGTCAGACCCACGAGCGTCGTGATGGACTCGGACAGACATCCAGTTCCACCCGGGGAATCGCCTCCGCGGACAGACAGGTACGTCGGGATTTCCGTCAGCATTTGCTCAGGGCACGTTTGTCTTTCCGCCACTGTATGCGCCCGCAGCGGGGACCCCTGCGTGCTGATGCATCCGGGGTCTCCTCCGCCACGCCTTCTTTTGATGGTTGCGCGTAGCCGACAACTTAAGCATTCACTCGTCCGCGCGTGCCCACCAGCACTTAATCATGCGTTTAAATAGACTGTATGTCGGGTGTAATCATTGCTAATGCTTTGTGCTTCTAGCCGACAAGTTCGTCGTCCGCGAAGCCCACGAAGCCGATGGAGTTCCAGTTTGCGACGTCGATGCGCGGCGAGGCACGGCGGGCTGACCTCGAAAAGTCAGCCAGTAGCAGCGGGAGCAGCCACACGATGTCCCTGCGGCAGTCGAAGGCGTATGCTGCGCACCCGATCCCTGACTTCAAGGCGCTCCACGCCATGCAACAATCTATGCTCGCCCAACGCAAAGCGGAGATTGCCCCCGTCGTACCACTCCAGATCGAACTCTCCACAGAGGCGCGGGCACGCGAGCGCGAGCAGTTCGAGGAAGCTCGCCGTGCACGCGAGGCCGAGCTTGAGCGACAACGTGAAGAGCGGCGGCGACAGCAAGAGCTCGAGGAGGAGCAGGAGATCAAGGAGCTGAGGAAACGTGCGGTACCCAAGGCGAACGAGGTCCCGGAGTGGTACGCGCTCGCGCCGAAGAAGTCGAAGGCGGGCACCGGAAACTGAGGTACCGGGAATCTTTGTGCTCTGCATCCCGCCGGGGGCGTGCCCGACTGAAGGTTCCGAGGAGCGGGACGGACGCGCAGAACGGGGGTTGTGGCGCACTGCGCTCGCGCCCAGCCGCTGCGGTGGTGGGGGCGGTGGGAGGTGAAGGGCGGGGACGCTATGATTATGGCATGAGAGTCATCTGTACGTTACTACCCCCCGCGACATCTTCTCTGCATTCATGCACCCCGATGGAGGTGTGTCGTGTATGTTATTTTTGTCCGTGACTCACTGCTCGTCTTCGTGCTCGGCGGACTACCTATCAATATCTGGATATCTGGACACTCAGCGCCTTGGTCGTCGGACAAAGATGGCCAGCATGGTCTGCCTGCCCGGCGGTCCCTGGTACTCCGAGGCCTCTCATTCATTCGCCGGGCCCGGCAGTCGGCCCACGCAGGTCGTTCGTGGATGACGCAGACGCGCACATCATACGAGCGAGCCTCATCATGCTGTGTCCGCCCGCTTACCCCTCCTCGCGCACGAAATCACTCAGCCGCAGGGAGCGCCGTCCAGAGCGAGGGCCATGGGCACAGACGTCGACGATGTCATAAGACGAGAAGCTCGAGCGCGAGGCAGGATCACGTACACCGTGATCTTCCGAGCACCCCGGACGGGAGGGCGGGCTTCTGAATCGCCCTCCCGTCTGCGCTTCTCGGCGCCAGGCCTCACTCTGTGCTCGGTCCTGGGTTCTGGGGCCTGAAATGCCGTGATGCCCACGGCGGACCGCAGCGGCCTCGAGGGACGCGCATGGGCGGGCGCGCAGGACGAGAGTTACGTCCGGAGGCTGTGCTTGCCTGGGCACGCTCGCAGGCTCGAATGCTCACCTCGCCGTATTTTTTTCTAGTCCGCCCGTCAATGTCAGTTGTCACGCTTCCAACCCTGCTTCGCACGCGCGCGGGTGCGTATACGCGGGTGGCACGGTGCGCGTCCGAGGACGTCTCCTACGCGGGTGGCACATACACAGATCCTCAGGACGCGTGCCCCTCGCGCTGCCTGTCACCGTAAGTCCGCCGTGCTCTCGGAGCGCGGGGCGGGGCGTGTCAGTGCGCATGCGAGGCGGGCCCGAAACCGCGATGTGTTGCAAACCTTTCGAACAGGCCCACCCAGCTCCGGCATACGCAGCCCCCAGGGTCCCTCCCGCACACAGATATCCGGGTTTTGGAATTTCAGCGACGTGTCTGTGGCCTTCGACTTGGCGCGCAATGCCGTGGCTTTTGCATCCGGCAAGTGATCGCTAGAAGCCCGCGAGATGCTCAGGTGCGCCCGGGGGGCGGGGCGCAGCAGCAGCGCGAACAGCAGCTGGACGCCGCGCTGCAGCTCCGCGGCTGATGATGTCGAGGGTGGACACCAGGGGGACGCGCACACGAGTCGCACCTGGGTTACTAACGTCGGCGGAGGCCCGCGGCCTGTTCCCGTTATGCCTGTTCCTAACTCACTGCAGATGCGCGATGGCATGCCGTGCTTCCTCGCCCTTCTGCGAGTGTAATTATATCATCAGCTGGGGGAGCGCACCCAGCGCGCGGGGCCGGGGCAGCTGCAACGGGGCGGACGCGGGCGTGGTATCTGCGTCTGTTTCCGTCGGCGGGTGTGGGGGCGGTGCTAACCGTCTGCGGCAGGTGCAGCCCGGGCGCGTGCGCGCATGCCCTGGCCCGGGGCGAGCGGGGTGATCAAGATCGCACGTTATTGCACGGCCAGGGACGCGCGCGACCTCTGGCCCCCGGGTGCGAGCGCAGGCGCAGGTGTTGGGATGGCACACTGCAGCTGTGGTCGACGCCAAGGCGGGCGAGCGCGCGGCAGGTGTGCTAGCTGGATATGGCGCGCCGGACGCGGTTCGCTGGTGGAGCGGGAACGGCGGCGACCGCGGGCGGACGGGTGCGCGGGGTTCTAGCGCAAAGAGGTGCTGATGTAGCTATAACGGGCCCTGTGGTATGTTTAGCGCGTCGCAGCAGCAACGGGGAGACGGCGCACGCAGCTGGGTTGGCTGAGCTGAGATGAGCTGAGCTCAGCCCGTATCAATGACAAGAGCTCGGGCGTGCGCCGCGCACTGGGCCCGCGTTGCGTAAAGAGGGCATAGTGGGAGGTCACTAGGCCCGTCCGTGTGTAAGCGCATGCGTAAGAGCGCCGTCAAAGAGCGCAATATCGGGCCTTGCGCATCGCTGAGTACTGGCGCATGAATACACGCAATCGGGCGACAGGAGCTGGCTGGGCACGGTGTGCTGTGTGTACAGGGGGCTCGTCGGACGTGCCAGGAGCGCCGGCAGTGCGGGGGGACCGCACCGGTCGAGGAGTGCACATTGCGTCGTGTTGCTCAAGCTTGTAAGAGAAGATGGAGGCTGAGCTAGTTGTGCGCTCCGCCGAGCGCACAAACGCGTGTTCGCGTTACACACTGGGAAGGCCGGTGGCCTGACGCCCTCGAGGTGGCCGGTGCGAGCGTCCAGGGGCACACGTCGTGCAATTATCGGGATTCCAAGGACGAGATATTAATTGGCAAACAGCACAAAGGGTCGTACATACATAGACTCTGTATACTGCACGCGGCAAGCGGTGACATCGGACAGCGCTAGGGCAGGCTGCGCATACGCGAAGGACGAGGGAGATGGATCGGACGCTGGACTCGAAGACAATCTGGTGATGTCCACGCCGGTGCGCCGTCCGCGACTTATTCGGCCGCGGTTCCTGGCGAGATTTGCCCTCGTTACGTTACTGCGCGCAGACACAGTTCGCGATAGACGCGATGCGCGAATGTCGTTCTGGCCGCGGGCGAGCATCGTCCGCCGCGTCCGACGCATACGAGCCGCGAAGAAACAGCCTCGGGAGTCTGAGGGAGACGCACCATGTCCGCGCGAGTTCTCGGGTTCGCCGCCCCTCCCAGCGGCCTGGAGCGGCCTGGGCAGCCTGGGACTCCGTCTGGGCCGTGTCGGGATGGAGACGAGATGTGGATGGCCGGGCATAGAGTGTGTGTTGAGCGGGACGGCGTATACGAAAGCAGCAGGGGCCTGCCATCGGAGGGGGTGGAGAACACGTACGCACGCGATGCGCCCCGGCGCCCGAGGTTGTTGAAACGGTTCGCCCGCGCGCGACGTACGACGGTTACGCCGACCGCGTCCGTCGAAGCGTCGGGTGGTGAGAGCGAAGCGCGGCGCGGGTGGGCGAGAGCGTGGCGCAGACAGCCTGGAGAGCCCTAGAGTCGACGGCGGCGGTGGGTGACGCGCTCCGGTAGATGCAGCCCAGCGAGCGTAGAGGACAGCGTCGATCGACAAGCATCACATCGGGCGCACAATGGGGCGTTGTGCGTCCTCCGCGGGTGAAGAGGGCACGAGAGGAAGGAGGCTCGAGAGCTTGGCGCGCTGGTTCTCTTTGGCAGCGCGACGGGCGTGGGGGACGGGGTGCAGGCGTGGACGAGCGACGCGGCGCCACAATGCTTCTCCGGAGATGCCGCCCGCGTGGCTAAATGGGCATTATTGGCAGACCATCCGGACGCATCCGGGGCAGCCGTTCGCGTTTGTGCGGCGGTGACGTGCCTGTAGGGACGATACGGGATTATACGATTAGACTGCCCAGGGCGGCGGGCATGTGCTGTGACAATAGCGTCCATAGCCTTTTCTGCTCGATCGAGGACTGCAAGCCACAAAGGGATGCGGGCGGCCCCCCGCCGGCGACCTCGAGGCGGACGGCGCGCCTCGGGGCACGGAGTTCGGGCCAGGGAGCGAGAGTCAGACAAAGGAGCGGAGTGGCACAGACGGCAGCATCAGGAGGCAGCGCGGGCTGTGTGAACCGTGATAGGCGACAGCGTCCGCTGAGCGTGGACGGAGGGGCGGAGGGGAGGGAGGACAAAGAGGATGGGGCTGAGTCAGGCTGGGACGAGCGTCGAGTGGCCTGCGCACGATCGCTGTGGCCGGATGCCTTTCGCGGCCTAGCGTGCCCTCCGATCGTGTTGTCTTCTCTAGCCCGTTTCGGCCACCTAGGGCTCCCCGATCCCATCGCCTATTTTGATTCGCATTATTATCGCTATGCGCCGACAAGTCCACAACTGACGTGCCTAAGCTTCCTGCCCATTACCGCTTTCGGCCGGTATTGAAGTCCATCGTTAACGCCCACCGTTGCCGCACGAGCGGAATATGTGAGCCCTCAACGGACGCATAAAAGGTGGAGTCCGCCTCCGTCTCCCCTCACCAACACCTCCCCTCCTCGCATCCGCATAGCAACTCATCCTCTCCCGCTCATCCATCCTCCGCATCCTCTCAGAGCCCTCATCCCGAGCTAGCCCTCCCCGCTCCGCCGCCACCCAGCCCACTCCGAGCCCACCAATCACCCGCGCACCACTATGCACGCACAATCCTCCGCGATCTCCACCCCCGCGCGCTCCGTCGCGTCTCCGTCGCATCCGCACGCGTCCGCGCACGCGCATACCACCGACGCGCCCTCCAACGCGGCCTGCCACGGCCCCGACTCCGAGTCGTGCCTCCTCGCCGCCTCCTCGCCCCAGTGCTGCCACTGTGGCTGGCGCGGTGCCCACGCGCCGACGTGCCCGTTCAAGTGAACGCGCCCGGCCCTGTCTGTATACTAGTTCGTTGTCCACCATGTGAGTGTCCGCCCTTTCTTCCCTTTCCCTCTCCATTCCTCCCCGCTCCCATCGTCCGGCGCTCCTCCGTTCCGTTTCGGCACGCCGGAATGCTGACGCCGCCCCCATTAGTTGTTTCTACTCTACTCGATCACTGCTGTCGCAACCTCGATCATCGCAAGCCTGTATCACCACCGTATAGCATGCCGAGCACCATGCTCCTATTTGCATCTCGCCCACGTATTCTCAAGTTCCCCCGACGCAGCGCTGTACGAAGATATCCTTAATGGAGGAGGAGAGGAGTCGCGGAAGAAGGAAGAAGCTGCTATCGGTTGTGGTTGTACATACCCCCCATCTGTCTTGTATTCTGTCGCACACCCCACGGATTCGTTGACGCATCTGCTCGAGTGTCCCGCGCAATCCATCTGCTATGTTACCCAGTTGTTGCGAGCCGCGAGGCGTGTGATGCATGGGATTGTGCGAGCCGCGCTCGGCAGGCGGTTCTGAGACTTTAGCGTCGCGTGCGGAGAGAGATGAGAGCGATCTTATCTGGGCGAGCATCAGGGCCGGAGGTGGGGATAACGTTATCATGACGCAGACCGTCTCTGTTTCCCCGCATTCGCAGCAGCGCAGGCTCTCGCCGTCCGAGGCCACAGCAGCAGTCGACGTCCGACGCTGGCTCGTACACGCTCCCACCGATCGCCCTCTTGCGTTCTCGTGCGCGCCCGGCCCATGCGTCGCTCTCCTCGCGCGTGCCGTGCGAAGACGATCCGCCCCGATGAATGCGGCATCGCGAGTTCTCTCGCGACGTCGTCCGCCAGCGAGCAGTGGCAATAGAGTTCCCCACCCCCACCGCTTCACCTGCTTCCCGAGCCCCTTGTCCACCCGCTCGCACTCCCTCCGCGTCCTCCCTCCCAGCTGATGCACTGGGGCCTCCGCAATCGCGCCATCGCCCATCGATAAGCCGTCCCAGTCCGAAAATTCTCTCGCCGAGCCACACCCCGCGCCCTGCGATCCGAGCAGGGCGGTGCAGCCGGCGCGCGCACTCGCTGTCTCGCTCCCGTCAAACGCGTTCGCGTGCGGCGTGCTCGCCGGCAGGCCGCTGCCGTCTGCGCGGGCCATGTGATGTGGAGAGTCGCCATAACAATTGGACGTGAAACGCTGCCAGAAAATAAACATCCATTTTGGCTGCGCCGTCGGAGCGCGAGCGTATTGTGTGTTCCGCGCGCCGTCGTTCCGTCATCATCAAATCTTCTTCAATCCCGCCGGTGCGTGCATCCGGAGCCGTGTGGATGGGAGCCATCGCGGGCGGGCGGTGGGCTGGGAACGGGCGTCGGGTACAGACTCTGCTTTGTCCGCGTCGACATCATCGTTCACCCACTCCGACCAGCGTGTGCAGGTCCGTGACCGTGCAGGGCGCGCAGAAGGCCGGCTGGGCGAATAGCAACCGCTTCTCGCGTCGGCGTGAGCACGCTCGGGCGGCGGATAGCTGCCCATCCGATGCTGCTCCGAGCCCGTCGACGGCGCCGCGGTGGCAGCAATTGGCTCGCGTGCAGCAAATCGCTATGCGAGCCCTGACGCACCCGCGGCTTCCTGCACGTTCGAGAGAACGCCCCGGTGCGGTTCTCCGGCGTATCTTGCGCGCCCGGCCGCCTTGGCGCACTCTGCTGCTCGGACGCGAGGCGAGCTGACGCTGCGATGATGCACACCGCGTCCTGCACAGGCTCGCGCGTTCCCATCTTTGACGATGGCCTGTCCAGCGTACAGGACCCGCGTCGTCGCAGCAGAACACGCAATGCGCGCGTGTGTGGCTAGCGCTATCGCCCCGCGCGTCCCGTGCCCCGCGGCGCAGCCCCATCTATCCATCCCATCCATCCGTGACCCATCCATCCCGGCCGGAGCGCTATCGCAGCGTGGCCATTGCCTTGTATTCCGCGCAGACCTTTCCTGCCGCGAGCAGTGCGTATTTTGCTACCGCTATCACAGTATTTTGCGCGCAAGTGCTTTCCCGCCCGTCCTCCGAAACCTACGCCGACCCACCCGCCGGGCTGGAGAGCAGCTTCCCATCCATCCATCCATCTATCAGTCCGGCATCTATGCACAGGCCGTCGGCGTCCGAACGCCTGCCGCCTTGGGACACGATCCACCCACTCTCTTTCTGCACGCCTTTTTTGCTCCCGTTGTCCACAACCTGCCGCTCGGCCCAGCTGACCGCATCAGCTGTGGTGCCTCGTTGCCCGGTGTGAGTCCCGCGCAAGTGCCTCGGGTCTGCCTCCTCCGGCCGACGTCCGACCCGCGCCCGCGCGAGGCTACGAGCCTCGAGCCGCTAGGCACCCTGGTACCACAACACCATCTCGTCCCTCGAGCTCTCGTCCAGGAACACGGCGGCGGCACGCAGCCCGGCGCAGCGCCGAGCCCACGGCGCTGACTGATACAGTGCCTGCGCTACTGCACTCGAAGTGCGTCCGCGAGCCTCTCGCGCCGAAGGTGCTAGCCCCGAGGCTTCGAGAAGCGTGCCCTCCTGGTGATTGCGCCCAGATCCCAGACGCAGCGCAATCTCGCGCGGCGCCGCCGCATCTGCGTCAGGGCGCGCGCGAGGAAACCACGAGGCTAGCGGTGCACTGCTGCTGGGTGCTGTGGGCCGGGACGACTCGGGCGCGCAGCAATGCGGGCTTAGCAGCCGCCCAAGCACCGCCAGAATAGCCGAGGCGTTCAGTATGTGGCTTGGGCCCGTCGGCAACGTGGTGGGGGCCGGCGCCTGCCACTAATAAGCCACGAATTCGGACTGAGTCCACCTTGATGATGGCACTGCTACGTACGAACGCCGAGTCCATCATCATCACGTACGAGTTGACCCTCTGCTGCACCTGAGGCATATGTGCCGCTGCCGCTGCCAGACGACTCGGAAATGCACGGCCCTATCCCGCGCGTCCAGGCCCTCTCAGCCGGGACGACAGCTGTGGGTAGGACGCCCACCGTTAGGCTCAGGAACCCCAAGTGCGCACTAGCGCGAGTTCGCGGGGACACGCCAGCTCTATCGCCGGGAATTGCGCGTCAGTACGTACACATCGACCGCTCTTCCCCACATCGCCAGGCCCTGATCTCGCCCCGGGTGGGCTTCGCAGGACACTGGATCCCAGATGGCCAGATATAGTGCGTCTGCAGCCCGCACCACGCCGGGCGTGGCAGGTCGGGCCCAGCGGGGAGCAGTGATCCCTGATTACTTCCGCGCAGGATCGGGGCGGGCGGCGCGGCGTCGCGGTCGCGTACTAGCTCGGGATAGCCTGAGCGCGGGCGGAACATGCGAAGCCAATGTATCGCTGCGCGTCGTTATGAGTGTGAGTCGTCGCGAGTTGACGGTTGCTGTGGCATATTCTGCTGGAAGCCTTCCTGCCGTCAGTGTTAGCTCGTTTTAATACTCGGAGCCGGGGCCCGAGGAAGAGCACAGCGGACGCCCGGGCGCGACAGGATGTGCCACCCGCGTCCACTTGTTCGCGTACGGTGGGAGGCGGATTAGAAACGCGCTAGAGCCTACTTGGTGGACGTTCTTCAGGTACGCCAGCTCTAAGCCCGGTACTCGGTTCTCCAGCACGTTTTACGTATACCCCGCACGTCCTTTGTGGAGAGCTGTGTCGTGGAAAGTGCTTCGTGGTGGGCCTTCTCCGCCCGAGTTCGCCGGTCAAATACACGCTCACGCCCACTCTGTTACGGCTCGCAGGTGTTCGCAAGGTGTCGAGGCTTCACACCGTCTGCGCGGCGTCGAGCCAGCATGACCTGATCCCCGCGCGTCACAGGACCCCAGCGGACAGCGTGTGCGTGCGTTCTCTTCTTCTACATTGTTCTGTTCTCGTCCCTTTCTATGTTCACAGGCGTCGTGGTGGCCAATTAGCGCAGCGCGAACGCGGCAGGGCGCTCCACCGTGAATTCTTGGCCGGCCTATGTTTGTAGATGGCCACTCAGGAGGCCTGGCATATCAAGCGGAGCCGGCCGCTCCGGCTATGTATACAGTGGACCTACATCCGCACGGTATACACGCACGCCGACGTCAACGGTACAGCCCCACCGTCCGCTAGGTGCCGCCACGGCGCAAAGTTACAGTTATCCAGCTAAATACCGGGCCTGCTGATAGGCTTGCCTCCGGACAGGTTTTCCGCCCACGCTGGTCCAAATGGTTGCCGTTCATTATGCGTTAAGTCTGAAACAAGCAGCGTTGTCGCCCGTTTGGGCGGCCCACTAGGCCCCGCTCGCCCCGGCGCGATCTGGTGGCACGTCCTAACGGACAGCGGTCATTTGCGTGCGCAGCGGACGCTGGACCCATGACCAACGCCGGCCCACAGCATGCATCATGGATGATCACTGATCTGCCTCCGTGAGCGCATACTGCCCACTGCAGGCGCCAGGTAGAATCGTGAAGAGGAGAAGAGGGTGGCCCAGGAGGGCCCACCGGGACGATCACCGCGACGTCTGTATAGTGGCCTGGAGAAGAGGGGCGCGTGTCTTCTAGTCCCGGTGCGCCGCGCTTCGAGTCCGCGTTCGAGCGAAGGCGAAGGCGCGAACCCCTCGCCTCGAGCTCCTGACTTCGCGGCCCCCTCTACCTTCCGTCCTCCGGTTTCTTCCTCGGGGGCCCTTCGTCTTCCCCAGAACGCGCAGTACGCAGGGCGCTCTTCCAGTGGAACGCCGTACGTGCTATGTATACGCGTCCTTCGCTGAGTGACGTTCTTCCTGCATCGTGCGTGTTCCTGGCCGCCGCGGTCACGCCGCCGTTCGGCAGCCAAGCGCGACGGCCACACCCCATGGCCGGCGTGAAGGACGAAGGCGGGCTCGCGACGTCTCATTCAAACCGCGGCCTTCGCTGCCAGGACGTGTGGACCGCGCTGAATGCGCGCAATCCCCGCGCCGCCGGACCTCCGTGCGCCGACGTGTGTATGTCAGCATCGCGGAATGTGACCAGCTGCGGCCGTGTTCGAGTCGTTCGAGACAGAACGCGCCTGCGCGTGGACGCCGGCTGCAGAGGGGCGATAGCTGCGCGCGAGTCGCAGGCTTCGCGACTTCCTCGAGCGGGCGAGCAGGCGGGCGGGAGGTCAGGCTGATCGCTGGCACAGAGCTCTTTCGGGCAGCACGACCCTGATCGGCGGGGCCGGGCTCGTCCGAGGCGGGGCTTCGATGGACTTCATGGGCAGCACACCATGTCGCTTCCGCGTGAGCAGATCCATTCGGGCGAGATGGCTTGTTCTGGGAGGATCGCCTGCCTCTTTCGGCACGGCACACGGGCGCCTGCGGGTTTCAGACCAGCTGAGGAGGCCTTCGCGATTGGCGAGCGCGACGTGCGCCTTCTGTGCTTTCTGTTCGCACTCCGGTCGGCGGTCGCAGAGGGTGCCTGCACTTTGAGGGTCGCGCATTGCGAGGGGCTGGCGTGTCGCTTACGTGTGCCGGACGCGAGCACGGAAGGCTTGGAATCTTCGCACCCTTCTGCGGGGTATGAGAATGTGGGGTGAAGAGGTCTGGCGGCAGTCAGCTGTGCGTCCGCCGGGGTGAAGGTCGTACCGTATGTTGCGTGCGGATGCGTAGTGGGCTGCAGAAGGGTGTTGCTGTGGCGCTCGTCCGCCTTCTGGCACGGGGGCCTGGGAAGCTCAGCGGGAGAAGGACTTCGGGGGTTTGCCGTGTCGTACCAGTGGCGGCAGCCACAGCGCGGCCGGTGAATACAGTAGCTCGTTAACTGTTGGTGGCAATCATAGTACACACCGTGTGCGAGCGTGACCAGCCTGCGCAGACAGCCCGAGCCAGTCGGTATGCAAAGTTGCGGGCGTCCGGCAACGTACGTACCTCCAACGTTATAACGGGAGAACGCACGCCGCACGCAGCCCATCGGGGCGCGGTGTTAACGTGCCACCAATGGCGAGCTGTGAACGTGGGCGCCGGACGCTCCTGCACACGTCTACGCAGCACACGAAGTCGTCGTCGCACATACGGGAGAAGGGCGGCGCAGGGATCTGTGGCGCAGGCGTGAGTGTGTGCGCGCTATTCCTGTGGTACGCCCACCGGCCACCTGCCTTGTACGGGCGATCGCCGCTCGCCCGCCGCGCGATCCCGGCGAGTCTATTCGGCTGACGTCTGCTATGGGCGTCGCCTTTCCACCCGCGGGCCCTCCCCTGCGTGCGGCGTTCCTGTCCACCCGGCGTGCACACAATTGTGCGGCGGCATGAGCGGCACAGTTTGTGGCGCGAGTTTGTCCGAGGAGCTTGAAAGACCGCGATTTTGGCTGCGAACCCTCTTCGTGCGATGTTTTGCCGAGGGCGGGTGGGGGATTGCTGCTTGGAGTCGTCATTACAGTTCGGCGTGCCTGTACGTACGGCGTGCCTCAACTTCAGCATCCCGCGGGCCATCGCGATAGTCCTCCTACACAGTGCGATGATCCGTATGAGCGGAAGGAAGTTGTTGACGCACCTGCGTGAAAGCCTCCGAGCGCCCTAGGTGTGTTGCAAAAGCAATTTTCATGACATGATGTACCCAGGCTCACACCATCGCGCGACAGAAACTGACCACATAGGGCGCGCAAGGATAAGGCATAAGCCCCACTATATCGCGCAGCGTTCCTGTAACGGATGTGTATGCCGTAACATTTAATAACGCTCCCAAGCTCGACCGGCAACTGGTCGATGATACACAGCTGCCTATGTATCTCCTATGGCAGTAGTGAGCCGCGAGGACGCTGATTGGCTGAGCCTGCGTGCACCACCGCCCGCATGAGAAAATGCAGACAAGGATGGCCATTTGGCGTACCGAGGCGGCACAACTCACATGTCGTGGCTATCACTGACAAACGCTGCGGGCCCTTGAACGGGTTAGACCCCGGTATTCCGCTTGTCCTCCGGGCATGGCAAGCGGGCCAGGATGGCAACTAGCACCGGACGAGGTCATGGACGTCGTCGTATCACATCGACACCTCCAGGGCCAGGAACGCGGCCCCGGGCCAGCCTTCCCCATGGGCACCACACAGCGCGCTGACGAAGGCGGGCAGCTCGTGTGGGGGTCGTGCGGGGTACGACGCACGGGTGGCAGTGAAAATATGCCCCGGGAAGGCGCGAAGAGAGAACCGGATTCACATGAAGCGAGGCGAGAAGACGGGGGTGTACGCGCGAACGGCGAGATCTGGGGCGACGATTCGATCGCCACCAACCGCATCATTGAATGGGTCCAGTGGCTTGTAGCTTCTAAAGGCCTGCGCGACCCACCGTGCAGTCGCGCACTACACGGGGCTCGTGCAAATTTGCACCAATCCAGCGTAGGACGAGCGACGCGACGGACGGCGCTGCACGGCACCGCGGGCGGCACAGAGTCGTCACCAGTGTGTGCCTGCGTGCGTTTCGCCATCAGCAGGGCCCAGCGCGCCCGTGTCCTGCTCTAATTCAGCGGGGCTTGGAGCTGCCGTCCGAGGTCGACGCACCTTCGTAAGTACATGCCGCTTCCGGTGCTGGCAACCGCAACCCCATATGCACCCGATTTTTTCTGGCCGCAGCCCCTGGCGACGAAAACTCAGCGCCGCCTTCCGCGGCCGGTCAGTTGATAGCGAACCCTTACCACCGACGTGGCGCGGGCCCCACTGTGACCTGAACGTTCGGCAGCCAAGCAGTCAGTCGCGATGGGCGGCGGCGAGGGGAGATGTCAAGATGTTGATTTAGGGCGCGGAGGGTACCGCGCGGCCGGCCCTCTCTTCCCATGGCGGAACGTGAAAACGCGAGAACGGGAGCCTGCCTTGCGGTGGCGCGCCGCACTTCGCCCGCCCCCAAAATACAGAGTTGGACAGATTCGAATAGGGAGAGGCAGCGTGGTGGCACGGTGGCTGGCGGTGGGCGGCCTGAGGCTGCAGTGCAGCTGGAGATGCGCGGGCCCCCGGTAGCGACCTGCCAAAGAACCGTCACCTCGAGTGCGCGATGGAAGGGTCCCCACTTACGAAGAGTGGCCCTGTGGGAGCAGCAGTGGAGTGGGGCCCGTGGCGCGTTCTAGTGCGGTGATTCGTGCGGGGGGCAGAGCCTCGTTGCGGAGACGTGTCACGCTGTGAATAGCTGGACGTGCTCGTATCATGGTTCTACTGTTCTCGCGCCAGGAGCCATGCCGCACCCTGGGCAGGTGCCGGATGCGCAGAAAAGGCCACAGATCTGGTCGAATTTGCGAGAGCACGAAGGCCCGCTGTTAATCAATGAGGCGCTGCTGTAAGCAGCGGCGAAGTCGTGTCCGGCCAGCCAAGAAGCACGGACTGCCGCTGACGATCTTGGGGCGGCCGCAGTAACGACGTGCAGCAGAGCTCGCAGCGAAGCTTGCACTGGGCGGCGACAGGACGCAGAGTTCGCAGAGGTGTGATGGCAGCACGTGCAGGTGCTATCGTGCGTTCGAATTCCAAGAAGGCGCGAACCCGTTCGATCGTCGCTGCTGTATTCGGACCCGTGTAGGCACTCTCTAGAGCGGCCTGTCAGCCAATAGCAGATGACGTCAGGAGTTAGTGTGCGACAACGTACCACCGCGGCGGGCCGCTGCGAAGGCTTCGTGTGTTTTTATCGGCAGAAGACCTCCATCTTGCGGCGATCGTATAGCTTGGCTGCCGTCTCGAATTTTCGTTCCTCCGAAGGATCAGCGCGATGAATGAACACAAAAAGATGTCAAAAAACTGTGGAGATGCTTGTTCGGTCGGCATCGAATTTGTAGTACGGTGCACGGGGCACCGGACGGCCGTGCTGGTACGCCCCATACCCCGCCAAGCTATCACCTTGTCCGCCCCCGGACAACGTGGAAACCAGAAGGCGCCAAGTGCGCCTACGGAGTCCGTACGCGCCGAGTGAACTGGTGTAGAGGGATGCCGTTTCCGAAGGGATATCGCGATATGGCTGGCCAGCGCCCGATGCAGATGCATGAGCAGAAGCATACTTGACCTGGATCGAGATCCAGCGTGGCTGCAAGATCGCTAGTGCTGTCATCCGCACATGTCGGGATTCGGTTGAACAGGTACTTACCATCGTTGCAGCCTGACGCCGGACGACATGGTGAATGGAAGCCGGACGTCCTCCTCTGGCTGTCACAATTTTGCAACCGGTGGCGCAACATAGACACGGTAGGCCGACACTTAGGACTGTGCGCCGAACCTTAGGGAAACGATAGTCATACATGTACTGATACAAAGCAAAGATGTGAAGAGGGCAACCTAATCCAAGGCGACTGTGCCGTCCAGAATATACATGACGCCATTGGATGCCTACAGTGAACGAAGGTTACTCCATTAGAGGCTGGTCTGGACGGCTGCGAGCCCGCGCAAAACAAAGGATAGGAAGGGGACTCACCTCCTTCATCGCAATCAAACGAACGGCGCCGTCGAGGACCACGCGTGTCCACTCCGGCGCACCTGAGTCGCCGCCGTGCGTGGGGGTGAACGTTACGTTCTTCCCGTCGAGTAGAGTCCTGTATTCCGCCGGCGAGGCTAGAGAAATGGGGGACCCCTACGAGCGAGCCGCCTTCAGCACGCCGCAGCGGGCGGCGGAGACGAGCAACAATGACATACCGGAATGATGTGCGCCGAGACCCAACGCTCGACGTTCTTCTTTGACAGATCGTCGAACTCGGCTTCCGACAGGATGACGCCCTCACGGATAGGCTCGGGACCCTCATGGCTGTGACAACAAGACGCCGTGTATAGTTCTGCAGACGCATGGAAGACATCATAGGGGACGTACGGTTTCCTGGGGAGGGCGATGACGGCCTTATTCGTGGGGACCAGGAGAGTGCTCTTCGCGTTCTTGTCAGCGAAGAGCTTGCTTAGCTCGGTTTCCCGCGCGTAAGAATAGAATATGGAGGCAGAGGACTCGATGGTGAGGAGATCGGCGAGAGAGGGCTTCCCGGAGTATGTAACCGGAAGAAACGGCTCTCCGAAGCCGTCTTGAGAGGACGGCAACACCATTTGCTCGTCGGTAGACGCAGTGGCAAGGAAGGGTAGCACGAGGAGGGAGAGAAGGTGTAGACGCATGGTGGTCGACTGCGAGGGCTTGTGGTCGTGCTCGTTGGTGCTGAACCTTCCAGGCCGTGGCCTCCTACACGAGGTGCTCCGCTTGGGGTCAACATGTTCCCACGGTCACTACCTTCGGTTGGGCAGCCTCTGTCGCTCTCGCTGGTCTGTAGACACTAGGTCCTCGGATCAGGTAAGTACTATTACTCGATGAGTTTTGTCGTGTAATGTCGTCGAGCACATTGTATGCGCTGTTTCTGCAGCATTTGTGTGCAGATATCTCGGATAAGTACGTCACAGAATCCTACCCCTAACCCCATCCCAGGTTATGACGACCTTCACAGCCTCAACGTACCACGCTGGACACGAGCACGCAGCTGGTCCACCGATCGCAACGATACATATTTTCCTCCAAAATCAGCTGCGTGGTTGATCGAATGCTGGTGTTCGACGTTCTGGCTCTATCAGGGTGTGCTTTGAGCAATGTTCAATCCACGAATAGGAGGGCTAGGATCGGCGGCAAAGCTCGCGCAAACTTGATTGAATCAGTAGGCGTTAACTGCCCTATGTGATGTTCACGGGACGCGTCCTCCATGATCTGCTTGGATGGCTTCATGAGCGGCTCACTGATCATGGGGTATGTCGTGGAACTGGTCGTATCTTCTCGATGCTCTCAGATGCTCACCATGGGACGGGCGCGGGCGCGTGAAGCTCTCGGCCCGTCTAAGTACAACTGCATCCCTCCCTTCCAGCGTATCTTTGGCCGTAGCAAATACGAGGATGTGCAATGCTCGCTGTAGGAATGTTCTGGTTGGAATGGGAGTCCTAGTGCTGAATGGATTACCCAGCCCGGACCGGTGCGAGGACGTGTATGACACCATCCTTCCGCTCTCTCACCCCTCGATCCCGTGCGCACCACCGTGCTGCTATAAAGCTCCTTATCTCTTTCTCACCCGAACGATCTGCAGCTCAGCGAACATCCGCAGGTGGCCATCGTCGAGACCAACCACTAGCACCGTCCCAAGGACCCATTTTCTGACCTCACAACAACAGCAGAATGGCGTACACGTACGAAGCGAAGAACATGCCCTTCCGCAGGCTAGGCCCGAGCGGCCTGCGTGTGCCTGTCTTCTCCCTGGGCGCATGTGCGTGGCTAATTCACTCTCGATCCTGCGCGGCAGGCGCTTCCTCCCGCGATGATGAGACTGACAGCAGCCAACTGAATTTGCAGGGCTCACCTACGGCGAAACTGTGCACGGCGACCCCGTCAAGGTGCGCGCGCTCCGCCCTTCTGCCGTGCCTGTGGATCAGCGGCTTGCGGAAGAAGAACTTACTTTGCGGCTCGGGATGCCCTTGCCTTGCAGGATATCATCAAGATCGCGCTGGACAATGGTATCAACATGTACGTGCAACGTTGACACTTCGTCTCCGGGAAGTAGTGCTTGTGCCTGACACGCGCCGTTGCAGGTTTGACACCGCGGAAGGCTACGCCAGTGGCAAGGCCGAGCTCGAGATGTGAGCCAGCCCCCCAGGGCGCACAAGGTTACCGGTAGCGCAGAATTGACCGACCTTCTGGGAATCAGGGGTCGTGTGTTCAAGGAACTCGACGTCAAGCGTTCCGACCTTGTAATCACCACCAAGATCTTCTGGGGTGGCCGCGGGCCGAACGACATGGGACTCTCCCGGAAACAGTGAGTTCAGGAAGCGGCCGTAGCTCGGACGGCTCATTCAGTCTATGCTCGTACGACAGCATCGTCGAAGGCACGAAGAAATGCCTCGAACGGCTCCAGATGGACTACGTGGACGTGCTATTCGCGCACCGCCCCGACCACTCCGGTACGCCCTAATTACGTCTTTGCGGTTCTCGTCTCCAGGGATTCCGCTCACGGTAACGCCACGACAGTGCCTATGGAGGAGATAGTTCGTGCCTTCAACTTCGTGATTGATCAGGGCTGGGTGCGTCTTTCTCCCGCGCCTGTTCTCGAGGCGTCGCACAGGCGGGGGCGGGAGCAGATTTGCTAAATCGGCGACGCCGCCACCGTCCGCAGGCGTTCTACTGGGCCACATCTGAGTGGACCGCGCGCGACATCGAAGAAGCCTACCGTACGTGCGCAGCCCACGTCCGATTCGCCGCGGGCTGCTCGGCTCACGCAACCACCGCTCTCCTTCAACCCCATCCAGACGTTTCTGCCAAGCTGGGCCTGGTCGCCCCGATCGCTGAGCAATGCCAGCACCAGTACGTACCTCCGCGGCGGCTTCTGCGAGCACCGCTCATGCCGTTCGTAGCATGTTCCACCGCGAACGCCCCGAGAAGGAGTATGCGTGAGTGACGGTTTCGTGAACGCGCCATGTGTGTGTGTGGCGGACATTGAGCCATGGGACCATCTCTGCACAGGCCGCTCTACCAGAACTATTCCATCGGAACGACGGTGTTCTCGCCCCTGGCGAGCGGACTTCTGACTGGCAAGGTGGGTTGTGTCTGGCAGTTGCGCAGGCAAGCGTGCTTCTGAACATGTGCTGACGCGCGGGTGCGGTAGTACAACGACGGCATCCCCGAGGACTCGCGTTACGCTACCCACTCCGAGTTCTTCAAGCAATCCATCGCGAAACTCAAGAGCGAGGAAGGCCAGAAGCAGCTCAAGTCCGTCAAGGAGCTCGCCGAATTCGCCGAGAAAGGTAACAGTTGGTGCCCTCCGCCGCGCCAATTTTTTGTGGTCCCATGTGTTGCACGATCGCTAACGGTACATTGCAACGCCGCCGCTCGCACACGCACATCTGCCAGAGCTCGGCTGCAAGATTAACCATCTCGCCCTGGCCTGGTTGGCAGTTAACCCTAACACGAGCACCGTCATCCTCGGCGCGTCGAAGCCTGAGCAGGTCGTTGACAACCTCAAGGCGCTCGAGGTTATCCCGAAGCTCACCCCGGAGGTCCTCGAGAAGATCGAGAAGATCTTGGACAACAAACCCTCCCCCTTCGTACGTCCATATGATTGAACTTACCGCACAATTGGTTGGTATTTAAACGTACCCTTATGCAGTCCTCGTTCGGTCGTCCCGTGCTGGACAAGTTTGGGCGCATCAACCCCACCTTTGCTTGAGGATGAGGCGCGTCTTGTAGCAGAGTAAATTTGTACCAGAGCAAGAGGAGTTCGGCAGAAGGAATTCGAAGGCGTTTCCGAGTTGTATCAGTAGTCTTCATATCGTGTCCATCGAAGTAGTTGTCGCAAAAATCCAAGCTGGACAGGGCATCATCCGTGGTCTTCATTCCTATTTTTGCCTGCCAGCCATGAGGGAAGCACGTCTGCGGTTTGCGAGCGATGGTTGTTCGTGACAAGCTGTACTTTGAGCTGGAAGCGCCGGTACGACTAGCGTGTACCACGCTAGGCGCCTATTAGGCACAGACACGTCGCGTCTGCGGACTCGGTCGTCACAAACGGCGACCGCGGCTCTCGGCTCGACTTACTCCTGCGCGCTGCTACCCCTCATCTTCTCTAAACTCTGGTCTGGAGAGCCTCCTATTACCGCTTGAACCTCCTCGAAAACCCTGAAGCTAGCGCATCTTCGGAATGGTAAGCGTAACTTGATTTCACACGGAGGACCTCGATGCGATGTCTCCGCTAGGTTGTCCTCGCAGCTTCAATATGCACGAAGGGCGGAAAACGTACGCATGTATTTTATATACCGTTCAGAACCCTACTCACAGCCCACCAGCCATCGTGTCTCGCCAGTTCCGTGACATGTCGCGAGCGAGGATAGAGTCCCTTCTCGCGTCCTTCCCGAAACTCATCCCGACCAACACTCAACACACGTCGGTCGAAACAACCGACGTCCGCTATGTCTATCAACCACTGGAAGACCTCTATATAATCCTCATCACGAATAAGGCGTCCAACATCCTGCAAGACATCGACACTTTACATCTCTTCGCGCGCGTTGTCTCCGACCTCTGCAGGAGTGCGGAGCAGCGCGAGATCGTCAAGAACGAGTTCGAACTGCTCTTCGCGTTCGACGAGATCGTGAGCCTGGGGTACAGGGAACCGGTCAACCTGATGCAGGTGCGGAACGTGCTCGAGATGGAGAGTCACGAGGAGAAGATCCAGGAGATCATTGCCCGGGTGAGTCTAACGAGTGCAGTGTATAACCCGCGCATATATTGACGTCTGGGCAGAACAAAGAAGCAGAGGCGAAGGAAGAGCTCAAGCGTCGCGCCAAGCAGCTCGAGATGCAGCGCCGGGAGCAGCAGAGGCGCGCCGCCGCCGGTGCGCCGTCCGGGGGAGGCTACCTCGGCGGTGGCATCTCTGGGTACGCGCCAGTCGCCCAGCGCGAATATACCCCTCCTGCGGCGATCCGCACCAACTCGCCTGCGCCGTCCAGTCTCCGGGCACCCGCATTCAAGGGCAGCGGTATGAAGTTGGGTGGCAAGAGGACCCAGCAATCGGCACTGCTGGATGCCCTTGGTGGAGAGGCTCTTCTCTCCGAGGACATGTCTGCGCCAGGCACTCCCGCTGTCTCCCACACTCCCGAGCCCGTCGCGTCAGCACCGAAGAATGATCGTGGTAGCTTACCCCCAGTCGAGGCGCAGAGGTATATGATCTACCATCTAATCCCGTAACTCTATTAACACCTATTTTAGCGTGCACGTTATCGTTAAAGAGTTTATCAACCTGGAACTCATGCGCGAAGGCGGTCTGACCAACCTCGAATTGCGGGGTGACATGAACCTGCAGATCTCGGACCCCGACCTGGCGCGTCTGAAACTCACGCTGGCCCCCGCGCCTGCTAGCTACGGCCCTGAGCTGCAATTCAAGCAGCACCCGCAGGTCGCGAAATTTGCAGCGAACAGGGACCGCGTTGTGGCGCTCAAAGACGCTTCGCGCAGTTTCCCCGTCGGCCAGCCGCTTGCCGTGCTGAAGTGGAGATACTCCGGCAAGGACGAGACGTATGTCCCGCTGTCGAGTGAGTCTTTCTAGCCTGTTTTGGGGAGGACGTATGGACGCTGATGGCGGGCTTCGAATCGCAGTCAACTGCTGGCCCACGCCGTCCAACGACGGGACGTGCGACGTGAACATTGAGTACGAGCTCGAGGCCGAGCACGTTTCCTTGCACGACGTCGTGATCTCGATCCCCTTGCCGTACGTCTCCGTTGAATTGCCGGGCCTTCCACGCTCAAGGGCTCACTTGATTGACATAGGGATGGGTCGTATCCCACGGTCTCGTCGCACTCGGGCGAATGGTCGCTCAACCCGTCGAGCCATTCCCTCGACTGGGCCATCCCGCTCGTCAACGCGGAGGAGCGGTCCGGCTCGCTCGAGTTCTCCGTTGGCGGGGACGACCCTGGGGTCTTCTTCCCCGTCAGCGTGTCGTTCGTTGGAGAGGGCAGCGTCGCGGGCGTCCACCTGGCGTCGGTCGCGCGCATCGACAACGGCGAGGACGTCACGTTCTCGGAGGATGCGACCGTGGTCGTCGAAAACTATACCGTCGTCTAGATTGTACATCGGCATGTTTATGTATTCGTCAGCAAGGAGGTGTATCGATGGATCAATCGTCGTCTGTCCGAATCGGAATGTGCGCATACAAAGTCCCAGGGGTGAGAGTACTCCAGTCAGTAACTAGTCCGCGGTGTCCTTGAGACGCCAGATACATGATCGGCGGTCTCTAACCAGTCCGTGGTACGTGCATATGGTATGGTGGTATGGTATCGATCGTGTCCAGTCCATGTCCGAGATGTCCTCGTGGTATGTGTATCATCTGCCAAATTTTCATCGTGAGTGCGGGAGAGCGTACGAGCTCACAGTCTTGCTCTTCAGGTGCATCGCAGCCAGGTTCTCGCCCATCTCGTTTATGTCGTTCGTCGAGTTCACCCGCGCCCTTCCGGGCATCCGTCCGTTGAACGAGCCGGTGGGAGGTGCCAGCCGTTGGTCGCTGATCGTGCGGTGGTTCGGGAAGAACGACATCCTCCCGTTGGCCGCTCCTGCGTCCCCAACGATGTCCGGGGTAGAGTGCCTTGGGAAAAGCACCGGCGAGCCAGGGGGCATCAACCCCATTTGCGGAAATACGGGCGGGGTAGGCACGAACGGGATCCCAGGCGCCATGGACGGGCTCCAGCTGGGGCCGCGCAGCATGGGGGATACGCCCTTGGGCACGCGTGGAACGGGCGCCTTGGTGTCCGGGTCGAACAGCGCCTGGAGCCCGAGCAGGCACATGAACGCCGCGTTCCCGGCGTTGTGCAGCACGCGCTGGACATCCACGCCGAGTGACTGGAGTAGCGCCGCGAGCGAGAGGCTGGAGCCCTGCTCGCGGGCCTTCCCGGACGGCTCCTGCATCGCGCCGCGCTGGCCGGTGCTGTATAGCTGGCGCTCGAACGCCATCGTGTCGACGATGAGCAGATTGTGTGGGAGCTCTGCGGGCGCACGGAGCGGAAGCCAGGTGAGAAGGTGCGACGAGGACGTAAGGACGGGTGAAGGAGCTTACTGATCCTCATTTCCTCGAGGCGGCGGAGGTCTCCGGTGGTCCCGTGTGCGACAAGCACGAGTGTATTTGGGATCGTCTCCGAGTCGGGGCTCATCAGGCTGCTACAAGGTGCGAGGCAGATCTGCTTCACGAACCATGCGCGAATCTGAAGGAGAAGGGCGTACCTGATGATGGCTTGGATCATGTGTGACAGCTTGGCTTTCGGGACGACCTGGCTTTCACCGAACTGGCAGATCGTACGAGATTGAGCACGAGTTGTGGGTGTCAGCAGGGCCACGGCTTACCGCATACTGTCACGAAGAGCGGGTGAGCGTCCGTGCCGGCGGAAAGCGTGCGAGGGACTTACTGCCCAAGGAAAACTTGGCCGGTGCCTGTTGTGCACCTTGTCCACATACTCCGCAACAATGTAGTGCCCACGTCTACGACCGTGAGTTCGCTGAATGTGGCGGCTAGCACGAGACGCGCACCTGTAGTTTGGCTCCGGATCAGGAGGCCATGCTCCAGCTCTGTATGAAGATGTGGTATCTCTTTCAGCATGAGCGGGGACGTCAAAGTTAATAAGTACTGACGTATCAAGGTGTCCGCAGCGCACGGCAGCGTAGCCCCACTCAACGCACGACGCGGAATTGCGTTCCGACCATTCAAAGTCAATGGCCAAGAAAGTCTTGTCTCTAGAGGCCCACAGCTCTCGGACGCTCTGGGGCTCGCCGTTCCGCACTCGGACCTTCTGCGCGGAGAGGGCGATGGCAGGAAGTGTGGAGAAGACTTTCTTGTACGTAGTATAGTCGGAGATTGTACGGAGATGCCGTTGGGAGGTTTCGAACGGGGTTATTCGGAGTATGTTCTCAACGATGGGAAGAGTCTCTCCAAACCTTCAGGCGCAGGTGAGTACAACACCTCCGAACGAGATTACATCCTCGATGATACCTTGTTTTCAGCATCTTCAGAAACGCGTTTACTGTCGACATCCGGACCACAATGTGTGCTCGTCCGGTCCACGCATCAGTGACGGTGATGGCCGGCCACGAAAAAGTCAGGAATTCTTCGAAAGACTCGAAGAATACGCCCCACGATCGTTCGTACCTGTCAATAATGTTGTCAACCAGGCGTCTCGGCTAACATCTGCCCTGGAGCACCCACCAGACGATGTTGTGCAGCTGAAAGTGGCCTATGTATGCCGAATACACCTGGTGTGAGCCGGTGAGCTTAATCGAGTCAAATTCTGTCGGGGTAAACGCACGGATTGCAGATCGCAGTCCCATCCTTTTGGGTCGACGAGCGTGAAGTTGGACATGATGACAGCGCCAAGCCTCGTGGCGCAGAGCTTGCTGGACACAACCTTGAACGCGGCTCACCACATGCAACCGCCTTGGGTGCGACAAGCCTGATGGTGCGCGGGCTACTGGAGGCAGCGGAACGCGTTCACGATGGGAGACGGCAAGGAAGAGCGTACTCGGTTGGCGGGAGGCATACCGAAGAGGCCTTTTACGGAGCCGATCGTGACGAGGCGTTGACCGGCGGCAGGGACGTCGCCTCCGGAGGTATCGCGTCTATCACGGCAACAACCCGCCGTGCAGTCATTGTGTGGAAAGCACCATGTTCTGCTGACCATCTCTTATCACTTCCGGCGGAGAGCATGGGAGCTGGTCAGGTACCAGCGACTCGTTCGAGGTTGCAGCTGATGAAGCCTTCATGGTTCATCACACGAGCAGGCACGCGGTATTGGTGTGGAGAACACGGTATATTACGCAAGAGACAGAACGGCAGACTACACACGAGCAACGAACATACAGATGCTGAGGAATGGTACATCGCCAACGTACCTGGGTCCTGGCAAGGTTGACATATTTGCGATGATATCGGACGCCCCCGTGCTGTAACAGATAGTCAGCCAATGTTGCGAATGTTGTACGACCGAACAAGTATCAGAGACTTGAATGGTTCCCGAAGGAATCGCTCCCATCGTGCGTGAACACGTCGAGTAGTAATTTGCAGAATATTTTCATCCGAAGGCGAAGGCGCAAGGGATGATATTGAAGAGGGTACTCACAGGAAGGTCGTCCCAGATATTCAGCGCCATACGCAAGAAGCCCAGCGGACGGATGGAACGGACCTGATAACAAAGAGGTGTTAGCTGCGTGTTTCCAAGAGGAAAAGCATGCTATGATAGAAGAAGCTCAGAAAAAGTATCGCATTCTTCTCATAACCCTTGAGGGCATCGAAGTGAGCTGAGTTTACGAAGATTTCTCATCCCAGAAAGCGATAGGCAAAACACGAAAATGAAGCGACACTCACCATCGGTTGAGGTCGACTCGTCGACGCGTGTCCAGAAGTTGGGTCCAAGGAGGCGTGATTCCGACCTAGTCAGAGTCCTCACAGCCAAAGTACCTCCGCAAGCGAGCAAAGAGGCAGAATGGGCACAGTACATCGCAAGCGTCGTAGCACAGTCCCGTCGGCAACGCTGGCGACGTCCAGAGTCCAGACAGTGACAGCACGACGCGTCCGGGTAGCTGAGCGCTCTATTTGAGGGAACGCAGGTGTCACGTGCGCCGTGTTGAACCTGCCCTAAACTCAGCCACCTGGATTTGCTGCTGTACAGTCTTTCCCAGGCTCTCACACTCACCGTCAGCAGCAGTAAGTGCCGCCGTCCCCAAGCACACGATTCTCGACGTTGACCGTACGTGAAGATGCAGATCTTCGTCAAGACCCTTACGGGGAAGACCATCACCCTTGAGGTCGAGTCCTCCGACACTATCGACAATGTCAAGGCCAAGATCCAGGACAAGGAGGGGTGAGTGGTCATTTGGGGATGGTAGACCCGGCGGCGGCACGGTACTGACGGACCTTGGCAGCATCCCCCCCGACCAGCAGCGCCTGATCTTCGCCGGCAAGCAGCTCGAGGACGGCCGTACCCTCAGCGACTACAACATCCAGAAGGAGTCCACCCTCCACCTCGTCCTCCGGTGAGTAAAGCGGTACTCTGTACTTTACCGAAGTCTTACACCACCGCCAAAGTCTCCGTGGTGGCATCATCGAGCCCTCGCTCAAGGTGCTCGCGTCAAAATACAACTGTGACAAGCAGATTTGTCGCAAGTGCTACGCGCGCCTTCCCCCTCGCGCGACCAACTGCCGCAAGCGTGGATGTGGCCACTCGTCTCAGCTCCGCCCGTACGTTCACGTCCCTTCGGCCCACGATAACCTTCTGTGCTTACGAAGGCCTGCTTTACAGCAAGAAGAAGCTGAAATAGTGGTTGTGCGCCTCACCACAGCCCTTTTGCGGCTTTTTGGGATGGGACACGCCGAGCCCTCGGGGACGGGCTTTCATGCATGTTTACTACATTCGATATGCGATCCATGATATGCGTTCACCGGCCCTTGTAATGTGTGCGTCCCCCTTGTATGATCAGAGCGTAGGCCACCGTTGCATGCTACGACGAGACGCTGTCCAGGATTCGAATGACATCCCGCCCTATATCGTCTATTTCCACTTCCTGTCTCGACACAAGGTGCGAAGTTTGGGAGGCAGGGTTCGTTTGTGACTTCAAGTTTTTGCGTTTGTTCACGCGGTACCATCGCGAGCTACCTCTGCGGAGCATTTACCGACCGAGTTTAAGTCGGGGTCGAGTGGCCGTGGCTGAGGCACTACAGGTCCACAGACACGGTGTGTGGTGGGTACGGGTCTTTCGAGGCCCTGCCCTCCCGCACAGCACAATGAGGCTAACCTGCAAGATTGTTACCGCAGCGCCGAATATTTGCCTTCACCGTTAGGCTCGCCAAAGGCCAAATTAAGCCTTAAAGCTTCAGCAACCCATACACAGCGACCCTTCATACTAGTGGCAGGAGATTACACACACTGTAAGGCTCTTACTCGTATAACATGACGGATCGTCGCTGTTTGGTGTGCCAGTTCTCAGAGTACCTGCTGAGAGGTTCCCAAGTTGATCAGGCTCTCGCCTCCCTTGCTTGTCCTTGAAGCTCATATACCGCCGCCGATCCATGTCAAATTTCCCAACCAAGTGTAGTTATACTCTGGCTCTTTCCGTCATTCAGCAGAGCATCATAAGCTTGCCTTTGCCAAAAGAACAAACCAGTACAGCCTGAGCTCCCGTTCCTACTCACCATTGTCCGCAATGGGCCTGAGACGGAGGATGCCGAAGCGCTAGAGCAGCCACGTGCGCGGAGTGTATGGATCGGGAGGAAGATCTGAGCAAGTTAATCCCAGTGGTGAGCAGCCGAGGACGTCCCTCTCATTTTCCCGTCTCTCACCTGTACACTCCCTCCTGCTGCCCACTTTCTCGTGTATCCGTCTGCATACTCTGGGCGCTCCTTTACGATGGCTAGAGGACGGAATCTCGGAAAGTCAGCGAGGCCTGCACCATCTTCGCGCAAGACCGCAAACGCGCTCGGCTATGCCAAACGGCATACCCTGAAATCGAAGGCCCTCTCGGCCGGGGATCTTGGAGATGTGTACGAATATCAGCAAGACAAGGTCCGCCGCTCGAAGGTCAAACTTGAGCTGGAGAGGGATGAAGCGGGGGGCGCACGGAGCGGAAGTGAAGAGGATGAAGACGGTCCGGCCACCAAGGGTCGAGATGCGAGGCCAAGGCTGGTCGGAGAAAACGACGACGACGATGCGATAGGCGAGGATGAAGACGAGGAGATCGACAGTGACGAAGCGTTCGAAGAGAGTGATAATGAACGTTACGCCGGCTTCAGCTTCACTGAGAAGGTGCGTGCTTGTAAACCGGTGGGTGTTCCACAATGCGCTAACAGTATAACAGAAGAAGGCCGGGACAAAGTCCAAGTCGAAGAAAAGGGCCGACGCAGGCCGCGCAGTACGGTTCGCCGAGGTGGACCTCAATGAGGATAGTGATGAAGTGCAATCCGAAGCAGAGATCGAGGACGCCTCTGAGGCCAGTGACGGGGACGACGATGATGAAGAGGAAGAGGGTGACCCGAGCGAGTTCATAGATGTCTTGGACGTCTTGGATGGGCGAGGTGACCCAGAAAGCGAAGATGAGCATCAGGACGCCAAGAAAACAAGTAGTTTGAAGACGGACGCCGCACAGATGAGCGAAGATGAGGAGGAGGATGAAGAGATGAACAGTGAAGAGGATTCGGAGGAGGACGAAGACGAAGACGACAAGATGGGCTCAGCATCCGAGCCAGAGGACGAAGAAGACGATTCCGCCCTTCAGGACCTTGAGCAATTTGTGTCTGGACTCGATGCGGGACAAAAGCGAAAAGCTCCTGACGAGGACGACGGCAAAGATGTCGACCCTAAGCCCGCGGCGAGGAAGAGGAGACTGCTTCCCGAGCGGACAGAACTTGGCGCAGAGAATGAATTTGCTCCCGCATTAAGTGCGTAAAGTGTGAAGTCTTCAATAGCTGTACTAATTATGCTACAGGTGGTGGCAAGCTGAACCTCGATGACCTGCTCGCCCCTCTCGAGGGCCAATCATCGAATTTGGCATCACTCAAGAAATCCGCGAAGGTTCTTGCGTCTACATCTGGCAAGGTCAGGACGTTGTCGGCACCTCTGCCACAACGTACTGCCGAGAAGTTGGACCGTGAGGCCGCTTACGAGCAGACGAAGGAGGAAGTCGACAAATGGAAGGCTACGATGCAGCGCATCAAGGAGGTATGGTCACAATATTTGGCGGTCACGGCGTCCGCTCATATATCATCGAACATAGGCCGAGCATCTGAGCTTCCCTTTGCAAGCTGAGCCCAAGAGCCGGACATCCAATTTGGAGCTTGCAGCGAAATTCAAGGTAAGTATCATTCCACCACACGTCGGAATTACTCTAAAGTCGCGAATTACTATAGCCGACGACAGAGCTTGAAAGCGCTGTGGATAAGCTCCTGAAGTCTGCCAAGATGCGCGAAGACGAGATTGCCCAGACCGAGACGCTGAAAATGAACCACCTCTCCGTCGAAGAGGTTGCCGCACGCCGCGCTGAGCTCGCGAAAATGCGTGAACTTATGTTCCGCGCGGAGGCGAAAGCTAAGCGTGTTGCAAAGATCAAGAGCAAGACCTATCGCCGCCTGAAGAAGAAGGAGCGTGCCCGTTTAGCGGAGAAGCTTGGAGAGGGCTCGGACGATGACCTCGACGACGAAGAGGCGCGGCTCAAGCGGGAGGTTGACCGTGCCCGTGAACGCGCCACTCTGCGGCACAAGAATACCGGCAAATGGGCGAAGGCCATGCGTGAAAGGGGGGAGCTCGACGAGGATCAGCGGCGAGACATCAACGAGATGCTGGACCGCGGCGAGCGATTACGAAAGAAGATTCGTGGAGAGGGGGACAGCGGAGACGAGGACAGCGATGACGACGCGAGTGACGAAGAGGGTGAGGACGGTGCCGCCCGCATCAAATCCCGGGCCTTCGACGAGCTCGCCGCGCTCGATGTGGACGACACCGAGACTCCTGCAGGCAAGAGCAAGAGCATCTTCGAGATGAAGTTCATGAGAGACGCCATGGCCCGTGAACAGCGGAGAGCGGACGAGATCGCCGACGACTTCGTCAAGGAGATGGGCGGCGGAGACCCAGACGCCGACGACGATGCGGACGCAGAAGACGGCGACCAGCCCTCCGGGGCTATCATTCAGCGCGTCGGCGGCCGCGTGGTCTATCGTCCCGGTGCACTGGTGAGTTTATTGCCCGCTGCGTTATCGACGCCGAGCTTACCTACGGAGGAACCAGAACACGGGTGTCCGTCCTGTTGGCTCACTTGCCTCCGATACGTCGAGCGTCACCCTCAAGTCAACAGACCTTCCTCCCGAAGCCCGCGACAGCCCGCCCGATAATTCGCCCCCCGGCTCCCCTGTTTCCCAACGACGCGTCCCGCCACCCACGGACGAAGTCAACCCGTGGATTGCACAAGTTTCTAGCAAAGGTGGTCTGACGAAGCACGAGGTCGCGATCAGCAAAGAGAGCGCCGCGGCGGAGAAATCCAAGAACAAGCTCCGCAAGCGCGTCAAGAACCGGCTGGAGGAGAAGGCGAAGGCGCTGGAGGACGCCGCGGTAGACGTCTCGTTGTCGACGGTCATGACGTTGGCCAATGGCAACGAAGCGGGGCCGTCCAAGGCAGGGCAGCCATCGAAGCCGAAGTCGAAGCCCACTGCAAAGTCGGCCTCGGTGGCGAAAGGCAAGGCGCGAGCGTCGCAGGCCGATGACGACAGCGACTCGGACGCCAACAGCGAAGTCGAAGAGCAGGAGAGCGCGCTCACCCAGAAGGGCAAGGGTAAGGTCAAGGCGTTCGAGCAGCGTGACCTTGTCGCCCTCGCCTTCGCGGGTGACAACGTCGTTCAGGTAAGGGTTCAGGTTAATGTCACGGCCTGTAACCCGTCCTCATACCCTCGCAACTAGGATTTCGCCGATGCCAAGCGGCGCGAGATTCAGGAAGACGCGCCAAAAGAGATCGATACCACGCTGCCTGGCTGGGTGAGCGTTCCGTCCCTAACCGCATCAGACTGCCTACTGACAGCACGCAGGGTACATGGGGTGGCACTGGTACGAAGAAGGCCCCGCCCAAGCCGCACTTCATCAAGAAGATCGCGGGAGTCGACCCTACGACGCGCGCAGACTACAAGAAGACGCACGTTGTCATCTCCGAGAAACGGGACAAGAAAGCGGCGAAGTACCAGGTCAAGGACCTACCTTTCCCGTACACGAGCAAGGCGCAGTTCGACCGCAGCATGGAGGTTCCACTCGGCACGGAGTGGAATACGCGTCTTGGGTTCCAGCGTGCAACGCTGCCGAAGGTCGTCACAAAGGTGCGTTTTGCTGACTCTATTTATCTACTCGTCGAGCGTTGCTCACAGTCAACATTGCAGATGGGCAAGCTCATTACACCACTGGAGAAGCATGCATGAGCATGGACTCGCTTGTTTGTATCGCACATATCGTCGTGGTCCTAGTACATCATCTGTCTGCACTGCATACTGTCGCATTCCCATTCATGTCTCCTTAGACTGTCATTCGCACAAGCAATAATGTCAACAACGCTTCCATCGGCATTTTTATAACACATCGCGTCGCGCGGGGGCTAATACATACAGTAGTAATGTGTGCGGGGCTAGTAGTGTAGTGTGTATTATACATATGCGTGCAGGACCCATAAAATATGCAATGGTAGCGCGCCGGGCGCCATCGAGCTCCGAAAAGCCCTGTCGCTTGTGCTCGACCCTCGACCCCTTGGGCTGAGCTTCGACCCTCGACTCTTGAACCCCGAGTTGACCCCGAGAGCCATGCTGCATGCGGCGGCGTCGGCGCTCAATCGTCCCCAAGCGCGAGCCCGACGATGGCGTAGACGTTCGCCACGACGACCACGAGCCAGATGAGGTACCCGAGGCCGGTGACGATGTACCCGTTCGAGAAGTCGACCATCTCGCCTGCCTGCGCCTCCGCGTCCGTGTCGTCGACACGCGTCGTCTCCTTGTCCTTCTCGTCGGACTCCGCAGGGGTGACGGCGCCCGCGGGGAGCTCGTCGACGTCTGCGTCCTCGGGGCGCAGCTTCTTCGTCTTGTGGACGCTCATGATCGAGCGCGAGGAGGTGAGGTAGACGAGCGGGAAGACGATGAAGGGGAGCACGATGGAGAGGATGACCTGGGAGGCGACGAGCAGCGTGTCGATGCCCGACCGCCCGACAGCGGCGGCGACGGCGAGGGAGGGCACGAGACCAATACAGCGCGTGACGAGACGCCGCATGACCGGCTGCAGATGTGAGGTTAGTGGACGTACATGACAGGGAGGTGCGCGGCGGGGGAGACGTACGGAGAGTTTCCAGCGGATGAATCCCTCAGAGACGATCTGGCCTGCGAGAGTGGCAATGATGGACGAGCTTTGTCCGGATGCGAGCAGGGCGAGCGCAAACAGGATAGCGGCGGCTGTAGACGAGTGGAGTAGCGTGAGACACGTGAATCGAGACCACGAAGAAATAAGCAGGGGCACGTACGTTTTCCGACGAGGTTTCCCAGGAGATCGTACGCGTCGAAGAGGCTCGCGGGATCCTGATCACCGGTGTTCCCGTTGAAGAACACGGCGCTCGATAGAATGAGGATCCTGTGTATGGGCACTCCGTCAGTCAATGAGCCCGAATCAATTCGCACGTCAAGTGTACGCACATAGAGTTGATCACGACGGCGAGCCCGAGCAGGCTGATCACCATGTCGACGATGCCGTGGTACAGGTGTAGGCGCACGAAGCTGTAAGGCCTGTTCGTATGCTCGGCATGCGATGCAAGGTCGGGGCGGGCGACGTCCGTAATGTTCGCGATGCGTATATGGCGCTTCACGCCAGCCCGGATGTACCCAACGAGGCTGAGCTTCTTCGAGGAGTCACTGGACGCGGAGGAGACAGAGTCCAGCGTCCTCAACTGCTCCTGGGCCTCCTTCGCGGGATCGGGCAAGTGGTCGACGCGGTCTTGCGTAGCGAGGGCTGAGCCGAGGAAAAGACTATGAGGCATCACGGTCGCTCCTATGATACCGATAGCTGCGGGTGCGCGTCAGTACAATGCAGATATAAAATGCACGTGAATGCTGTGCACGCACATGTGTACAACGCGTTCGACTGGATGACGGTCTTCGATGGCACGAACCCGAAGAACGCATCGCCCCATTGGACGCTCGCCTTGGAGATGATGACCGCCATACAGATGAGTACAATGAACACCTGCCAGCCGCGTCCGTGTGAGCGCATTGCAATGCCCGAGAAGACCGAGAACCTACAAGAGCGGCGATGCAGAGCTCGAACACCCGCACGGGCTTCCCCGCCATGGGGTCCCGCAGCGCGAGCAGGATGAAGACGTCGGAGGCGGTGAGGAGGACGCCGCCCCAGAGCGGGAGCTTCGGGAAGAGCATGCAGAGCGCGATGGCCGACCCGAGGAGCTCTGCGAGGTCCGTACTGATGATGGCGATCTCGGAGAGCGCATACAGGGGGTACAAGACCATCCAGCGCCACATCTTGGTGTGTTTCGGCCGGTTGTACAGCAAGATGCGGCAGTGCGAGGCGAGATCTGAGCACGCATGCGAAGTCAGTAAATGGTCGTATGCGTGCTAGAGAAAACGTCGGACATACCCAGACCGGTGACGCAACCGAGGCGGGATGCCATGGTCTGCAAGCGCAGTGAGCGGACCGGATAGCGCGGAGTTGGTGGCGCCACATACCTGAACGACGATAGCGAAGATTCCAGCGAGCAGAACGACGAAGAGGAGCTTGTAGCCGAACTCCGAGCCCGCCTGGAGGTCGACCCCCCAGTTCCCGCTGCCGTCCCGCCTCCGTTAAGCGCGCAGTTCAGGCAAAAAGCGATGAAAAAAGACTTACGGGTCAAAGTACGCGACGGCACAGACGATGCCGACGCCGGTGTGCTTCGTGGCGTGCTGGACGACGTACCAGGCGCATTTGCGCGCACGGCGGAGGAGGTGGTGTTCGTCGGCGTCTGCCTGCGGTGGCTGCGCCACCCGGGCGAGCTGAGGTTGAGCGGGAGAACGGTGCATGGCGGGGGAGGGCCTGTGGTGAGTGGGGGTTGAGTGGGGGGTGGGCGGGGAGCATGAGCTGGCTGTGCTGGGCGTCGGAGGGGCCGTTATAAGGGAGAGGAGACGCAAACCAGCAGAGTGGACGGCGCGAGCGTAAGGGAACGACGATGTGGTACTCTAGCCAGAACATGCCCCCCTCATTAATTCCTCGCCCGGCTCTCAGCCGATCTGCCCCGACTCTCCAGTCGTTCCGCCCGCCAGGGTCTCCGTCGCCCCGTCGCCGATCCGCAATGCGCAAAGGTGGAAAAACATGTGTCGTGGAGGGGAGTTGCGGGCGACAGGCCTGAGTGTGCACGCCATCGCAGACACTCTAGCGCCCAACAGAGGCAGCGCCCCGGCGAGCCCGCGGTTCGAAGCGTTTTCAAGTTCCAGTCCGCCGGGCCCACGCAGGCGCTCATCGGACTGCCCTCCGCCACTCTCTCAGACACACCGCTGCATTTGCGCGAGACCTGTGCAATTCCCGTTCAGGAGCGACGACCTCCCCCTATTCGTACAACGCAGAACCTGCCTAGCGGACCTCTCCCGACATGAACACCCTTCCCTCGAACCCAGCCCGCCTCCTCCAACCTTGCAACTCTGCAACTCTCCCCACTTGCGGCTCTTCCGCTCCGTCGGTCCACCGCGCCAAGCAGCGCGGACGCGCGTGCATCGTGCAACCGCTCAGAACAGATGCTCGACGAACCGCGACCTAGACGTGATGCACCCGAGTCCAAGGGTCCCAAAGCGCAAGGAGCTTGAGTCCATGCTTGACGACGGCCGGCGATGGCCACCGATACTGTCGGCAGATGACGTCCCCAACGAGTCATCAGACATCGTGCTTGACGGCGCAGAGGGACGCAGGTCCCGAGACAGAGGACCAGGCAGCAAGAGCCCCAGAGAGACAGACCACAGCGCACGAAGACCAGCCTGCGTCTTTCGCGCAGCCGTCCAAGCCAGAGACCCTCGACGAGCGGATGCAACGCGTTTCGCGGCCGCTATCTGATACCCTAGTCGTGTCGCCCAGGACCCAGTACCAGCAGAGTGCGAGTGCACAAGCGAGACAGAGGCGACGGAAGATGACGCTAAGACCCTGAACGGTAGCTCCTGCTGGAACGAGACGGACGATCCAAGTCCAAGGCCGCGGGTCGAGTGCGGTCGCTCGCTGTTGGCCGGGGCGCCCAGGCGGCCCATGACCGCGCGTATGCTCGCGGTGCTTTCCGCAGGATTGATGTATGGCTCGGTGAGCCAACGCCGCCGTCCGCCGTCGTGTGCCTGGTACCACATCTTGCACGCCAGCCACTGTTTCTCGCACGAGCGGCAGATCACCCCGTCTTCCAGCTGCGCGAGACAGCAGCGATCGCATGCCGGGATCGAGGGGGCGGGGGAAGGCGTAGCAATGGCCGGAAATGACAGAGGATTACTGTCGCGGGTAGGCGTCGTGGCTTCCACATACTTGAATAACGTGATTGGCGAACGCGGACGGAAGACTGGTGATTGCGCTATTTGCGGTGTCGGTAGGGTGAGCATGAGTGATGGTAGCTGTGATGGTGCAGCGAGGAGACCTGGAGAGGCTTCCGTAATTGGCAAGGCCGGAACAGAGGCTTGAAGCGTTTGGTATTTCCCCGCAATAGACCCGGCGGTCGGATAGCAACGTGCCTCAGGGCCCTAGTTTTATTGTCAGATGAGGCAAGCGAGGCAACGGCGATTAAAACATACCATAGCGATACCGATGAAGACTGCGCCCGAGCTTTCGTCGACGAACTGCGGCACAGCAGCACTCCCCAATCCGCTGAGGCTAGTCATGTGCGAGATAGCAGTGTGGTATTCGCTCAGCGCGAAAGAATCCTCGCCCACGGGGGAGTACGCCTGGCATAGATCAGTGCTGTTCATGCATGTGTCGAGCGAAGACGAGCGACGTACGCGACCAAAGTCCTCGGATTCCGACCCGTATTCGTCGTCCACGACCTGTATACACTCGCTAAGCGTCGTACCGGACGAGCAGAATCAAAGTGGTTTACGTTCAGCGCAACAACAGCACGCCCGCCGATCCTCTGCCAGGGCCGTAAACAATGTGTTCGAGATTCGGTCGTGTGCGCAAAGTCCGCCCACCTTCAGCTTCCTAACAGACTTCAGGGTTTTGCCGCCGGCCTGGGAGTTCGGCACCGGTGCTCCCCCTTCGACCTCGTCCGGGATGGCCGAGCACACCTGCTGCTCCACTGTGCAGCCCTGGAAACGTGAGGATGGACTGAATGCGTACCTCCTGTGTCGCGACCATGACCTGAAGTTGCCCCAGCTCATTTGGCCTCGTTGTGCCAGGGTGGCGGCGGCGGAACTTCGGGTCTGCGCGTGCGGGGACTTCCTAGGGAGCCAAGACCATTCAGCCCCGCCAGGCGGCTACGGTCAGTAGAGGCTTCTACAACACTCACTGGGCGCGCTGTAATGATGTTATGAACGAACCAGGACGATTTCTGTCGGAGACCCTGCACCAGGCAGGCACCTCTCCGCACGAGCCGAGTCCCGCTCGACTGCAGGATGCGCACCATGATGCAAGGATGTGAGTAGTGTGTTGTCAAGAAGTAGTATGAGTTTGAATTGTCGTGTAGCAGTGGTTATCCGAGCCAGACGTTCGCGGTAGGCAAGCTGACGGTGACGGTGGTGAGAAGACAAGAAGGGAACACAGTCCAGGAACGCCACAATCACAGCCGACGCGTGTCGGGCGTCTCGGACCGGCACCCCCGGTGTCCACGGCCAGGCGGTGAGTATGTTCAGATCTCGTTCACTTGTCCGAAACGTGCACGATCGGCTTCTGAACACATCCCAGCGTCGCGGCGGTGTCGGCGGTGTCCAAGGTGCGCACAAGACTACGTCCTTCAGTGGGAGGTTACGGCCCGTAAACCCTCTACTAGTACAGGCAGCTTATAAATTATTGACGATCCAGACCCACTCCTTGACTTGACCTGTGTTCGACCCTGAGAGCCGTCCAACTCCCAAGGCCCCCGCAGGAGATAGTATCATTATTTGGTATTGTTCGTGAATTTCAATCACGTAAAGACTTGCTGCGGCTGCGTGCTGACTGCGGGTGCACTTGATCTTAGACCTGACTCAAACTCACCCCCCAGTTCAAATATCGGGCCCTCTCAGCCGACGCAAGTAATCTCCTCGGACGTCTTCTTGCATTCGACGAGGTACAGGTCTCCGGCATGGGCTTCGCATTTAGGTCCCTCCTGCTGCTCGCCGCTGCATGTGCCATCGGCGTGCGTGCTTCCCAGTACCCTCTCTTCCCAAACCAAGGCCGTGTCGAGCCGGCACGCTCAGGGAAATCATACGATCCCTATGAACCCTACGATGCGGGCCTCTTCACCCCAGTCTCTGATCTGCGCTCAATCTCCGCCTCGGATTATACCACTCTCACGCATCCCCAATTTCCGAAGCACAGCGTGCGGATCAAGGAGTCTCAGTTCTGCGACGGTACAGTGCAGTATGCCACCTGTTCTTCTCGCCGCCATGCCGTTTGTGATCACCTGTGTTGCGGATGGCGTGATGCCGTGTAACCTGCCGCTAATTCATCGTGCAGGTCTTACACCGGGTACATCGACGTGGAGGCTCGACACCTCTTCTTCTACTTTTTTGAGAGTCGTCGGGATCCCGACGCCGACGATGTCGTTTTCTGGACCAACGGCGGTCCTGGCGGTTCCTCAGCTTTCGGTCTCTTCATGGAGCTCGGTCAGCCGCTTCGTCCGCTATCTTGTTTACTTTTTCCATCGCTGACGACGTTACAGGTCCTTGCAGAGTGACGAGCCCGAACACTACGGAGCGCTTTGAGTACGCCTGGAACGAAAATGCCAACGTGTTCTTCGTCGACCAGCCCGTCGGTGTCGGTTTTTCATATGCGGATTACGGGGAGCAAGTAGTGAGTTGTTTAAATGCCACTGTACTAGCCGGTTCAGCAAGTCCTAAGACCCCGTCGATCCTCCAGAGTACGACTGCCGACGCAGCCGTCGACATTGCTTCTTTCGTCGCTATTTTCTTCGAGCACTTTCCGAAGTTCAAGGGACGCCCGTTCCATATGGCGGGCGAGTCATACGGCGTAAGTTTGCAGTAGACCGCCAGATCGGTAACGTCTCGTTCATGTTCTCAACTTTCCGAACGACAGGGCCGCTACATTCCGGTGTTTGCGTCAACTGTGTACGACCAAAACGCACGGCTGATCGACGCAGGCCTGACGCCTGTCAATCTCTCCTCTATCATGATAGGTTCGTTCACGTTCACAACCTCGAAGAAATTCCGCTCAGTGTATTTCAGGAAATGGGTGCACCGATATGATGAGCATGGCACAGTCATACTACGACGTGCAGTGCGAAGGGCACGGTTTTCCTTTCGTGACGAGCATTTCGTGCGTATCTAGTATACTGCCTCAATATCATCCATGTGACTCAAATTATATCTGCAGGGAATGCGTTCGGCTTAAACAGTTGTACCCACGCTGCGCACAACGTCTGCAGGTATCATGCAAGGACACTTTGGACGACATTGACTGCCGCTCGGCATTCGAATTCTGCGAAGATTCGTTCACCGGACTTTTTGAGAGTGAGCTCGCGTATATATGTGCTAATCAACTGCATCTTGCTGACGGAACCCGCACACAGAGGTGAACGCTTATGATGCAGCGAGGCCTTGGTGAGTTACCCCGGTCCCTGTTCACACGTGGATTGAATTAAACCGCTATCACCGTTCATTTTGGCCAGTGCCGATACTCCGGGAGACATCATCGCCTGCTACCCCGAGCTGAAGTAAGACTGCCCAGTGTAGAGCTGTCATCGATGCGGACCCTTTACTCACGACCTCACAGATATGTGCAAGAATATCTCAACAACGCGCATATACAGTCGCTCCTCGGCGTTGACCCAGCTGCCGTGAACTACAGCTGGGTCAATATGGAACTCAACGGCCGCTTCGATCGGCACTCCGACTACTGGTCCTTCCAGGCAGAGCACCACGTCGCGGCCCTCCTAGAGCGCGGCGTACGTGCCCTAATATATGTGGGCGCCACGGACTGGATATGCAATTGGGTGCGTGAGCATTTCCTTGCGCACAGCGCCCGTGGTCATTGCGGGCGCACTGCGACTGCGGTTCTGACGTGGATTGATGTTGCGCAGGTCGGCAATGAGCGCATGACGCTTGGGCTGGAATGGACCGGGCAAGAGTCGTATCGAAACGAGCACCTGCGCGAGTGGCTGGTGGACGGCGAGGTCGCGGGCAAGGTGCGAGCTGGCGGCGGGCTCACGTTTGCTACCATCGACGGTGCTGGGCATATGGTGCGTTATCTCCCTATCGGCCCTTCCAGTGTAAATTGACATCTTTGACGCATTCTCTGTGTAGACTCCATATGACAAGCCGGTCCAGTCGCTCGAGCTGGCAAACCGCTGGTTGGCGGGACAAGAGCTATGATAGCGGTGACAGCAGTATTTGTGAACACATCTTTGCATCCAGATACAGTTCATCTTCATATTCGCAGCTGTATCATCTTTTATTCTGCATTGTTTATTGTCTGTGAATATGTGCAGAGGAGTGGACGGTGTGTTACCGAAACAAGGACGATAACTTCAAGATTACCATTGCGTTCAGTTTGTAAAACGTCGGAGTGCACGATCTCCGCTCCCACATTTCAAATTTCATGAACAAATTACTCTGTGACGCGAACATATATATGATTCTAAACCGCGGCGATGCTAAAACTCTATACTAAACAACAAAATACATCTTTACCCGGAGAGTTCCCTCGCCTTCGTCTTGAACGCCTCCTTTACCATCAACCATTCTATCGTGGTGAGCCCCCCGGCCTGTAGCACGACCCCGACTTCGTCCCACGCATCCGGCAGAGTGCAGATCAAGTCCAGATCCTCTTTGGTGACGAGACCCATTTTGTAAAAGAGAGGGGCGGCATCTCCCATTGGGCGGCGAAGGCGACCGAGGAAGCTCCGGACGGCGGTGGGCCTCTCAGGAAGATGTTGAACCGGGGAATGCGACGATGACGCTAGAGGGTTGCTTTGAGCGAGAGCGTAGCGTGAATTATCGGCGGATACAGACAAGGCATCATCCGGGTCGGACTTGAATCTGACAGCGACGGTCCGGGACACAGGTGCAGTATTCGCTAGCGTGTGGCCGGACGACTTTGACGAGCATGAAGCACTCCTCGTAAGAGTCGGCAGAGAAGAGGAACAACCAGAGCTAGAGGGAACCAAGCCGACCGGCGCACAGGGCACGTAAGGAGCCTCAACTGGAGACCAGATCGCCGGGCGCAGGACGGGCGGGAACCAGAGGACTTGCTCCAAAGTAGTACCAGGATTTGCAGGAGGTCCGGGAGTATCGGTCTTCTGACGCTGAGCCTGAGCCCCCAAGATACCGCCACTAGATGACGACGAAGATTGGTCAACGTCGGGGCTGCAAACGTCGTTGCTACCTATTTCAATGGCACGCATGGTAAAGAAAAAAATCCTGGGCTATAGAGAAGCATATACACGCACCATCTGGGACGTTCCCCTCAGTATGTTCGGTATCCATGTCCGCACACGCCGCCGAAGGGCTTTTGTGAGAATTGCGTGGAAGACTGGGCGACGGCGGAACATTCTCCGCTTCTTCGTTCTCCGATTTCGTGGATGATAGCGAGCGATACTGCGCGTAGCCTGCGCACTTTTTAAAAATATGACTCTGGACGACGGGGACGTCAGTCATTTTCTCTCGGCATCACTCAAGGACACGGCCACTCACGCGAATCGGTGTGGCCATGGCCCACGACTTGTCACACTTGGGGCAGTGAAAAAGCGTAGTGACGGGGTTGCGTCGCAAGATAAAGCCTGCTTCTGGGTGACCTTTGAAGTAAATTTTGGTGTGCTGCTGGTGGGCGGTGCGCTTGTGGTAGTTGGCGGACTTATGGGATGTGCCGCAGCAGAAGAGAGGCTCTTTGGCTTCCTTGGGCCTGTAGCGGGAGGCATCACGCATCAGTGCCAGAAGACTGACGGCGATGCGCATACTCACATTTTGCTAGGTTTTGGGACGAGGTGCGGTTGGAGAACGGTGGGGGGAGCTTGAGCTGTACGAGACCCGGAGCGCGTCCCGAGGGAGTTTATATCTCGGCGGAAGCGCATATGACAGCTTGTACGCCTGTGTCAACTGTGTGGCATACGATCGGAGCTGTTCTGGTGTTTCAATGCCGCATTTGTGCAACGACCCGTACAAATGCACCACCCTCGTAGCTTGTCACAGAAGTCAGCCAGGGCTCGGGACGGGATCGTCGGCGTCGGAATCCGAAAGACCTCGCGCTACTCGCTCTGCTGCTCGAGCTACGCTGTAATCTGGGAAGAAAGCACCGCACAGAGCGAGACAGAATACTGAGAGCAACAACATGGCGATGTCGATTGCCAGAGGAAGGAGAAAGCGGGAAAGTGCAAGATGTCCCAGAGTAGACAAGAAGCGGCGTCGACGTTCGGCGGGCACGACGGCGTAACTCCTACCCTTGTGGCGGAGCTCACGCGCTAGTCTTAGTATATATGCGCCATCGTATCTTGCGACGCACACAATTGTTCATGATGCGCTGTCTGCTTTGGTGACACTTGCTTCGGGGTGCGTGCACAGAAGTGAGAGGAAGGTTCAAGACGCTCACCATGCTCCTTTCTCTGCCACCCGGGAGAGCGGCCCGCTCATTTCGATCACTTCGCAGACGGATCCAAGTTTGCAGCGCGAGCGTGGAGTACGACCGCCATCTCGAGCTCAACGCAGACTCCAGCCTTTCGCCAAACTGGCTGAGCATCGTGCCCCGGACTACTATGCTCTCCTCGCCGTCTCGCCCTCCGCATCGCCCGCGGACATTAAGGCAGCCTACCATCGCGCCCTCCTAGCCTCTCATCCCGACAAGCGCGACTCCACTGCCGCACCGAACTCTGCAGATATCGGGCTGCTGAAGCAGGCGTTCCATACCCTCCATACGCCTTCTCTGCGCCAGGAATACGACAGGCTGAGAGCATCGTCGGACTCACCTGGTGGACCACGCCCGGCTCAGGTCATCTCGCTCGAGGAGTTCGATGAGGGGGAAGACGGGGAGGCGACCATCTGGGTGTATCCGTGTCGGTGCGGAGGGCGGTATGTCGCAACGGAGGAGATGCTCGATGCCGGACAGCATTTGGTGGGATGTACGAGTTGCTCGGAGGTGGTCTGGGCGGGCTATGAGTTAGTCGACACTACGGAAAATCCGAAAATTAGATGAAGAAATCCTGCATTACGACGTAGGCTTCTGAGGCACGCATGGCTCAAACAGCCGCACTCAGCGCAGACGTGCGGACAGGGATGATTATGGCCGTGTGGCAGGTATCATACGACGGGCCTAGATCCAGCATACACCAAAGCTCACAAATCCCAACTCGCGTCCACCTCGCCATGCTGCACAAACGGCTTGTCCAGCCCAGCAACGACGCTCTCGCACATCGGGCAGTTCGCCGCGAGCACGTCCTCGAGCTCCTTGCGCATGCGCTCCGCCTTCTCCGCGTCCTTCTCGCCCGCGTCCCGCTTCGCGCCCCCGCCCAGCCCGATACCCGGGATCCACCCCACTGGCGCGGTGACGAGGCTGGCGAGCGCATCTGGCATGATCAGGTCGCGCAGACGGTCTCCCGCGGACAGCATGCTTCGCCCGAACGCGTTCGCGCCGCGGGCGCCGGGGACTAGTGCCTGCGCGCCGAAGTTGGCGGACAGCAGGGTGCGTTGTGAGGGAGCGTGGGCATGACGGCTGGCGGGAATGAGGGACGGGTTGGCGATAGTCGAACGGTCGATGACGCCGGTTGTGTGCGACGTCTTCATGAGCTCGGTTTGGAGTGCGAGGATGCGTCGAAGCGCATGTGCGGGCAGGAACTCCTTCGTCTGTGATAGCATGGTTCGTCAGTCCACTGGCAGAACAATGGAACACAGCATGTAGGTTACGCACCAAGCCGATGAGACAGTCAGCGTGGAATGTGTGGTGGCACGGGAACACGTAGAATTGGCGTGTCATGAGCGCGAGCGCGCAGGACGAGCAGCGCTCCTGCGCGTCGAAGGCGATGAAGCGTTTCTGGAGCGCAGCGATGTCCTGCTTGATCGCCTCCGCGTTGTGCGTTGCCTCGTCCATCTCAGCCTTCAGCGCGTCGATGTGCGCTGAATAGCCTTCGAGGGCGGTGCAGATCTCGTCCTTGAAGTCGTCGATCACGACGAAGTCGGGGAAGAACGGCAGGATGTCCTCGATCTTGAGCAGCTCGGTGTTCTCGAGGAACCGCATCGCCCTATGCCGTTCAGTCAGTGTATGCAGCAAAATAGGAAGCAGACGCGCAGAGGAGTCTGCGACTTACATCTTGATATCCTGCTTGTCTTGCACAACATACTTCGCGATCTTCAGCCAAAGCTTCTTCCTTAGCTGGTCGTCGTCCTCGGGCATATCCGCGTTGATCTTTGCAAGCTCCAGGTCACCCTTTTCGAGTGCGAGGTCCACGCTGTTCTCCCACAGACCCATCTTGGAGTAGATGTGCACACACGGTTGTGTGCGGCCGCCCTGCTTGCATAGCCGAAGAGCGTAGTCCAAGTCGTAGTAGGGCTTGCCTGTGAGTGGATCCGACGGGGCAGTCGAGAGGAAGCGGAGGAGCGGTCCATCGTCTTCTGGGTGGTCGGCCGATGTCGATGAACTGGCCAAGGTGAGTGGTGTCGACGCGTAGAAGGTGATCATAAGATTGTGGATGGTCGGCGAGGTGTTGCCTTGTTCGAAAATGACGTGGTTCAGGTATCGCACGGCGTGGTTCGGTGATAGTGGGTCTCGGGGTGCGTGCTGCATCCTGAGAAGAGCTGGTACGAGACGAAGGGGATCCAACGCGCGCTGCCGCAGCCACGAGTCGACGGTCTCCTTTGGTGCATGTCGCATCAGTACCGGTGCAAACCGATAGTACAGCTCCAGGTTTGACTGCATAAATGGTCAGATAGGAATCGTGGCACATCCGGATAGACTGACCTGTCGGTTGATCACATCAATAGCCTTCGTCCATTCCTCCTCCATGACCCAGTGCTCAACTACGCGTTCGTAGTCGCCGATCACCGTGGCATAATGGAGGTACATGTCCGTCCGCCCATGACCTTGGATCAGCTCGTATACGGTCCGCGAATCGAGGTTCGCCTGTGCGTCGCGGATCAGTGTATCGTTCAATGTCGACTATGAGTCGCCATACCTTGTACGTCTCGAAGAAATGCTGTAGATCGTCCTCGAGGATGGCTCGTTCCGCGAGGAGATTGTCCACATCCTGCGACACAGATTCAGACGCAACCAGGTCGTCGAGCTCGTTGCATTTGCTGAGATAAAACTCTACTAGCCATGTGGCTAGCATCATCCGTTGCGAGAGATCCTGCGTGCTGTAAGTAAGCCGAAGTCACCTAAGTCGTAGGAATTTCTTACCGTTCTCCGTGTGCGCTCAAGGCGTGAAATGAGATATGAGCGTAAGGCATCCCGCTCCCCGGCATCCAAGAACTTCAGCGTGACCTCCTCGAACGGCACGGAGCATTGTGCGTAACACTGCGCTGCCTGGAAGTACCTCCCCTCGTTGAAGAACGCCTTCGCTTGCGCCGAAGTGATCTGGTCCCGCTGGCTTGCGCTCTGCTAGGATGTCAGACTATGCTGCCCAACTAGTCGTTTGGCACATACGTTTGCGTACTGTAGAGCAGCATCAAATCTGCCCTTCTCCAGGTAGATCTTCCAAACGTCACGATGCTCGTTGCTCACACCGACTTCCCATATTGCTTGGTCGGTGTACACCCAGTAGGTTTGTCGGACAGGGTCTGAGGTCAGGCCACGAACTTGTTCATTGGGTTTCTACGTGATGAAGTCAGTCCGCTGAAAAGGTTAGAGGGGCTAGAGATGCGCACCAATGGTAGCAGCTCTTCGTACGCAAGCTGCTCATTCAGATTTGAGATTCCCAAAACACGGTCCCGATAGAGCAGTAGGAAGTGGAACTCGGTCAACGCCATAGAGATAGGAACATTGCTGGCCAGAGCATTCCGATTTGACGGAGACAGCGACGGCGAGGCAACTGAAGGATATGGGAGCAGCTGGGCGCCGTCGATGAGATCGTCCGTCTTTAACTCGAAGTCCAAGCCACCATGGTAAATACCGGCAGCTACGATACTTTAGTGGGGAGTTACGGGGTATATCATCAGAGCAACCCACCGTTCATCCAAGCCACGATATTTGGCAGCGAGTACGCTTGGTCCGCATTGGGGCTATATACATGTAGCTCGGAGTAGTCGATGTTGCCGGGGAGTTCCACAATCTCTTCGAGACGTCAGCTGCGTTGTTCCATGGTATTGCATGTGCCTGTGGACCGACTCACTCGGTGCAGTATCTCGGTAGCTCCCAAACAACGCAGAGAAGACTCGCCCGCCTTCATCAGAGCGCCTGTCGGGAATACCTACAAACTGGTATATACGCGTCGCAGTAGTTACCAAGACCAAAGCGTTCTTGGGGTCGAGCGAGGGGAACATGTCGAACTTCAAGCCAGTCACTGGGTGGCGTTCCGGAAGGGTGAACACTGGCTGGAGGTACCTCTCTTGGGATTTGAAGAAGTCCTCCTCCGCGTCCAGAACAGCTTCGTATATCGTCCCATTCCTCCCTCCGACCAGGAACTCTCGCGTGGAGGTTGAATGGGATGAGGACAGAAGGGCGGCCTTGTTCCAGGCGACGCTCTCAATGACCATCTTGAACCCCTTGAGCTGCTTCGGCTTCTTCCACCCACGATAGAAGTACCAATTCTCGCCTTGCATTGACGTAACGAGCAAGTGTCGTCCTGAGGGATCAAGGAATAGCTTGTATATGCTGAATTCGGTCGGCTTCCGGGGTATTTGTATGCGAATGAACTGCTCTGCGCGAGAGAGCTCAATTTCGATGATGAGGTTGTTGGCGAGCCCCATGTAGAGTGAGTCGGAGGAGACGACGAGGGATACCAAAGGTGCGGAGAGTGGACATTGCACCTCTCCGAGCTGGAATATTGGAGCTGCGGGCGGCGCTACCTCTGCTGGGTCCTACAACGCTAGGTTAAGAGAGCCCTGTATAATACGCACATCCCACTCACTTGGAAGACGTCTGCGCGGTTGTCATCCTGATCGTATGGGGAGGGCTCAAAGCCCTCGTACTGGACTGCTGGGAGGGAGCCACGATTGCGAGCGGAGTCCGGCGCCGAAGCGTGTTCTACATCTGTCCACCGCGTTTATGAGCCTTCCAGGTTTCCTTCGCATACACTCGCGGTCATACTAACAGTCATCAAACATAGTGCAAGCTCAAGCTCAAGGGTCGAGTGGCAGGAGAGTTGTGGTCCGCTAGCCAGTGTCCTTTTGTTGTGTGTGGTACGGAGCAAGAGAGGGCGTCCGTTGATGTTCTGACAGAAGCCTCCAGCGCCGTAGTTTGTCCAGCAGATTAGAGGGATAGTGCCGCCAGCCCGCAGCCTCGCGAAGGTGAGTGTGTACGCGGCGAGTCGCAGCACTGGGCAAGCAGACGCGCCTCGAATTACGCGCCCATGATGCTCGTAGCACGTGGCTAGCCGGCTGAGCGCTAACCCACACTTCGCCGTGATCGCGCTAAGGGCCTCGCGTCTGTCTTGAACGGAGGCGTAGCCTTGAGTTACACACCCACCACTCACGCTCTGCTGTCGACACGCAATACGTGCGGCTGCTTGTGTTGCAGCTTTGAGCCAAAATTATGTCGGCACCATCGTTCTCCTCTTTCCCCGCATTCAACACATTTCCCGATCTCGACCCTGGACCCAGCACCCGCACATCGACCTCGAAGGAGGACAAGCGCAAGGATGATGACAAGAAGCACCATAAGAAGAGCAAACGGGATGATGGAGGCCTTGACTCGGATGGAGATCGTAAGAAGAAGAGGCATAGGCATGACAAGCATAGGCGGGAGGACAGGACGGAAGTCCGTGACAAGTATAAACGAAGGAGTCGATCTCCAGCGAGACATAAAGGCTATGGCGGCAGCGACGACGAACGCGGGAAAGACGTAGAAGACCGCAAGCACCGTCATGATGACCCTCAGGTCTCGGGCGTGAAGCAGGGTTTAGTATACTTCACAGACCGAAAGGGCGACTTGCTGAACGTGCGGTACGGCGGCTTGCATGCCGGGGACATTCCCAAGCACCGTCTGGTGGACAGTGAGTACAGAACTCCTCCTCGCAGCGACAACTAACGAAACGTAAGGGGGGCGGAAGGTTCTCGGGTTGAGTCCCGGTCTCTGTGTCCTCCACCGCGGGCGCGGAGGCGTCGAAGTCGGGTTGCCTGGAGGCAGGCGCAGGGTGCGTTTCACAGCTGTTATGCCAGGTTTCGGCCTCTGACATACGGTACATGTGCAGATGCCCGAGCTCACCGATTCCAGCGTGCGCCGCATGCTTGCCTCGGCGCCCACTCATAGGCTACTGGCTTCGGCAGAGAACAAATTCAAGTACGAAGAAGAGGACGGCTTCTTGCGCATTGCCACGAACCGGCCACGGAAAGACGAGCAGTCCTACCGGGAAATCGAGCTCACGAAGCAGCGCGACCCGGACTCCGACCAGTCCGAATCTTCCGAAGAGAGCGCGAGCTCTGCCGACGAATCGGACACGACGCCCTTGACGTCGTTGCAGATGACACTCAAGGGCCTCGAGGAGAGGCTTACCGCGAAGCCGGATGACGTTCCTGCATGGCTCTCCCTACTGGCGCATACCCTCACTACGGTTCCGAGCACGACGAAGAACGCGTCGAGAGCACGCGCAGAAATCACCATATCTGTGCTCTCGCGCGCATTGTCCGCGCATCCAGCCAATGCTCGCTCCAAGACTTTGCGTTTGAGGTACATGAAGGCAGGGGAAGAGCTCTGGCAAGGCGGCAAGCTCAAGGAGGAATGGGAAGACGCTGTTCAAGTCAACGATATCGAGATTTGGATGGCTTGGCTGGACTGGAGAGTGCGCACAACGAACAGCATTCTCACGAGCATGGTGGATGACTCCGCCAGAGTCTTGCGTGCGCTGACGTCCAATCAAGACGAAGTTGGGCCACTCAGAGTGTTTTGGAGGGTTGCCGTTGCCCTAAGAGATGCAGGTTAGTCTGGTCGTCGAGCATGACGACCTGTTGTACTAACGTCAAACAGGATACGTGGAACGCGCCAACGCACTATTCCAAGCGCAGGCCGAATTGTAAGAGTACATGTTCCGCAATCGATGACTTGCTCATGATCACCGCAGGTTGTACCACACGCCCTCTGCCCTATCTGGCAAGTCATTCGAAGACCAGCTGAATAGTCTCGAAGAGTTCTGGGACTCCGAAGTACCGCGCGCAGGCGACCCAGGTGCTACAGGTTGGGCGACCTGGGAAGCTTCCAACCGTCCTGATCTATCACCCCCGCCATCTACCAAGCTTCCAGACCTCGACTCCCGAATCTCCGATCCATACTCGAAATGGGCTGCATCAGAAGCCCTCGCAGACCGTATCCGTGTGCTCTCCTTGCGCTCCACCGACGATGAGGACAGTGAAGATCCATACGCCGTCGTTCTCTTCTCCGACATCCGGTCCTTTCTCGTGCCTGTGCGCTCCGAGCACGCGAAGGAAATCTTCCGCCGAGTCTGGCTTGAATTCGTGGGGCTGCACGTCCCCGGCTTCCTTGTGTCTCTCTCGGAGCGCCCTACGGAGAATGCGGACGACCGTTGGGCTTACACGCATCTTGCGACCTCGTCGTACCTCACTTCTATCTTCCCTGCGGATACTGCCGCGAAACGGATCACTGCGGATGCCCATGCAGGAGTACTGGTGGGGCACGAACGGGAGTACGGGAGCGGCTTTGGCCCCGTGAAGAGTTGGGGCTATGGCACCATCGAGCCTCTCGATAACCTCGGGCAAGGCCGGTGGACGATGTGGACGAGCGAGGACGTTCAGGGTGTCGATGCAAGTCTCGTCCGTGAGATATTCAAGCAATGCCGGATAGCCCGGGATGCCGTGGAATGGGATATCCTAAACCTCGCATTCGAGGCCGCCATGGATACCAAGGGGTATGTCACCAGCTCGTCTCTCTCGGAACTTATCCTGACCACTTATACAGTGCGCTGAAAGTCTCCAAGGCGCTACTCGGCGGTGCGCGAGATTCACTGCCACACTGGGCGGCACACGCGCGCCTGGAATGCCTCCGCGGCCGCCACGGCGATGCTCGCAAAGTCTACCAGACGGTCCTGACGGCCTCGTCGGAGCACCGTCCCGGCGAGGGCGCCTTGTGGTGGGACTGGGCGCAGATGGAATGGCTGTCCCGTAACGACGACGCGGCGCTGGCGGTCATATTACGGTCTTCTGGAGTAGCGGGCACCGGCGGCATCGCTGTCTTGCGCGCAAAGAGGCACTTTGAGAGCCTCCTGATGACGGAGCTGCTCCGTGCGCATTGGAAGGAACGCGCGCCGTGGATTAAGATCGCGGTACTCCTGGAGCTGTTGACATCGACAGCACAATCGGCGATGACGCTCCTCGATTTCTACCTGAACGCGCTCGAAGACGGGTCGGCGGCACATGAAAGTTTGACTGTGGCGTCGCTCGCACTACTGTACAACCACTCCATCGTCCTCAAGAACCCGTCGCCTCCTGCACTGCTACGAGAGCGCGCGGAACGCGCCATCGAGGAGTACCCGGGCAACACGGCGGTATTGGGCGTCTTCCTTGAAGCAGAGAAAGGGCAGGGTATCTGGGGACGAGTGCGCGCTACGCTAGGAGAGACAGCGGCGGACGGGACCGGGAAGGAGAAGGACCTCGCAAGGCGAGTTGCGGAGGTCTGGGTGGCGGGCTGGGAGAAGGGACGTTGGGAAGCGGAAATTGAGCGCACCCGAGGCGGGCTGTCTGCCGCTGCAGAGGATGAGAGGTGAGTGTGTGCGAGCGCTGTGGGAGAGGCACAGCATGCTGACACGTCGGACTGCTCAGGACGCGGGGGAGCGCGATTTTATGGAAGCTGTTCGTCGCGTTTGAACTACGTGCGGGGCAGCCGGAGCGGGCGAAGAAGGTTCTATTTCGCGCGGTGGGAGAATGTCCGCTGGTAAAAGGTGCGTAATGGACATCCGAAGCCCTCTCCGATACATGCATCACCGTGTTTACGATCTCGGACGATAGAACTGTACCTGCTCGCATTCGGGCCGTTGCGAGCAGCCTTTAGCGCGCGAGAGCTGGATGGGTGGGCGGACACGATGGCGGAGCGGGGAGTGCGGATGCGAGTTGGGCTGGACGAGGCTGTGGGGGAATGGAGGGAGAATGGGGGCGATGTGCGGAGAATTAATGAAGAGGGCGGGGAGGACGAGGACGACGAGATCGAGTCGAGCGCCCGGGAGCTGCGGCGGCTCATGCCGTACTAATGTAATAGGCGCCGGTTGGGTGCTGTATTATTGCGTGTTTGTACAAGGTGTTTGTGCGCCTGGGCCTGATGGCGACCACGAGTGCACGGGCTACTCATCGCTGTTTGCACACTCCCACCGCGTCCCCCGCGCCCTCCCGCTTTTTTCACCCAACCCTCCCGGCACCCGTCTTCAGCCCGGCCTGCAAAGACTGCATCGCCTAGCCTCGCCTTTCTCTCGCCCCGCCTTTTCTGCTGCCCGCCACACATGCTCGGCCAATAAGTCTCTCCGCTCTTTCCCATCTCCTCAACCCTACCGACAGCCCCACCCTAATCTCTGCCCCCCTACTGGCGTAATATTGTGCACTACCTACCCTATTGTCCTCCACCATGACTACTATCCCGGCACCCACAATCGTCCTCCCCAAGGAGGAGTGGGCAGACGCCGACTTCGACTTCCCTGACGGCGACCCCATCCACGCTTCCGACGCAGAGTCCGACAAGGACGACGATGAAGACTGGGACATGGAGATGGATCTAGGCAAGACTGGCGGTGCTAAGGCTCAGCTCGTCCTCCAGGGCATCGCTGCAAGGTCAGGCTCCACCCAGCCCACTCCCCACATGTTCACCATCCGCCCTCCGCTCCCACAATCATCTGCCGACGAAGAGGACGACGAAGGCGTGTCCACTATCAAGGTCGCCGCTCTTCCGAAGCCTCTCGCAGCTGCCAAGCCCCCTCCAAGCCCTATCGACGAGGACTTTGAAGATGGCTTTGCGCTCCCCTCCGACCTCACTACCCTCTCCCTCCGGCCCTTATCCCTCGCACATCGCACGTCCAAGTCATCACTTGAATGGGGTGACAAGGACCAGACCTCCTCGTCGCAATCCTCCGACGCCTACTCCACTCTTGGATTCGCTGATAACTCTCCATCATCCAATTACACATCAGCGTCTCTCCCAGAGACGGAGACGGAGGAGGACGAAGATGAGGAGGATATCCTTGAGGGTCTCGATGTTCCGACGGGTCTCTTCGAGTCAGGACATGGCGCGAAGAAGCTGGGCAAGATCCTCGAGCTGAAGAAGAGGACCGCCTTCGACGACGATCGCGTGAAGGTCGTCAGTCCCGATCCTGAAGACGACTTCGAAATCGGCCTAGTGATCGACAACGAGACCGAACTCAGCCCAAGTCGGCTCCTTCAGAATGCCCAGTCCGTCCTGCGTCCCACCGCCTCTTCTCGGAGCAAGAGCGCCCCACCTCGGCCTCCTACCGCCCTGCGCCCACCATCGCGGGTGAAGGGCGACCGAGCCAAGTCTCCAAACAACCCTCCCGTCTCCTCTATGTCGCAGCTTCGCCGGATAACGTCGCCCATCACACCTCCTTCCCCGCCCTCCTCCAATAGGCCTGCACAGCCCGTACGCTCACAGACATATAGTCAAGCTGTCGCGTCCCCCTCCACTATGACTTTCCTGGCACCTAAACCGGGGAGCTTGCGGGTCCAGAAGTCGCACTCAGTTCTCAAGCCGCCGTCGCCACCTCAGTCGCGCAGGCTAGGGCGGAAGGCGTCCCTCCCGTCGTTATCAGAATCCAGTCAGTCCCAAGCGTCAGGCTCAGGGGTGGATTCTGCGACGGGGAACGGCTTCCCCCTCGCTCGCTACGAGACACCGACGGCGTCGTCAAGAGCGAAAACGGCGCACACTAGCTCCACTACCAGTCGAATGCAAGGCTTGGAGTTCACCGTGCCCCCCACACGCCCGTCGACACCTTCGGCGAATCCAGCGGCCCTCAGACTGACGATGCCAACATCATCGTCACGGATGAAATCCCGCGCCCCCATCTCCAATGTCTTCCCGACTTCAGCAGCGCCCGCTGTACCACTGTTGGCCCGCCCACCGTCATCGGCGCGCTCAACATCACCATTACCCCCACGGCCTCCCTCTGCGACATCGATCAAGTCGGTGAAGTCCCGACACGGCCAGAGCTCGAGCCTACCTATCACAAGTGCGCCAAAGGTGCTGAAGAAGCCCAAACGACAGCGCACGTATGGGGATGGCACAGAGCTCGACGCCTTCGAGGACCTCCCGACGGACCGTGAGCAAGAAGGCAAATATCGAGTGCAGCCAAAAGGATACGGAAACCGTGTCCCCGGCGCCTCGTATCCCAAGCCCTCGTCCCCGGCCGATGCCAGCGCGACAGGAACTATTCGCCGAAGAGCGAAAACGCGGGAGTTCTCAGGAAGCGGACCTGGTGAGTGGCCTTAGCTCAATTGTAACAATAAGCGCTGTGCTTGACGCCCTTTCGCCCCTATCAGAGTCCTCAAAAGCCGCGTCTCTAGTTCCGTCCAAGACGCTGAAACGCACAAACCGGATCGAGTTCCCCTCTAAACCGCCGCCCGAGCCGAGCAAAGCGGAGCGCGATCGCGGGAATACCGCAAATGCAGAGGCTAGTGCAAAGCGGAAGAAGTTGGCCTCCCCCGGGCAGACGAGGCGCAAACCAACACTCATCCGCAACCTGGGTGGCGCAGGCCCAGCGAAAGGTCAGTGTTCGATGCGCATGCGCTTTCGCTTCTTTGCCACAACTGGACGCGCTGACACTCGGCGCCCTGCAGTTGTCGGCGAGATGAAGTGGAATCCGCACACACTCCGCTGGGAGGGCAACGACCAGGCTCTCCGCGACTTCGACGCTGCCTCCGGCACCTCAACACGCCCCGCACTAATCACCCATCTCACCGGCTCTTCTATTGGCTCGCCGGTGGGCTCCTTTGCCTCGGGCGCCCGTGTGGTCGGCAACATGATCTTCGACCCGCAACGCATGTGTTGGATCTCGACCCTCCACCCAGACGAGGAGGAGCCAGATGTGTTCGCGGATCTCGCTGACGACGAGGACGATGACGATTGGGAGGCGCGTGCGGCCACTATCCGCGCCAGCCAACAACTGCAGGGCGGCGCCGCCACCGCCCCCTCCGACCAGTCGTCGAACACGTCGGCATCGCGCGTCGAAGCGCCAAGCCCCGCGCGCAGCCACACACGAAGCATGTCCGAGAGCGAAAGCGACCGCTGCTCGCGTGCTTCCATGGTGTGCGACGTCGACGACTCATTCGTCGAGAAGTGCCGCGCCGCGGAGGAGCGCCACCGGGCGGAGCTCAAGGGCTGGCTCGCTGTCGGCAACGACGTCTTCGCGTCTGCAGACCGCTCGTATCTCTACGAGATCCGCGCGCTCGCCACGCGACAATACTAGCCACATCCCTCGCCCTCCCCTCACCCACCCCCCATCCTGATCCCACCCCTCTCCGCCTTTGTACATTCGCACATATCGCAGAGGTGTACAGGACAATTCCTCGCCCGCAGCATCGCTATGCAACCCGCCTCTCCTCACATGACGACTTGTAATGATCTCTCCCTTCTTTTCGCTTTGTCCATAGGCTCCGCCCGCCTCTCTCGCCTCTTCTCGTCCCGGTTTGCACCTTTTCTGCACTGTTCGATATTGACACCGGCCCCATCCGCATCCCCCCTACCCGCTACCCTCTATCGCCCCTCTTCCCGTTCGCTGTGCATACTTTGCTCCCGTTATCGCTCGCGCCTCTTGATTTGCCGCCTCCGTTGCTGCCGCCTCTCGTTAAAGTACAGTCCCCGTTTTCTCTCAATCTCTCCTCTCTCGATGTGTATGACGCAAAACAATCCATGAATATACATCTATGTTTCCATCTCACACTCTAGTTTGACAAGTTTCCCTTGCGAGGGATGTCCACGCAGCGCTCACGCAGTTCATGGTAAGTTAGGCCGCAGACAAGTATTTGTCATTCGACGAATATACTACCAGCTATCGGGCTGTGCTGTCTGCTACGATACGTATACTAACGGGAAGACTCGGATGAAGACGGAAAACGCCATGGAAACAGTAATAGAGGCACGAGGCGCGGGAACGAGACGACGGGAGACGGAGGTCACTAATACATAGTTCGGGGACGGTACTACTGCTTCACAATACGGAGTCCGGAGGGGTAGATAGAACTCGAGGACGACGCGCGCAGTCCTACAGAGCGGGGGAGCGCGGGCGGGGTTGTCGAAGCCAAGGCGAGTTAGTCAATGGGATAAATAGAGGGGATTCAAGGTGAACGAAGATATACTCGGGGGGAGCGGTAATCAGGAGAAGGAATAGGGCAATCAGGAAGGGGGGAAGGCAAGAAATACGGGGACATCTATAGTAGGTGGTGTTACATAGGAAGGAAACCGCAAGAGAGCGGCTGCATAGCGCGGGCCTCGAGACGGGGACGCCCTCGCCTGCGCGGGGGCCCCGCCTCCAATGGTGATTGCGGCGTCGCTGGTCGCGCCGGAGGCGTGCGTGGGGGATTCAAGAGACGAGGTGCGAGATAACGAGAACGAGGCGAGGACAGGACGGGTGTTGACATAGCGATACGACGACCAAACAGCACAACGGGACGACTGGATCTTCATGGACAGCGACAGCGAGAAACGACGAGCAGCGAAGCATAGTGGGAGCTGGGGATGCGAAAGCGTGTCGGCAGCGGGTGGGAGATCTACGGGCGATGATGCTATAGGATCGGGGGGAAGGGTGGTACGCGGGATGGTGACCTGAAGGCAGCCGACGACGTTCAGTCGCGTCCGCTGATGGTCTTGCGGCGTTTCTTAGGCTGAGCCTCCTCCATCTCGCAATCACCGTCCAGACTGTAAAGGAACTCGTTCCTCGAAGTCTTCCGGCCGATCTTGAACGGGCTCCCCATAGCATCCACCGCGACCTCGCCTTCGTGCGTGTGGCTTGTCCGACGACGCGAAGGTTTCTCCTGGCGGCCGAGGATCTTGTCCATGAGACCAGCCGTGGCGGTCGTCGACGCTTTGTGAGAGCTGGAGCTCCCGCTGGCGCTGCGCTGCCGACCGTGCGAGCCGAAGCGGAACGGAGAGCTGTCGCGACGAGCACTAGCAGTGCTGCCGGAGCTCACCGGGGCTCTATCGCTCCCACTGCTGCTCGGCGCCGAGCTCGTGCTAGAGTTGAGGCTGCTGGCCTCGATACTGCTCGAGCTTTCTCCACGGCGATGGAACTGCTCCTGAACGCGTACGGGTGTTCCGAGCCCGAGGCTGGCCATGTCTGTCTTACGTATAAGGCTCACGGGGTCCTCGACGTGCTCCATGTCTACATCTTCGTCGTCCTCAGGGAAGACGCGCCAGCGGAGCTTCGACATAGAGGATAGCGAACCCCGCGCATGGCCGAAAGACGGGGTGGGAGAACCAAGGCAATCCGAGATACCAGGGGGACCTTCAAGCTTCTTGCGAGTGACTGGGCTGTCGCTCTCGCTGCTCGACGGCGGGTGCGCGGGCGAGGACTCGCCGGCCACATTGGGAGCAGGTGAAAAATGGACATACGCCTGGAACGGATCTTCCACTTCACCACCAGGAGTCGGTAGACTCGCATCCAGCGAGAAGCCTGAGGGTTTCGTAGGAGTGTGCCCAGTCATATGATCCTTCAAGGGCGACGGCCACGCGAAGTGCCCCATTCGAGACATGATGGATGGTGTCTTATCCGGCCTGTCCACGTCCGCGAAAAGCCTCCTAGGAGACGGGAAAAGCATATCGGGCTCCACGTCGCCGTGCAAGTCCAGTAGGGTGAGCCTGCGCTCGGGAGTTTGCTGGGTCGGAGGGCTGAATATACTCCTCTTCTTGCGTTCGCTAGCTGGAACGATGACGATGGGACTGACGTCCAGACCACGCACGTTAGGGCTCGCCTCTCCGCGTACCAACATGCCTAGAGTAAGCTGCCGGACGGCTTGACTCATGGCTGCGCCCGACGTCCTCCAAGGCTGATCGGAAGGCAGACGAGCAGGGGAGTGGCGGAACGCTGGAGTCCGCGTTGGATCGTATGGACTCTCAGGGGGAATAGCCAGCTTGCTCCCAAAAGACTTGCTAGGCGAAAGGCCTGGGGTCTGTGGTGGGGTAGCCCGGAAGAAGAATGCATCGTCTGCGCTGTTCAAGAGGGACTTGTGTTGCCAGCTTTGGAAAAAATTGTCGTCGAAACCATCGGTGGGATCCGTGCGAGCGAGGGCTCCATATAGCTCCTGCGTGAGCGCTGGCTCGCCGAGCGAAGGCGCATCTGCGAGCAGCGGCGAAGCAGGGCTCGGAGGTTCCTGAGGTTCGTGGATACGGGATGGGCCCGCGGTTGGCCCTTGAGTAGACCCCCGGGCTGAGGTGAGCTCCAAAGAAACCGTCCGACGGATAGATTTGTCTCCCGCCTGACTGGTGTTCTTCTCGGTTTCACTCCCCTTGGACGACAGCTTGTTTTCCTCTACGAACATCGCGAGACCATCAGGAGAATGAAGATACAAAAATGAGTTTTCACGCACTATTGGAACTACGACCCCCTCGGCCACCGACCTTTTCCCCGGTTTCGCGACGATTCGCCATGGGGACCTTATGTTTCTCGTAAACATGGCGCCTCCACATGCTCTTCGCGTTTACCCCTGCGTACGTGCGGCGACAGAACGTGCAGCGGAGACGAGGTTCCTCCCCTTCCTTCCAACCGTCCTTGACATCCTTTTTCTTGGCCGGGCACCAGCCCCTGGGCGGCTCCAGCTGAGTGGGGTACGCAACCGAGTTCGGACCGATGAAGTCCTTGACGTCGAGGAACCACTCCGCATTGTTGGCCAGGATTGGGTACGTCAGACCACCCTTGTAGTTCTCCGAGCCAGGGAAATCAGTGAAGGGAGGACGTATGAAGGTTGTACCCGCTTCTCCAGGGACAGGGTCAAGATTGAGCGTGCCATTATTGGGTAGAGAATTGGCTCGGGCAAGTTGGCTCGGACGAGCTGATGCCGACGTGGTGGCGGATCCCTGGGGATGTAGATGAGAGTTGGCGGGGTTGAAGGTGAGGGTCGGTGCGGGAGCTAGGACCCCCGTGAAGGGGGGAATCGTGTGGCTTTGCATATGGCGTACGCTGGCGTTTTGCGCAAGGTAGGTTGTACTGCTAGACGAGAGTCGTTGTTTGGGGGTCGGCGGTGTATCGAGAAAGGCTTTGCAGGCGGCAGGAAGTGTGATGTGGCTGCCACGAAAAGACGATAAGCGACGACGGTCCACTGAGAGTGTTGTGTCGAGAAGAACTGACCCGCCGAGGCAGCTGGTAGGGAGGAAAGGGCAGCGAGGCGGGGAGGAGAGGAGGGAGGGGGGGAGGAGATGATGGCAGAGAGGAAGATCGGAGTGGGGGATTGAGAGAGAGGGCGGGAGTGATTGGGCGAGGCCACGCTCCTAAGCGAACATGGCCATCAATCCTGCCCTTATTGGGACACAACGCGACTGGCGCGTCCATCACGTGACCGAGTTCTTCGCGTCCTTTCGCACGCGCGTCTCCCATTGTCCCACGCACAAATGCACATCCCCTCCATTGTGTACGCTACAAGCCCCAAGCAGGCCGTCCATAGTACATCCCTTATGACTCCTCTACGCTCCCATCGCTCTCCGTAAGTACGTGGCCCAGAGCGAACAGCCCAGCGGGCAAGGATTGTTGTTGACAACGAGGCCGATGATGTCACCCGGGCCTCCGGATCTCCCGACTCTCCCCTGGCCTCCCCTGGGCTCTGCCTCCTGTCCCCTCTCAGAGCGCGAGGGCTATGTAGCTAGGCACACGTTAGCACCACAGGACTTTCATTCTACCCGCCATGCACGCAGTCACTCACCCAGCAATCATGATCGACCCTCCGAGCGGCGTGGTAGGTCCCAGCCATCTCAGCCTAGCCCGACCCGCTCCGGTCAGCTCGCAGCTCTCCGTTCTAGGGCCGCACCAACGAGCTTCACTCACCGATCCGACTGAGCCAGCACCAGCGTCATGATGCTTCCGGAGAAGACAATGCTACCGACAGCAATGGCAGGGCCGGCGAAACGGTGCACAGCGAACCGCGGGTGCAGCGAAACCAGCAAAAGCGCGAGCCCGTTGTAAATCTGTTAAGTACACAAGCTCAGGCTCGTTCAATTCCGCAGGTTTCCTACCAAAAATCGGGTCCGGAGCGGATGTCGGAGCCTGCGAAATGCAATGGAGGCAGCTTACCGCGTAATTTGAAGCCGTCTGCCATGCATGCAGCTTCTCAGGCGTCACACCAGCCCTCTTCTGCAGACCATGCGAGCCAAATGCACCGGCTACGATCCCCGCAGCAGCTTACAGAGATGGTTTGTGTCAGTTGAGGTCCCTTCCACACCGGACTGCGACCGGCTTGTCACCTAGAACGGCTCCGGTCCTCCAAAGCAGGCTGGAACCTGGGAAAGCATTCAGGGCTCGAGGAAGCAGAGGAGTGGATGCAGACGGACGCGACATAGCTAGAAAACGTCGAAAGAGTATGCGGGTGAGGAGGAGCTCAAAGTGAGTTGCAGAGAGGCGGGTACAACTCGGAGTACTTGTGCGGTTCCCACTGTACCGTGGCGGCTATACGCGTAGGCTCGGCGACGGCATCCCGCCGAACCCGGGGCGGGCCAGAGCGGGCCGTAAGTACATATACAATGTCTCTTGGGCGGCGCCGTCGTTGTGTAGGGTTGCGTTGCACATATTATATCCAATGTCTGGGTCCCGCCATCAGGTTGTGCTCTCAGTACATACTCTCAAAGAAGATAACAGCTGTGTTGCGAGAGAGCTCAGAGGACGACTCGGAGATGCAGTTACAGCAAATAAAGCATTTATTACTCAGTCTGAAGGTCGCCCCTCCGAACCGACGTCATCTTGACGCGATGTTTATACCTTTCAGTAGATACGAGTGGAATTTCGCTGAGTACGACGTCGTAGCAGCCGAGGTCAATCTACCTCTCGAAATCTGCGTAGATATGAGTGAGGATTGATGCTCCGGGCCTGACAAGTGATCTCGCTAAGGGGTATGCACTAACAAATGCTATAATCCTGACTGAGGTAAAATTAGGGTCTCATTCTGAACACATAATTAAGTTCTGTGTACCTAGAGAGCGATTATGGGGTGAATAATCGAAGTTATAGGAATCACAAGGGGAATGACATGCCATTCGGTTGATGAGGATGAATGTGCATTCCCAACATGATGGTGTCCCGAAGTGTTAGCTGACTCAGTCAAGTAGGGCCGCTGTGATTGCATCCGCGAGCATAAGCGCTCGGCGTTGAGTAGTGAAATCCGGATCCGGCATTTCACCCACGTGGTCGGAGATCAGGGATTTTTCGTGAGCGCCCGTGTATGCTTTGGAGGAGCGCTCGTTTGGCGGTCGCTCAGCCCTTCGAGGACTCCTTCCTCCCCCCATCCCTCCCTCCACCACCCACGTTTTACCGCCATGGGAAAGGCCCAAAAGAAGACCGGAAAGGGTCGTCTGGACAAGTACTACAAGCTCGCAAAGTACGGCCGTATGCTCTACCTGTGCAGGCCGATCGCTAAACGGCATTTATAGAGAGCAGGGCTACCGTGCCCGTTCAGCCTTCAAGCTGATCCAGCTGAACAAGAAGTACTCCTTCCTCGAGTCCGCACGATGCTGTATCGATCTTTGTGCCGCCCCGGGTGGTTGGCTGCAAGTCGCGAGCAAGTACATGCCCACGAACAGTGTCATCGTCGGTACGCCCTGCCCTGTCCTCCCTCCTTTCGCCTGATGCGAGCCCCGGTCCCTAGGTGTCGATTTGGTGCCCATTAGGGCCATCCCCCGTGTCGTCACATTCGCCTCGGACATCACGACACAGCAGTGCCGCAACCAGCTCCGCAATGAGCTCAAGGACTGGAAGGCGGACGTCGTGCTGCACGACGGTGCGCCGAACGTCGGTACGGCGTGGGTGCAGGACGCCTACAGCCAGTCCGAGCTCGTGCTCATGAGTATGAAGCTCGCGGCCGAGTTCCTCATCAAGGGCGGCACCTTCGTGACGAAGGTCTTCCGCTCGGCCGACTACAACAACCTCATCTGGGTGTTCAACCAGCTCTTCGGGAAGGTCGAGGCGACGAAGCCGCCCTCATCGCGTAACGTCTCCGCGGAGATCTTCGTCGTGTGCCGCGACTTCCTCGCGCCGAAGCACATCGACCCCAAGTTCTTCGACCCGAGGCACGTCTTCAAAGAGCTGTCGATGTCGGTGCCTGCGGACGAGCAGAGTCTTGCCGCGCAGAAGAGCGCGCAGGTGAACGTCTTCCAGCCCGAGAAGAAGCGTCGCCAGCGTTCTGGTTACGAGGAGGGCGACTACACTTTGTACAAGGAGGCCGGAGCCGCGGAGTTCCTCAGGGGTCCCGACGCCGTCACGTTCCTCGGAACGTACAACAAGATCACTTTCACGACCGACGAGGAGAAGGAGTGGTTGAACCTGGACATTACGACTCCAGACGTAAAGGCGAACTGCGATGACCTGAAGGTTTTGGGCAAGGGTGATTTCAAGGCGCTGCTCAAGTGGCGGACAGCCATTCGAGAAGAGGTACGTTCGTCTAAATATTACGTTTACGACTTACGATGCTGAACGTGCGCTAGATTGGTCTCGAGAACAAGTCCAAGGACACCGAAGAGCTTACTGAGATCGTAGAGGTCACAGAAGAGGTCGACGAGGAAGAGCAAATTCAGCAGGAGGTAAGCACGCATATTAAGTGCAGTAACACGTCTCCCACTAACACTTCTCTCAGCTCGAGCGATTGAACGCGGAGGCATCAGCCCGTACAAAGCGCGAGCGTCGCCGCGCAAACGAGGTCAAGACGCGCACCATCCAGCGGATGCAGCTGCGCATGGTCGCCCCCATGGACATCGGTATGGAGCAGAACGACGACGCGCTCCGCGGCCAGGACGACATCTTCGAGCTCGATGACGCCGAGAAGGCCCTCCGCGGGAAGCGCTCCGGGGCCGGCTACGACGATGACTCCGAAGACGACTCCGAGGAGGAAGCCGAGGAGGACAACGAAGTGCTGGACGAGGATGAGGAGCGCGAGCGCAAGGTCGCAGGACTGGAGGCGGAGCTGGACGGGCTGTACGACGCGTACCAGGAGCACTTGCGGGAGCGGGACGCGAAGTGGAAGGTGAACGAGGCGCGGCGGAAAAGCAAGGCGCACGAAGAGTGGAACGGCATTGGGAAGGGGGGCGATGATCCAGAGAGCGACAAGGAGGAGGGTGGGTACGAGCGGATCCAGCGGAAGAAGGCGCGTCTTGGCGAGGACTCGAGTGACGAGGAGATGAGCGACGAGGAGAGCGACGAGGAGGAGGCAGAGGAGGAGCCTGCTGCTGGGAAGAAGAGGCGCGCGGACGGTCCTGCGGATTCTGGTGCGAAAGCGAAGAAGGCGCGGGTTATCACGAAGGTGCAGGAGCCCAAGGTCACTGCGCCCCTCAGCCGATCTGCCGAACTCTGGTTCAAGCAGGGTCTCTTTGCTGACGTCGACGCCGAGATCGAGGACGATGACGAAGAGGAAGAAGAGGTTGAGGAGGAAGAGGAGGAGGAAGAGATCGACGAGGCTATGAGTGGAGTTGAGGATGAAGTATGTGATTACTCATGTCCCAATATTGCTCTGCTGATCTTGGTGTGTCTACTAGGCTGCATCAAACGACGAAGACGACTACAACGACTTCGAAATTGTACCTCAAGACGCCAGCGACGACGACATGGACATGTGGGACGTCGAAGGCGAGGACGAGGATGAAATCAAGCAGGCGAAGATCCGAAGTGAGTTCACCTACATATTTATTCCTGTCGCCCTCATCTAGCAATACTAACACTACTTCGCAGAACACGGCCTCACCACCGCAGAAGCGATGACACTCGCCACGCAGCTCGTGAACCGCGAAAAGACACGCACCGAGCTCGTCAACTCCGGCTTCAACCGGTACTCGCTCAACTCCAAAGACGACCTCCCGCCCTGGTTCCTCGACGACGAGGAAAAGCACTACAAGTCGAACATCCCCATCACCAAGGAGGCCGTCGACGCGCTCCGCGCCAAGATGCGCGCCTTGGACGCGCGGCCGATCAAGAAGGTCGCGGAGGCAAAGGCCCGCAAGAAATTCAAGGCCGCGCAGCGGCTCGAGAAGACGCTCAAGAAGGCGGAGGGCGTGAACGAGACGACGGACCTGACGGAGCGCGAGAAGGCGAAGCAGATCGAGAAGCTGCTCGCGAAGGGCGCGAAGACGAAGCTCAAGAAGGACATCAAGGTCGTCGTGGCCAAGGGTGCGAACCGCGGCCAGAAGGGACGGCCGACGGGTGTCAAGGGCCGCTACCTTATGGTGGATTCAAGGATGAAGAAAGAGGTGTGCCTTTTGTCTAGCTGTGGATACGTTGTGCTCAAGGGACCTCACAGCTCCGGGCGAAGAAACGGAAAGAGAAGGCCACCAAGAAGCGCAAGCGTACATAGGCTTCTGGCTGCCCTCCCTTCGCCTCGTTCTTGTTCTTCCCAGACTGTCATATATGCCGGCTGCACATCACACCCTGTACCTCTTCCCAGTAGCATGATCGATTATATTGCAGCATTACTAGTGTATACGTCCGTGCTCTATAGTATGTCGTGGTCATCCATCTGGGGATCGTTCCACTGCTGCGTGTCCTGCAGCGCGGAGTACACCTTCGGCGGCGGTTCGCGCAGAAGCGACAGCCTATCGCAATCTCGGAGGAATTGCGTCCACGCTTCTTCCGACGACGCATCCGGGCAAGTGACCTAGGTAGGGCGCTCCCGTCAGCACTGGCAGCGTGTTTAGCGGTGGCAAAGCAAAGGCATACCTCGCAATGCATCGACTTCTGGCTCGTCTCGAGGTCCAGCGTGCTCTCGCAAATCGCCCGCGTCGGCGTCACGTCCTCCAGAGCAGGATTAAAGTCGGCGGACGTCGGCTGCACGTCATCGCCCACGAGCTCCTCGCTCTGCCTCACGCTCGTGTTCGAATGCAAGATGTATCTCTCCCCCGCACTCTCAATCAGCAGCGGCGGGGTCGGATACTCCGCGTCCAGGTCCGCACCACGCAAACTGAGCGCCCGGAAGGGAGAGGAGGAGATTAGCCGCGCAAAAGACAAGATGGCGCGAAAACACGCACTAAGCACGCAATTGCGTGACATACTGCTGCAGCTCCGCCGGCTGCCGCGCCTCCGCAAGCTCGGTCGCGCTGCGAACGGTGAACTGGAGATCCATCGGGCTGAAGAGGCGTGAATTTCGATATCGGTCACTCAACGCGCGAGGCACCCGAGACGGACGTACCGGTTGGGCATCATAAGGTTGAGATCGGCTTCCACGCCAGTCCAGCAGTGGACCCCGGCGGTGTTGAGGACCGGGATCTGGGCCACCCGCGGCAGCGCTGGGTACGCCGATAGCGGCTCAAGTCCCTCGTTCATGTCGAGTGTTGAGAGGCCCTCTTCAAGGTCGCGCTCGAGCATCGTGCCGCGCGGTTCTTGAGGGGCGGCGGGAGGCTTTGTGAGCGTAACCTCGAGCGAGATAACCTTTCTGCGCCGCACTGGCAAGGGGGAATTGGCCGAAGATTCTTTTGAACCGCTATCGGCCCCGCTATCCAGGGCATGGTACACCAGACGGTGCTTCGTGCTCTGATTGAGAGGAGACACGTCCAGCAGGGGTAGAGGGAGGCTATGTACCGAATCGTGAGCAGCCAAGCGCAGCGCGGCAATCGAGATAGTGACTAACTCGGGCACAAACGTCATCTTGACAGGATTTTGCGCAATCCACTTGCGTACCTTACCGAAGGGATGTGCCCCCGTCAGTGGCGGTACCAACGTCGCGCGCTGTTCCCCGGAATGGCGGGTGAGTAGCATGTGGCCCATGCTGGAAGCAGCCAAGCGTCAACAAGTGGACCCACATAATGCCACACGCGAACACTCACGATGCTTTTACGACGATAGGAGGCTGACCGGGTTGCCCTGCGTTGGGCAGACCACGGAGTAGTGCAGTCTTGAGGTTGCCGTTTTCTCTGAAAACGACTAGATTTTAGTAACATGTCAACCACAACTGAAAATGTGACATACTCTGAGCCGATGAGGATATGGCCTTTTCCCCCTTGGAGGCCCCCAGTATGTTCAATACGCTCCCGGAAGTCGGCAGCAAGCCACTGCGCGGCGCGACGTAAGCGAAATGTGCCGCTAGTGTTCATGGTGAAGGGTAATGGGCGCGGGGACAGGTAGGGGAACAACGCATAGTCATGCGGGAACATCACCAGCTGCTCCACCTGCGTGGTAGCTGCACCGGGTGGAATATAGGTCAGGATCGGGGTATGCAAGCTCTCCTCAATCTATAATAGAAACATTAGAAGTCGACAACAGCGTGCGTACACCACACAAACCTCGTATACTGCGCGACTTGCGAGTCGCTTCGCAGATGATAGACCTTCTTCGCCTTTGGCAACGATTTTCAACTGCGTGATTATGTGAGTGGATAGCTAAATATTAAAGCAACGAGCACAGTACCTTTCCAGGCGTTGAAGGAACGTTCTCGAGGTATGCGGAAGCAAGGCGAGATATGCGCTGCACCATGTCCTGCGGAATAGCCACGGAGAATGGTAGATCATATGTTTCTTCCACAAAGCTCTGCACAGAAATGTAAACATTGACACAACTAAAAGTACTCAGTACAGCATACCTTCTTGAGAATGAGGAGGCGCTCCGCTATATCCCTAAGAGCACCTCGGCTCCCTTCCACTTGCAAAGCCATAGGTTCGCGGCGTAATGAGATATGGACGTCAAAATCCTTGGAAAGACGTAGCAGGTCCGACCCGTCTAATGATGCGTCAGCACGAGTAATGTCTTCACGTATGTCCCTATGACGCACCGGGACCCAAAAACAAGAACAAGTCGCTTGCGGTGACCGGGAACGCTGTAACACAGAAGTTGCACTGAGTTGAGGGTAGTAGAACGAACGAGCATGTACCACGCACCCTGGATGGAAACTTCTGTTCGATCCCGCTTGGCCTTTTCCAACTCCTTGAGCGTAGGCCATCCCCACAGCTGCTCGACGATAGACTCCGCGTATTCGACCTTCTTCCTGTGCTTTCCACTATGGCGACTCGCACCTAGCGTTTCTGCAAGGAACTTGCGCAGCTGCTCCTTGGTGAACGACCGACTCAGGTTGTTGATGAGAGTCGTGTACGTCTCGACGTATTGCGGGGAGTGCGGGGAGGGCTGGTGGAGAGGGCGACAGCGCTCGAGGTCTTCCCGGGTAGGCTCGAGTCCGCTCGCGTTTATGGAGGCGAGATAGGACTGCACGCGCGTGAAGTCCGAGGTCTTCTGCGTACCCTTCAAGGGAGGCTGGGTCGTGTTCGTGTCGGCAGCAGTGGACGCGGGCTGGCGAGAGCTGGGGCCAGCAACCTGTGCACCGTCATCTCTCTCTTCTGGGTCGAGACGCGGTCCGGCTTGTGCGGAAAGGGCAGAGTACCGGCGAGGACGAGAGGCAAGGCGGCGTGTCGCAGTGAGCGACTGAGAGAGCCTGGGGTGGCGGAGGAGTGCAAGTGACATCAGCGGCCTGCACAAGTCCTCTGCACTCGCCTCAGCCACAGCACGTCCGCCAACTTTTCTGTACGCTAAGGTTAGGGTTCCCGTTCTTGCTTGCGGGCGTCTAATGCTTCGGAGCTATAAGCGCCAACCCTCTCGATTCACACTACTGAACTATATGGCCGAAACATACATGAAGCACACTCGCTCGTCGTCGTAAGGGATCGTAAGTCGTAGCCACGCAAGCAAGGGGAACCAACCTAGACCTTCTTCTCGATCGTACCGCTGTCGCTCGACACATCGTCCTCAACCTCCTCGGAGTCGTCCCCGACCTCGCCCTCCCAACCGTTGTCCGCGAGGTACTGCAAGAACTTCTCGTCCTCGTCTGCGAGGTCGACCCCAGTCATGTCCGGCACGAAAAAGTACGTGACCAGGATGCCGGTCACGCCGCATATCGCCGCGATGATGAACGTCCACCTGCCGCCGCACACCGCCCGTCAGCTATGCGCGCCGCCCACATGCCAGCCCGCCAACTCACTTTTTGCCCAGGTTGGTCTGGATGGGCGTGAACGCCTGGGTCCCGATCGCTGCGCCCGTCTTTCCGATCGCCGCAGACAGCCCGTAGCACGTCCCCCTTCGCGGGATGTCAGTCGCGACGTCATTTACGCTACAGCTCCGCCCAGACGGCTTCTGCGCACCTTACGGGGGTAGCGAACGACCTGTATTCATAGCAAGGTTAGCACATCTTCTCGCTGCGCGCACTAAGAATAAAGGCACTCACTCGGCGCTCACCAGTCCGAGCATGTCGCCGGGGCCCTAGACCGCACTGCTCAGCATCCGGTGTTCAAGGCTGACGGGACGAATTCCGAATTACCAGGTTGCCGAATGACTGCATCAAACCGTAGCTGCGTTTCTGCGGTGAGCTCACGTTGAACACCGGCGAAGCTCGCGGGTGCACTCACAAGATCACGAAGAGGGGGATGATATGCGTGATTTTGTCGTACGCGAGGCCAATGATCAGCCCTGCAGGGAGTCAGCATTTCAAACCGCTCCACCACAGCAGCCGAAATTGAGCCCACCGAAGACGAGGTACCCGCTAAAGCCCAGGATCATCTGTGTGGAAGCTGCGTCGGCCGTGGAAAATAGAACACCGCAGGTTCGTTACGTACGGTATTCCGCCGGCCCAGGGGGTTACACAGGAGCGCACCGACGAAGACGCCTGGCCACCGGTGTCTTGTGAGCTAATTAAATGAATTCCGAATTCGCGTGCAGCGCGTACCGGGAAGCGCAATCGCGCCCAGGAGCAGCTGCCACTCCGCGGTTGCCTTGATATCCGCGTTTTTGATCACGCTAGAGATGATAGTGCCCGAGAAGACACCGTTCGGGAAGGTGACCTGGACAGGGCGTGAGCGGGTGTGCGCTGGAGCGGGGCTAGGTGCGTCTCACAAAGTCGTAGAGGAACCTGGCCACCGCAGTCAGCGTAGAGTTCGACCGGTTCTTTTCCGAGTAACTCACCAGGCTCCGCAGGTGCCAATCAGCGTCCGCCAGTAGCGTTTGAGCACGAGCCAGTACGGCACCCGTCCTGTACGCACTCAGTATGAAGCACTAGAAATCGGGGAGGTGCACTTACGCTTGATCGCGCCTTGCCGGAACCTGATCTCGCAGTTAAACTCGGGATCGGGCACGTAAGAAACCATGGGGACAGGACGCACAGTACGGTGGTCATCATGCGCATCCGGAAGAAGAAGACCGTGACTGGGAGGAGGATGCCTATCCCGAAGCACACCCGCCACACCGTCGGCAGGTGGTCTTCGCCGGCGGCGGATAGCACGATGAGAAACACGGCGACAGCCAAGGGTCCTCCGAACTGGGCGGTCCGTTCAGTGCACGGACCGAACAAAAATACCGTATACACCCACGCTCAGCACGAAGTTCGTCACCATTATGAACACTGCACGGATCTTGTGAGCGTGTCCGAATATTCCGTGCAGTTGACCAGAGTGCTAGAACATACCAGGGCCTCTGTGCTTGAGAACCTTCTCATTGGCCGCCTCGCTCGCGCTCGTCGAAGACGCAGGATACTCGCCGCCAACGCCCTACGTGACACCAGCTGTTCAGTTGCTGTTCCCACACATGATCGAAGCAGCCGCGCACTCACCACCCCCGTGATTCCTCGGGCCACAGTCAAGCACCAGAACAATCCCTGGACGCTGCCGTGCGCGCCATGGGCCGCGGTTCCTATAGTCGCGCCGACTATGATCAGGAGCGTCGTAGCAACGAGCGCCGCCTTGCGCCCGACGCGGTCACACAGCAGCCCGACCGAGACCTGTCCGAGCACCGCACCTGCAGCAGCGAGCGCACAGTACGGATTATCATCCCACGCATACGTCAGAGAACATCGAACATCGCGCAGGGTCCAAGCGGCAGTGCGCGCTTACCGACGAGAAGGGCGTTGGAGACCCGGGTCGAGACGTCGGACGTGTATTCCTTCGGATAGAGTTTCTTAAACACGACCTGTCGGGCGGCCGCAGCCCCATGGTGAGCACTCGCTGCGCTCCACGCTGAAACGACTGATGCGCCGCCCAACACTGACATTGCTCATCGTCATGAGGTTGTTCTGGTCTGCAACGCCCCGGCACGTCAGTTTCCGCGCCCATGCTGGAAACGGGGGGTGGAATCGGTGCGACTCACATCCATCTGAGATCAGGCCAAACGCTGCGGCGGCGATGGTCATGTACGCGCTCATGGCTGCCTTCCGCGACACCTTCGCGCCAGGCTGTGTGCGAGGCGGCTCCTTGGCCGGCCCCACGCCACCCTGGTCTCCGTCGTACGCAACCACCGCGACGCGCGCATCAGCCTTGGTGTCTTCAGGGGCGGCAGTCATGGTGGTAGACGTGAGGAGAGTGGGGAGAACTCTGAAGGCTCGCCGACAGCGACGCCCCCGGGGCGCGTCTCCTTATGAAAGCGCGCTCCCAGGCATCATGGCTGCTGCAAGCTCCGCCATCAAACGCTGCTCGGACACCAGGCACGGCAGCGGTGGGGGGCGAGTCGGGGGCTGCGTGCACGCGCACGTGTGTGGCCTCCCCCCCGCCTCCGACACCGAAGCAGCCCGCGATGGCAGGCGTTCTTGATGGGTCCCGCACACGGAGGCCCGGCGCGCGAGCGCGGTGCTGCGGCACGTGCTACGACATACTCCAGCGCTGCGTCGCACCGGCGCCCCGGATCGTCTGCGTCAACGTTCGAAGCCCTGGCGCGCGCTCGAGACGTGGTCCGACGTCCACGTCCACGTTCAATCCACAGCCGCATAATATAGCGTTCCGCGACAAGAATAGCGACGTACTGGCATGGTGGCGCTCCCCGTCCTCCACGGTAGACGATCGGCAGAGCCACTTGTGCGTCGGCTGCAGGGCCAGAGACCAGGGTGCACGTCCTGGTCATCTGCATGCCTTTGTCACCAGCCGGGTGCTGCGCTGCCCGGAAATCCGCTGTGGGAGAAGCGCAGTGTACCGGCACAAAGAGCGCAATAGAAATTTATACAGCCTCCCTCGGTCGTCATTTATCACTTTCCGCGACATGCCAATAGCGACCATGACATTATACAAGGAGCCCCCAAGCCTCCTCGGCAAGCGATTCCACGCCCTGCCTCTATCAGGGGTGTGCGTCGGGACCACACGCCTGACGTGCAGGGCGTCGGCTTGCGGCTAGGAACAAACACGCCGCCCCGCACATACAACCACCCCTGACAGCGGAACGGACGAGGTTGTCAATGTCAGCGTGCGGCCTGCCGGATGGAGCGACGTGGGGACTCACCGGCGCCCTCAACGAACGGTGCACACACGAGCTAGGCGCCGATAGCGTCGATTAACCTCATCAGAACCCCGGCACGCCAAGTGCGCCCTAGCGCGACAGTTTATGGAATACAACTTGATCAGATCCGTCACATGCATGTCAACAGGTTCGAGGCGCGCGTTGCGGTGGGGTGCACAACATGCCTGTGGGACAGATAGCAGAGGGGAGGATGGGCACGAAGCAGGCGGGTGCGGACGTATGTCTTGGAGCAGGGTTTGCAGGAGATACGGTCGTCGCGCAGGGAGAAAACGGGCCGTCGTGCGAGCTTCGTGGCGAGGGCCACAAGGGCGAGGTGGCTACTGAACTTCGCGACGTGCGGCGCGCCTCGGGACTTGGACATTCGCGGGATGTGATGTTGTCGAGTCCTCGAAGCGGAAGAGCCTCCGGAAGACGGTGCCGTACGAGGAACTTGCACCACCCAATTAAATCGCACCGGGCCTCTGCGGAACCGCCGAAGTGAATATGAAGGGGCGGTGATAGACCCGGATTCTGCCTGAGGCTGAGAAAACAGACTCGACGGGGTGACGTACGAGAACCTGTTTCAATGTGCGCCCGAGGCTCTTGGCACCGACGTCGGCTTCTGCAAACGCTTATGTGAGGGGAGATTACGCGGAGGAGACTGTCACGTTGTGGCGACTTGAATGTATCGAAGTAGACGCGTGGCGCCGGGCCTGAGCGAGGACAGGATGTGTGAGATAGCTCCGACAGAGAGGAGGTACTTCGCAGTTCCTTTCCTGGAGGTCGGGCGACAATCCTATGGACCTGTACATGTGGTGCGCAATCAGAACTGCACCCATAGTTAGGCGGGGCTACCGGAGTTGGGGACGCACAATGATCTTGGGAAGAAGAATATGATGCAGCACCGTTGGACAGGATTCAGTGATGCATGCACGTCGGTGCCCCGCACTAGAAGTGGGTCTCTATGCACGCGACGTCGTGGAGATACATAGATGCAGGCACTGGGGTAAAGTATGGGGCTTTCGGATAATAGAAGTGTTCAGCATAGGTACCCACCAAGGACATCAGTCGCCGGTGTCATTACCGTACCTTTGGCAGTGGAAGCGCCTACGACTTCGCGAAGGCGACTTCAGAAGAAAGCTGAACAAGCCTCACATGTTTACAGATACGGGTGATGCTCGCGCCCCGGAGACGCATGACGATACGGGTTGGGTTTGCCGTATCTAAGTTCCGTCCAGAGCGACGTATGCACAGACGCAGCTAGCGGTGGGAGAGATACGACCATGCCCAAGATGCGAGACACGGCCCAGGGGCCAGGTTATTGCCGAGTCACTGCGGTTGCAGACTGCCCAAAAGTGAGCTCTGTACATGACAGCGACGGCACAAAGTAGCAGCCAGAACATAGGGCCCCTGACGTCATGCAGCTGGCGCAGACGTCGTGTCAAAGACGACGAGTAGGTTGACAACATGACGGGGGCCCAACGTCCTGGCAGCGCTCCTCTGCTGCATCCCGTCCGGAAGGTGGGGTAGAAACGGACTGCGACCACATCATGACCCCGAGGGCGGGGCGTTCGTGCGCTTCGTGCAGGGTGCAGGGAGCGCGCACATGGCGCGGGGTTATCGAGGCAGGTCCAGATGCACAGACAGATCTGCGGTATTAACCGAGTCGAAGACGTCGTGGGTATTTCCGCGGTCCGACACCCACGGCGCGGTCCCGGGTCGAGGAAATACCCAAACGGGGACGTGTCGCCTGAGGATCACCGTGCCAGTCTAATTGCCTCGGAAGGACATCAGCAGTCTATAAGCACGGTGAGCTGGCTGATGCACCCTGTGCTAGGCATTTGCTAAGCTGCGGTGTTGTGCAGTTTGGACACCGGTCGCAACTGCCGACGCCTAGGCAGGGGCACAGCGCGCGTAGGCATATGTGCCGGCAGGCTGAGAGACCGACCTCCTAGGGAAATAAAGAATGTCAGAAAATAGATAGCAATGGAGAAGAGCCTAGAAGACTAGAGCCTACTCTGGGAAGTGGCGAGTGTCGTGGCTCGTATCAAAGAACTGTCGGAAGACCATCACAGATGGAGAGCGAGGCATGCGGGACATGGAGGGCAATTCGGAATTGTGTCTGGAGACGCAGCTCGCAAACCTCCACGGAGGGTCGGAGCAAGAAGCGCAGTTCCTGTACGTGCGGAGTGGGGATCTCGCCAAGCGAATTCGGAATTGAGGTAGACGAGACAGAAGGATGACATCTGGAGATATGTGCTGCTGTCGCATGGGCCGTGGAGGGCGCAGAAAGCTCGAAACACGGCCCAGAAACGGTCACGGTTGAGGTAAGCATAGGTCAGCGTGTGCATCGCCCACGTGTCGTACGCGCGCTGCTAGCCGATGCGGGGTGCGGGGAGTGCACACGGAGTGTATTTGTGTGCGCCAAGGTGAGAGGCGGCGATAGAGGCAGGACAGGAAGGTCGAGTGGGGATGAGGAAGAACGGTGAGGCTGTGGGGGGCGGGATTACTCGGACGGGCAGGAGGGGATTGTCGCGAACCGCAGGAGGAGTGGCCTGACGCGCAGGGCACGCGATCTAGATTGGAGAGGCGCCGGCGATTATCTGGCGGTGATATAAGGGGAGATGGCCAGCCTATCTAATCAGTTAACCCGCCGCTCGAGATCTCCCCCGGCCTCTCTGCGGGCCTGTTCTCATCCTCCATAAAACTTGGCTCGTCGCCGTCCGCCGCGTTCCCAGCCCTGCTCGCCCCCCTCTCACCCATTTGTCCCCGCCTCCCCGCCCTTCGCCCGCCGTGATGAGCGCTGCAGCCTCCCCCACTGCGGTCTCTTCATCCTCAACCCTCTGGGCTACCGGTATGTCGTCCATCGGACACCCGTGGGATCCGCTCGTCTGACACGCTTCCTCGCAGCTTCCAAGGAGTGGGTCATCCCCGCGAAGCCGAAGCCTGGTCGCAAACCAAAGAAAGACGTTGCCCCGCCCCCAGAGGAGACTGCCGAGGTTCGCAGTCCGAGTCGGCCCCGGTCGGCGCTAATTCCGATGCTAACCCGTGTCTGATCCAACAGACCGACAGCAAAGGGCGACGCGTGCAGAACAGGTGTGCATCCACCATCGATCTATGTGATCACTCCCCTCAATATACATTTTTACAGAGCAGCACAACGTGCTTTTCGCGAGCGCAAGCAATCCCAGCTCGCCGAACTCCAGGCGCGGGTACAGCAGTACGAGCAAGGCGAGATCGAACGGAATGTTGCCCTCCAGAACATAGCCAAACGTCTCAAGGAGGAGAACGAGAAGCTGCGCAAGGAGAACCTCGAGCTCAAGGACAAGGTCGCCCAGTTCGAGGAGCGCGTTGCTCAGAAGAGACCACGCGACGAGTTCTGCCCACAGTCCCCCTACGACCTCACCCAGTCCCCCGCCAAGAAGCGTAACAGGGTCTCCATCGATGCTCTCAGCAACTTCACCCAAACCTCCTTCCCCCCGGTCTCATATGCCTCCTCCCCCTCCGCGGCGTCCTCGGCAGACTCAAGTGATGCGCATTCCAGCTTCTCTCCCGTGCCCATGTCTCAGTCCGCCCGGGACACGCCCATTTTTCCCCAGACGTTCGGTCTCAACGGCATCTTCGAACTGGCTTCGTCGGGCAAGAGCAATCTTTTCGAGCCTGGAGGTGCTCTCGACACGTTCGACTGCGGCCTCTGCAGCGACAATACCCCCTGCTTCTGTCGCGAGATGGCACTCCAGCAGGCCAACGATCGGATGGCTGCCGTGAATGGCGTCTCGCCCATGAAGCTCGAGACAGCCGATCAGAATACAGCCGCTACGTCGTCCTCCCCATCTATGGTCCCGCAGACCCAGACCTCCACCTCCATCCTCGACAACCTGCCCGCATACCAGGCCCCCGTCCCTCTCCGTCGCCGTGCACCCAACCCCTCCCTCCAGCCTATATTCCCCATCACCCTCCCGACATCAGAGCCAGCGCAGCCCGAGGTCCCCTCATGCACAGGTGACCCGTCCAACTGCCCGGCGTGCGCCGACGACGCCTTTGGCAAGGCGTTTTGCGCGGCCATCAGCAAGTCGGTGTCCTCCTCTGGCCCATGCAACGACTGCCCAGGTCGCGGTCAAGGTGGCTGCGGCGGCGCGACGGGCAGCGGCTGTTGCGGGAACCCCGGAGCCTGCGGACGCGGCGCAGACGCTGGAAGCAGCAGCGGTAACGCGAGCGGCTTGGCAGCGTCGGGCTCTGGCTCCGGATCAAACGCGTCGGCGGCAGCCGCGCCGCTCACCTCGTCGCTGCTCATGTCCGAGCCGCTCACGACGTCGGAGACGATCCCCTGCGATGCGGCGTGGCGCCAGATCAAGTCCCATCCAAACGCCGTGTTCACGGACCTGTCCCTCCTCGCCGAGGTCGTCGCGCGCCGCACGAAGTGCACAGGCCCCACCGTCGAGATTTCTCCCGCCCCAGGGACGATCACGCCAGAGAGGGGGCTGTCGCCGGGCATTCCCGCCTATGCCCAGCAGCAGGACAGCCAGCCGATCATCCTCACCGACCCGCACGCGCAATATCACGAGCGGCAGCGGACACGGACGGGCGGGACGTCTTCCCCGCCGCAGTTGGTGCCTCAGGAGGTGCTCGTCAAGTGCGGCCGGCAGCGCGTTCGGGAGGTCATGGCGGACGGTGTGCGGGATGCACTCCGGCTGCTCGATGCGAGGTTCGCTGTACCATAGGATGGCAATATGAAATCTTCGTTCTTAACTTACTTTACTAAGTATGACCATGCCTCATGTACACTAGCCGCTGCCTTATATTAGAGTGACTCGTCGAACCCACAAACACCACACATGCTATCATCGCAGCTATGCTTCGCGCGGCAGAACACACGTCCGGGAGTAACGATACTGTACGCGGTGATCAACGCCTTTTTGCCCTGGTATATTCGGGGGTACGTGTCAATGATACAGCGCGAACGTGGTCCTTCGCCCTCTCTTTCTTCCGCGTGTACCCCAGGGAGAACCTCCAGCCCTGCAAAAGGTCCCGCATCTTCCACCGCAACATTCGCTGCTCCCCTGAAGAAAGCCGCTCCGGCATGCGCTTCCCCTTCCCATGCAGGCCCCGGAAAGCCACCACCAGCTCGTGCAGTGGAGCCCGGACGAGCGCGTCCGCCATCGGCCCGATCTGCGGCCACAGCTGCAGAAGGATGCGCCGGGCAACGCGAAACGCCTTCGCACGCACGAACGCGCTCACAAGCGCGTCGATGGCAGGCACGTCCGGGCGGAAGCCCTGCGCGACCATGGCGCGGAAAGCCGCGAGGGCCTGCGACGGCTGGCCGTGTCGCGCGTACCCGGCGATGAGGATGGTATGCGTCTTGACGTCGACCGGGACGCCTGCGTCTGCCGCTTCCCGCATTATGTCCGCCGCGCCCGCCATGTCGCCTGCTGCCGTGTAGCCCTCCATGAGTGCGCCGTAGTGGTAGACGTTCGGGCGCACGCCGGATTCGACGGCCTGCCTGAACGACGCGAGCGCCTTGTCGAGGTCGCGGTGAACCACTCCGTCCTGTTTGATGCGCAGGGCGAAGGAGGCGCGGTCGCTTCGCACTCCGCGAGCGGTCAGCGACTGGATGATCGGTCGCAAGAGCCTCCGGTAGCGGCGGGAGAAGGCGATGCCCGCGGTTGGATGAGAATACTCGTCCGAGTAGGGTTGCAGGTGATCAGCAGGCGGGTCCTCACGAGCTTCGCCGACAGAGTCGTCCGCCGCCCATCCCCTTCGGTGCATCGTAAACCGCTGCTCTCGCAATAGAGCGGCCATAAGGACGTGGAGGTGTGGCGTTGTGGGAGCCAATCCGGCAGACATCAGGGCACGCACAACCCTGATGATCTCCCGAGGACGTGAACAGTCATCTCGGTAGAGGTGTGACAGCAGAACCCTTAGCGTGGTGGCGTCCGGGTCGATCTTCGTAATCTGCATCATACGTAAGACCGTACGAAGCCCGCTCAGACGTCGAGTCTGTAGAACACCCCAAATGAGCGTGTTGAAAAGACGGATGGTTGGAGAGGCTGTGTAGGGAAAGGTGGGGTGTTCGGCGGGGGTTGTGGGAGAGAACCCTAGTTGGGGGAGGAGGGCGGAAGCCGTGGGGAAGTCCCGGAGCGCATCGGCCACGATGTGGAGTGCATCGTTGGGACAATCGACAGTGAAGTAAAGACGCGCGAGGGCAGGTGCTGTGTCGCCATTAGGATGTATGTGTGTAACGTCCATTTGCTGCAATGTCCCCAGTGCCCGTTCAAGATCACCTTGGCGGGCTAGGTAGTTGAGCAGCAAATTGTAGGTGGAGATGTCGATGGAGACTTGGTGGGAGAGAGGAAGGGGAGATTGGTTGGGATACCCCTCCTGTACCGTCGCAGACGCGCCGCCTTCCAGGGTGGTACCTGCCCCAGGGCCGGAGGGGGGGCCTCCAGGAGGTCGCGAAACCAGCGAAAGAATCTCCACGACGCCAGGCATGTCGTGGGCATCGAGAAGGAGCTGCACGAGACTGTTGACTATGACAACTGCTGTGTGTCCATCCGCTGTGTTCAAGGCAGCAAGAGCCTGGGTCCTGGCAGTGGGCGTCAAGCCAAGTGAGCGGTGGCTGGTGAGGATGACGGCCCACGTTCTGGCGGAGACGCGAAAGCCAGCGGATTCCATAGCCCGGACGCATGCGAGAGCAGAAGGGAGGTCGTGATTGCGAAGGTGCATGGAAATAAGCAGATGGTACGTCAGACGAGACGCTCTGACTTGTTCTCTTGCGAACAGGTCCAAGACTTCTTCCAGAGAGAGATAACGCTGCGATTCCATGAGCGCATGCAAACGCCAATTGAGAAGAGCTGTAGTGGTGTATCCGAGTCGTTCCCTGGCAGTACGCACAAGGGGTAGAATCGACCGCCACTTCTTCATATCCGCCAACTTTTCCGCGACTGGACCGTAGAACTTCGGGGAGAAGTTGCAGCCCACTTCGTTCGCTATTCGAAGGACCCATAGTGCGCGCCGGGGTTCTTTGACATCGAGGAGGTAGTGGACCAGCGCGGGAGCACGACGCGGAAGGCGCAGGTACGTTATGAGCTCCTCCATAGCAGGTAGACGTCGCAGATCCGCAAGTGTTGGAAGCTGCGTTGGTCGAGCATCGAACACGCCGTCGATGAGGGATAGGATGGAGGCAGGAGGCAGATCCTCCGGTGGCACGGCACCAACGTCCCCCGCTGGCCTCTTCCACCGCAAAAGAACCGCCTCTACATGCTGCGCCCCCACGTAAGGATCGTCCTCGTCGTCCTGAGAAGTGCCTGTCGTCACCGCAGATGTGTGATTGAGCTGCAGAGCTAGTGCCGGCCGCCATTGAGTTTGAGTCGAGTGGATTGGCTTCGCGAGTACGCATATGGGATGGAGCGAGACACGACCTCTCTCCAGGATGTTGTGTGCGGCGTGAACGAGATGCCTTAAATCCCGACCCACTCTCCAGGGCATGGACAGCCAGGATGACGGGGCGACGATATCCCCGAGTCGCCGCCGTGAGCTGGACGGTGGTCAGGATTGATGTTGGTCCCAAGTAAGAACGCGCGGAGCATCGTACCTCTGCACGGGTGAGTGCTATGGAGCGAGTCGGGGGAAGAAGGGGGACATGCAAAGGGTGGTGCAGGTCGAGGACGGGTCGTTGTTCAACGCGCGAGACGACGACCTCGACCTCGGAATGCCAGTCTTTTCGCGCCTGGCCCAGCGGTTCGGCACTTCCCGGCCCATCCCGGCGCAAGACTTGCGTTGGCGCCCATCTGCTCTTTGCAATTGCCCTCTCCTCGTTCGTGGCCTCCGACGTCGGATATGAATTGCGAGTACCTGAGCAGTACGTAGCGATACGCTGAGGACAGCCAGTCGCATACTGGCATCGCTTGTCGCCTACTCAGCGGAGCAACGACATGAGGAATTGTCAGCTGGTGCGTCCATCCTTTTGGAAATCGTAGTGATCCTCCTCGAAGCCATGAAGACAGCGGCAGATCTGCGATACATGCGCACAAGATACGACCCAGGAGCCGATCGGCTACTCATCTGGCAATTGACCGACGCTCGTGTCCGCGTTGGAGTGGTCTTCGTTGAGCTTCACGCCACACAAAGAACCTCTGACGGTTGGCATACGCAGGTCGTGGCGAGCGTCTGCACGGTCATCTACGCTGACCTGGGGGCCGTGTAGCGTCGAAGTGAGCCACGGAGCGTGCTTCAATAGCCGCCTACCCGGGCGGAGGCAGGCAGCCGGCAACTAAGGGCGTCCTTGTTTCCCTGCAAAGCCCGAGTAACGCTCACTGGAGGCACCGGTGCGTCATCTGCCGTTGCAGTCTGGCAGTGCATCGCGGGTGGTGATCTCAAACGCGCCGGAAGAGGCGAGCACCATTGCAAGCTTCAACAGGGGAACTCAGCGGAAGTCCGAGGAAATGTTCTTTGCGATTTGCCGTGCTCCAGGGCAGCTGAAATGCGTGCCTGAGTACCATACTGATTTCAACACTCTCAAGACAGGCCGGAGCAGACTGAGGGCAGGCGGCTCAAGACCTGTCGCTGGTGATACACAATCCGCAAATGGCGGAGGACAGAGTGCTTCAGTGTTGAAATGCTAAACCTGTTCGAAGCCACAGGAACGTTGACCGCATCTCAAGGGCCACGCGGGGTGGCGGGGCAGCTATGTTGCAGGCTGTGTGGTGCTTGCTGAGGCCTATTCCTGTGCCACGGTGATCGGGAGTTTTGTGCGAATATGTCGCGCAGATGTGCCTTTACGCGCGAGGTGGCTGCATCCAGAATGCAGCCGAGCACTTTAGGTGGTGGTGGGTGCCAAGTCGGCCGAGGAAGAGGACTGGTCGGTTTGGCGTTGCATACTCGAGCGCCGTCGCAGCCGCTGTTCGATAGCCGTCGACCGGTGCCTTCGGGCGATTCTCCCGCGTTCGTCTTCCGCAGGCAGGTCGTTCGCCACTCGCCGCAGTTCTCGGGCAAGGTTTACTGATTGCTCAGCAGCTCATCTGTCACAGAGTTCATCAGCACAGTCCCCGACGGCGAGCAAGTGCAATGCACCGTTGCTCTCCAAGGCTTACGAGCTGCGCGCTATGACTCGCTCCAGGCGGTAGCGCAGCTCCAGTCGAGGCAGTGGACCCTTTGACTCGGCGAACGACTATGACATCTTCATTCCCAGCCGCCCATTTGACCCGTTTCCGTCCAGTTTCAAGACGGTTACAGATGTCCGGCGGTCGAGATCTTGTCCTGATCCCTCCCCTTCCATCATACGGGGTGCCTTGGCACTCGTGCGTATGTTCACGGCCGACAATTCTTGCAGGTTTGCACTGACACTGGCTGTTCTCGGAGGGCGTTTGAGATTGACAACCGGATACACCCGTCCAATCACCATGGCTGGGCATCCTCATACTTGCATGCCCTCCTGTGTATATAAGCTCCTCGACATTTCAGCTCGCTCCCAACTTCCCTTCATTAATCATGACCGCCTACCGGACTCACCTCACCATCCTCGAAGCAACTGCCGCTAAGGTCCCCGACGCTCCTGCTTTCCGTGTACCACGCCTACAGCCGGGAACAGACAATGTACAGGAATGGGACGTTATCACCTACCGCGAGTTTTGGCAAGATGTCGAGCGTTTCGCAAGGCATTGGACACAAACATTGACTGCCGACGGCGTGCCTGCTCGCTCCGTTGTTGGGTTGTGGTATGTGTTTCCCTTCACAAACAGTGCCGTTCACATGCTCATATCATATCAATAGGCTAGGCGGAATGACTTACGTCGACGCATTGCACATCTACAGCATCGTCCGCGCCGGTTACATCCCGCAGTTCTTCTCACTACGACTACCCAACCCTGACATCATCTTCGAACTCCTCGAGCGATCGAATGGCAAGGCTCTCATCTACGACGACTCATACGCGTCGGTGCTCTCACATAACCCCGTACCTACATATATGGCTGTGGATGCGCGGATACTACCAAACGCAGAAGTGTCCCTACCACCCAATCAGGGTAGCCGTAACGGCGACGATACCCTCATGATCTTCCACACCTCCGGCTCTACTTCTGGGCGACCAAAGCTCGTACCATGCAGCTATGCATGGTGGGACTTCACCCTGACCAAGACCTGGACGGCGATGAAGCCGAAGACCGCGCGCAACGGCCGACAAGACGTCACCGTCTGGATGTAAGTGGTCATTCCCTGCACATCAGAGATAGGTGCTAACTGCTGGCTCTTCCCACAGGGGGTCTCTGTGCCACTTCGGCCAGACGTTCATGCTCTCCGGCATGATCCAGCACGGCTCCTGCACCGTCCAGTTCACGAAGCAGACGTTCTCATCCGACGAGCTGGTTGACATGATCCAACGCTGTGGGCTGTCACGCATCAACCAGTTCCCCACCTACCTCACCCACCACCTTCGCAACTCGCGCCACAGCCCCAAGCTCCTCTCCCACCTACAGGGGCTTGACGAAATCCTCATTTCGGGGTTGATGATGTCGCCCGAGGACGAGGAATGGGTGTACCGCAACGGGATCAAGCTGATGAACTGCTACGGGAGCACGGAAGTCGGCTCGATGCTCGTTTCGCCAGAGGACGACGCGGAGAGCGCAGTACACACGATCAGCCCCGTCCAAGGCACCAAGTATGTGTTCGTCCCCGTGGACGCTGCGGCGCCGTCCGACGACGCTGCCGAGACCGGGTACGCGGACGCGAACGCGCAGCTGCTCGAGCTCATCATCCTCGCGGAGTCCCCGGACTGTCCCGACCGCTCGCTGCGGCACGAGGACGGGAACTACCACACCGGCGACCTCTTCCTCCAGGTTGCGCCGGGGAAGTTCGTGTACCGCGGGCGCAACGACGACTGGATCAAGTCCGAGAACTCGCTCCGATGCGACACGAAGGCGGTCGAGGACAACGTGTTCGCTACCTGCGCGGATCTCGTGGCGACATGTATCGTCGTCGGCAACGGCCGCCCGTCGCCTGCGCTGTTCGTCGAGCCCGCAGTGGAGGGCACGGACCCCGAGAAGCTGAAGCGCGACATCATCCGACGCATCCGACCGTTCCATGCGCGCCGCTACATGCACGAGCGCATCGTCTCTGCACGGTTTGTCGTCGTGGTTCCCCGTGGCACGCTCCCACGCACGGCTACCAAGGGCAACATCCGGCGCAGGGCGGTCGAGGAGGCGTTCAAGGAGGAGCTGGACCGCGTGTATGCGGTGGCGTGCTGAGACCGCAGGCGGGCCCCGGCGGTGCGCTAACACTATTCCTATCTTATTTCATCTGGACTCTGGCCTCCTGTCAACAAGCATTCTCGTCCTGTCCACGCATCCATCTTGATCCTGTCGCGTTCTACCAACGCTGTATCCCTACGCCGCATAGCGTAATCCACCTATTAACGGACTCTCATAGTGTAGTGTTAACGTTTTATATCGAGCCCGAATACGTAGCTCTCCCTTTGTACTCGCTTTACCTCACCCAATCGTTGTATTGGAATAGAATATCGCCTACGATTCAATCGAATTTGTCCAATGTTGCCAGGGATATCGCCCTCATCATCAACCTGAACAGCAGTGGTCTACCGATTCGATCTAACCCATCACGCCCCAAAGGAATATAAATGAACACGGCATAGCCCAACAATACACATAAGCAAAATATCTAAACACAGCAAGAGTGCGTTAATCGGACAACGACACCTCTTCCTCCTCTAACCGCACAGCTGCGTCCTCCGCCTCGGAGTCTAACCGGGTCCCTGCGATGAGGTCCTTGTCCTCAGCATTACGAGAGTCCTCGAAGCCTAGAGCGAGGAAGCTGAATATAACTACAGTCGCGCCCAGCATGACCTGTGCCCGCGCCGGCCGCCCTAGGACGAAGTCTCCCAGGACGGCCAGGGGCATGGTTAGGCTAAGGCCCACGGTGACGACCAGCGGCGTAGTCTTGAGCATCGCAATGACGTAGATGTAGTCGCTCGACAACGTTATGGCCATCTGGAACCGCTTTCAGCTCGGGGAGGCGATGGATCGCACGGGTGATGGGCACGTACGTTGATGAGCAGAGCCATCACGGCCTTGCTCGTGCTGGGCAGCTGGAATGGCTCCACACCAGTGAGGTGCAGTACGACGCCGATCGGCCAACATGCGAGGATGTTAAAGAGGCCGACGAAGCCGAAGAACACTTGCATGTCTATCCGCTCCTCGGACCGGATCCTGACCTTGAGGAGAGTCACATACAGGGCGTAAAAGAGGGCCGAGAGCAGCGCTAGCGCGTCCCCAAATATCGGTGCAGATGGCAGGTACGCCATGGCGGCCGATGGTGGAGGGCCGGGAGGCATCGATGACTCCGGCTGCGAGGAGTCAGACAGCGATACCAGGACTACGCCCACAAAACTAACGGTTTTTGGTTAGTCTATAGTACACTACCGAAGGCAAGGATGACATACCTGGTAAACACGGCGGCAATCTTGACGATTGTCAAGCTCTCCACGCGGAAGACCCGGCCGATGCCCAGAGTAAAGAACCCTGTGTAAACGCAAACTGAGCAAACTACGCCCGCAATGGCATAGTCTCAGATATACTCACCGCTCATGCTGGATAGGATTGTGGCACTTGCCACGCTCGTGTAGTCAAGCGATGCATTGACTGTCCAATTGGCGATAAACCATAGGAAACAGAACAGCCCCGCGAGCTGGGCCGTCTCCCTGGTCGTGAGAGGCTTGGAGACATCTTCCCCGAGGCTTCGTTCTGGATTCTGCGCATGCACACGACCACGATAAGCAAAGCACGCGAAGACACCGCGCGGCACATGGCGAGCTCACCGTAACGGCCAACGTCTCTGCCGCATCTACGTCCGTCAGAAGTGGTTCGTATCCGTCATGCCGGCTGCTATGAAACATGAGGGTTGAACGGAATGCTATGGCTTGGCAACCTACCCACCGCTTCCGCCCTTCTGATAGCTTCGTGCATAGAATCTGCGGAAGGCGTATGGCAACAGGTACAGTGCAAAGGCACTAGTATTGAGATAGGTCACGCTGAACATGATATAAGCATGGTTACAATCCTAGATAACGCTTTGGGGACTCACAGGAACGGCTTCTCATAGCCATCCTCGAACAGGTCCTGCGGCAGAGGTTAACCTCCCGTACAAGGCAAACCATGAACCTACTGACCTGCGTGACAAAATTTGATGATGTCCATAGAACAACGACCACTAAGAGCAAGAGAATGCCGATGAGGTAGTCCCTCCGGACGGCGGCATGAGAGCGAACCCGGGAGTGGGACTTGCCGCGAGAGCGGGTACGCGGCAGAGGTGCAGATTCGGTGTCCATGAGCTCCTCAGCTCGAGCTCATTCCCAGATGGAGTACGCAGGGAACCAAGGAAGGACACCGCCGAGGATGAGTGGTCAGAGGAGAGCGCGATAGCGATGGCTGGGGCGCGAGGGCGGCGGTAGTGGCAGCACCAGAGAGCCGCAAGACGCCATTTCTGTTAGCCGGCCCGGTCCCGCTTTTCCTTTCCTGGGGCTGCTACCATGGGCGCTTCCGAACTAGCTGCAAGCTGCTTTGCAGCAGAGCTTCTGTCCCTTGCACACCCACACCCTAGTGCTTTTTTCTTTATCCACCATGGTGAGCCTCGCCAGATGCAACTTCTAGATATTTGGCTCACCCACGAAAGTCAGCCCAAGGAGAAACGCAGACGCAGCGGCGCCCACGAGCAGTCCGTCAAGCTGCACAAACGGCAGTACGCTGCGCAGGATAATGCTGTTGAACATGTCGACGTCGGGGAGCAGAGTGAACGAGCGGTGAGCCCCCACGTAGCATCCCGTGCATCTGTGATCGCTTAGTGCTATTAATGGAGGCTCCTGAGATCTTCGAGGACATGGCCATGGAAGACGAGCCGCGGCCCACAATGAAGAAAAAAGAAAAGCAAGCTCTGAAGCACGATCTTTTCTTGAAACGTGCGTGCATCTGCCTCACTGATTTCCTTCGCACCCCCGTCGCTCACCTGGCTGCGTCCGCTGCACAGGTCTGGAGCAATCTCGCTCTCCATACTCAAAATCACACGACCGCCGCCTGAAACGCAAAGCGAAGGAGCAGGTCGCAGGCGGCATGAGTGATATCCAGGCGGCAATCTTCGCTGTTGAGGACGACATACCAACCGCAGTGCAGAACACCATCGCTGCTGATGAGGAAGAGGCCGACGGGACCGACGAGCCCAAGGCCAAGGCGAAACCCAAAGCTGGGCAGATCGGCGAAGGCAAGGGCGCCCCGCTGTCAAAAAATCAACGAAAACGCGCTCTGTGAGTACTCGGCTGCGATAATCCCTGTGCTTCACCAAGCGCATGCGCTCACGCCGCATGCCCTCTCGCAGTCAGCTGGAACGCATGCGCATCCCCTTGATTCTGTCCACCCCCGAATTTGCTGCGAATCCGTTCCAGACCATCCGTACGCACGCGAAGAACACGCTGGTGAAACACGAGCCGCCGACCGCCGCATCTTGAGCCGCTCCGCGTGCAATCGTCGATACTCCGAGGCCTCCGGAAGTTGTTGACAGCGTCCGGAGGACTCACACACCTTTCCGAGGACTTCCTTCCGTCACCAGAGCTCTTCAATATTGCTGTCACCGGCGACTTTGACTGAGCCCGCGGTGCACACTGACCCCCGCGGGGATCCTCAAGCCATGCCTCAAGCTCGAGTAGTGTGCCTTCACAGAGAGAGGACGGAACATAGAAATATCTTTGTTATGTATGAGGGGAGGCATTATGTACGCTGTTGGTAGGTACAGTCATGTTGTATACTACTGGTATGGATGCGTTGAAAAGTAAGTATATGGGCGGGCATACTAATGCAGAACAAATCGAAATCCATTGATCGACCGTGAAGACATCATCCGAGGCGTAACGTGGGCATATAGAGCGTGCGGGTGGTATAACACGCGAGATGGTATAGTGACATTCAACAACAGCGACGACGCCCCGTGCGGTTTCCAACTCGTAACGGCCGTCGTCGCCCCAGAGATCCCCAATTCAATACGGTCCTGCTTACCTTGCGTGGGGTGTTCACAACCCCGTCTAGAAACACATTGCATCCAAGAATTACACACTTCAGTCGTCCTCGCCCTCTGCCTTGCTCATTCCCGCGCTCCAGACCGTACTCCCACTGCCCCCACTGCGCCGACTGCTCCGGCGGTCCCCGCTCCGGCGCACGATCTCAGTGAACCCGCCGGGGGAGCCCTTCGCAATCTCTACACTGAGTTGCCGCTCGTGTGCGTCGAGCGCTGCGAGAGCGCTCTCCGCCTCGGCCTGCTCGAGTGCCTCCTGCGTCAGGTTCGGCGTCCCCGCTCCGGGATTCGGGCTGCCGGAGAATGACGAGCGCGCAGAAGACGGGTTCGAGGACAATGAGTTCGCACGTCGGAAGAACGAGAAGCGCGAAGACGTCGAGGGCGTGAGCGGCGTGCTGTTGCCGGGCGTGATCGTGCTCGCGGTGACAGGGGTGCGTACGATTTCACCGCTTGGGGATGAGTAGCTCTTGCCCATGGAAGGCATCGCAGGCGACGCAGGCTTCTCGATGCCCATGAGCTTCATGGTCGCGTGCAGGCGCTCGCGCTCGCGGCGGTCGTCATCGTCCTCTTCTGTTTCGAGCTTGCGCGCGTTGGTCACGACCGAGTTCGCGCCTGCCTTGAGCGTAAGAGGGCGGAGATGTGGGTCTGGCCGCTTCTCATCCTTGCCGAACATGGAGAACCTGCTCCAGTCGAAGGAGAGAGAACGCCTGGACGCACGCGTCGAAGCCGAAGGTGCAGGCGGGCCGTCGAGCTTGGGAGAGTTGAGAGCATTCGCAGCACGGATGTCTTCGAACGTGGTGAGGCGCTCTTGCGGCGGCGATGTAGTGGCAGCAGACGACCCGGAGAGCCCGAATATAGCAGACTGAGGCCTGGCCTTCTTCGGAGGCTGAGCGGTCGCGGGATTCGGGGAAGCGGGGATGTTGCTGAACGTAGTGAACGAGGCGGTAGTCGGGGACGCGACCTTGTCGTAGTCGACGGCGAGGACATGCTCGAAGCCCTCCTGCGAGATGATCCTGTCGATGATCTTGGATGCGTAAAGGGAGAGAGCCTTGTTCGCATCCTTGAGGTTCTTGACCTCGCTCCGCAAAGTTTCGATGTCGTTGACCGAACCACTTGGCTCCAAGCCTGCGGCGCCCTCGGACATTGAAGATACCTTGCGGGTGGCATCGCTCTTCCGGCCCTTCTTCCCTTTAGGGTTGATGACAGATCGGTCGGTCTCCAAGGATGCGCGGCCCTCCAGGATGTCCTTGTTTTCTGCGCGACCGAGCTCGGCGGCGAGGTCCAATCCGGGACCGGTGATCGGAAGGTTTGCGAGGGACTCGCCGCGCGGGGCAGGGGAGGAACGAGATGCGGTGGAGGTCGTGCGCCGGCGGCCGCCTCTGCGGGGTTGCCTGGCGGCATCGTCCTCCTGGGCCTCGCGCTCCTGCTGCTCCATCTCGAAACTGGGATCGAGTTCGTGCAGCTCCTCCGCGCGCTCGTCGACCGGATCAAGCACGCTTCTGGCGGTGGTCCTGCTCCGAAGGCTTTCGGCGTCCCTGCCATCATCCTCGTCTCCGGCCTCGCTGTCACTCGGCTCCGTCGGGACGCTGCTCGCGCCCCCGCCCATGCGCATAACGTCAAACTGTCCGCTGAGGGTCTTCTCCCGAAGAAGAATGTTGTACGACTCATTCTCCTCTTGCAGCTCGTTGTTGACACGTTTCAGATCGTTGAGTTGCGTCTGAAGGAGCACGAGGGTGGACTGCAACGAGGTATATGACGTGGACAGCGTCGACAGCTCTAAGCGAAGCGCAGTCATCTCGGCCGGCTCCTGTTCAGGGTCATTGAGATCCTGTTTGGGAGGCTCCGCGACCTCGGCGGGTTGTTCCTCGATGCCTGCCTCCGACTCCGCAACGGAGACGACAGACGGAGACGTGAGGATTGGTGCGGGCTGTTTGCGGGCTTGCATGAGAGACTGTATACGTGACTTCAAGTGCTGCTCGTTGTCATAAAATGACTGCCGTTCGGCCTCGAAAGTCGAAGTCTGAAGGCGAAACAAGTTAACTATGATGTGCGTGGCATTCTATCCATGAACCACATACCTGCTCGTTGTATCGTCGCTGGATATCGCGCTTCTCTTTCTCCAGATCGCGCACTTGGGTACGCAGCTTCTCGATTACTTCTATGCGCGCAGCCATCTCTTCCTCTGTTCGATTTTGGTCGGCATAAAGCTCAGCAAGGCGCGATTCAGCGGCATGGAGAGATGAGGTGAGGTTGTCATTGTCGGTCGTTAGTTGGGTGATGGTTTGCTCCTTGTCCTGCAGCTGCACAAGAAGCTACGGCGGTGTAAGGCGACGTGTCGGAAGAGTATTCCGTAGCACTAACCTTCTCCTTGTGCTCCGTCTCAGCCTTGAGGGATACTGAGAGTGTTTCGCGTGTCTCGCTGCCGTTGAGAGCGGGTGGTTGAGAGGCTCTTATGGACGCCCTGCGTGCCGGAGAGGTGACAGAAGCAGCCGCACGGGGGCCTATTGCTGCGCGTGCTGTCGCGCCTTTGGCGATAGAGGAGGCTGCGGGGGAGCTAGAGAGGGTAGGGGGCGAGCGTCGTGAGGTGGGCGTGGCTCGTGCCGGAGCGGTGGTCGCCATGATGGTATATGATTACAGAATGCGTGTCCGAGAGTCTTGAGAGATGCGAGAGAGACGCGACAGCCCCGCCGTCGACGCTGCAGAGGATGAGAAAGGCGGGGTGAGCTGGCGGAGGAGGGCCAGGGTCGGGGGAGGCGGTCGTTAAGTCTGTAGGCGCCACTTGATCTGCAGAAACAATCACACCCCGGGCGTCTCACCCACGTGGAACAGGCACAGCTCTGCCACCGCCATTAATGCCACAAACGCGTCTTGCCCCTTGCCTCACGCGTCGCGCTGCCGTCTGACGCGTCCTCTCGCCCGTCTCCTACCCATGGCCGACGCCGGCCTCAGCGCAGCCGCGCTTTTGGCAGAAATACACTCCGAATCTCTCCAGTCTGTGAGTGAGTCGATGTGCATGCTGCGCTATCTAACCTATGTTGCGAGCAGCTTCTGGCAGCTGTCTCGACCGAAAGTGAGGCAGATTGCGTGCAATCCATCACATTACCATTCTCCAGACTGACAACCACGTAGCTTCCTCGCCAGGTCTCACGCGGATTCCAGCCCTTGATACCCACCTTGCCGCGGTGAATGCACGGCGCACCTTTCGGGATTGGCCTCTCAACCGGGGTGATGTCGTCGAAATACAAGGTCCAGCGACAGCCGGCAAGACGCACTTTGTCTATCACATGCTCCTGGAATGCCTGCTTCCTGACCGTTGGCTGGATACGGAACTGGGAGGCTGGGGAAAAGCTGCTGTGCTCATCGACACCGATGGCAATTTTAGCATACAGAAACTCCATGAACTCCTCGTGTCTCGCCTACGTCGCTTTCTGGGTGATGAAGATCCCACAGACGTGACGACTCCTTCTATGGAGGACCTGGCGACACAACTCTTACAAAATCTACACGTCTTTCGCCCGACGTCCTCTGCGCAACTGGCTATCACCCTGCTTCATCTTCCAAACTATCACGCCAGTGAACCTCGCCTACAGAATAAGGAAATCGGCCTCCTCGCGATCGACTCTATGAGCGCCTTCTACTGGAGGGATCGGTACACCCTGGAACAACTTCGTGATGCCACCGACAATCCACGTGGTGCATCACCTCCCAATCCACTCTCGCACGTCCTGAAGGCACTTATCACTTTTCGTGCCTCCCACCGGCCCGTTGTCCTCATGACGAACTGGGGCCTGAACCCTATCACGAAGCCTTCCACGACTGGCGCGCCGGGGACGCTTTTCTATCGACAACACCTTCACCCCTTCCCGGCCCCTTTTGAGCCTCACGGGGCCGCCGAAGCCATATCCAGTATTCAGGCCTCGCAGCCTCGCGAGGCAGACGCACCAACGCAGAACCTCACGACTCGCTCGCGTACACCTCAGCACGCCGCACCACCGTTCCCATTACATTACCACATTACTCTTCACCCATCACCCATCGACCCATTTCCAGCGAATTTCTCCCTCTCTGACGCGCTACACCACGAAGACATGCGGGCGGTGCTCGTAAAGAAGGGCGAGATCAGAGGCTTGGTCAGGACCCCTGGCGACGATACCGTTGGGGAGTTCACGATCCGCATTGGAGAGCGGGAGATTCTAGTCGATCCCGACGAGTAGCCTTAACTGTGCGGACGGGATACCGGTGCAGAACCTTGTCGCTATATCGTCGTAGTTGAGGCCTGACTGTTGTTCGCAGGACAAGTGCTTCGCGACATGCGCTATACCCTCATAATCATCACAGGGCATCTGTGTAGGTTCGAGTTCAACTCCCTCTATCGCTCAATATGGTGCACATCCTATTGCGACCATGACGGTCACTGCGCGGAAAATAGTCTTGATATGAGCTACATTCACGTTCATTCAAGGAGACTCATCTCATCTCCCAGAATCGTCTTCGTAAGTAACACCCCTTTGTTCCAGAACGCCGGCTCATCCCTCTATACATGTCCTTCTGTTCAAAGGTTTTCGCGCACGCGGCGCCCATATCCTGATCATGCTGCCCTTGCACCCACCAAGCTTGTCACGGCCCGCCTCAACGGCCCACAAGTCGACAGTGCATCAGTGTTTATAGGATAGCCCGGCTCATGGCCAAAGCCGACCATCTTGTTACGCTGGAGGCTGAGGACAACGATAATGAGTTGGACGGCACCGCGATATGGGAAAGGTAGAAAGTGGGTGGGAGTAGATAGTCGTGGACAAAGGGTGTCAAACCAGGGGAGACCTGCATCAGCATCTATAGCCATGGAAGGATTTCTAGGTATCGCCCCCCTGTTGCTCATTCAACTATAGCGGTGGCCAGTGAATTATCTGCGACATATCCCTCGCACATAGTGGGCCTTTTATATTCTGTAATACGGTTTAATGTCTACACCCTAGAGCTTAAATCCATATTTTACACGACCAACAAATTAGTATAGATTGAGGCCGATCGCACTCAAAAGGTTGATCCATCATTGCATTTATGGTTGGAGGCCTTCTCTGAGATGTCGAAGCTGGACACTTATACAGACACCCAGTACACGTGAAAGCCAACGAGTCGGGTCTGGCAGCTTATTGTCAATCAAAGTGACTGGTATATAGTCAGATAGTACAGACATAAGACAATAAACACAACTACTCTTACAACTACTCTACGAAAGCAAGGCTAGACGATAGGATGTGCGCGACGAGACAGCAAAGAAGGGCATACACAACGAGCCCAGACACTAGTAACACAACAAGAAATATACAAGACCGAAAATCAAAACGCGTCTATAGGGATGGGGGGATAGTACGAGTGGGTCCGAGAGGGAAGAGAAACCAGCAACCAGAGTCTGTCCGGCCGCGGCTCACAGCCGGGTGCACAATCCCTAGCTGGCATAAATCCGGTCGAGCTCCGCCCGGAATTGCTCCTCGACCGCGCGGCGGCGGATGTTGCCCTTCGTCGCCGTGCGCGGGAGCGTGCCCCCGGGCACGACGACCACGAACGCGGGCGACGCGATGCGTTCGTGCAGGTAGCGGCGCGCGTGGAAGTGGCGCGTGCGGCGCACGATCGCGCGCTTCAGCGCCTCCGCGTCGACGTCCCCGGGCACCTTCGGCTCGACGAAGAGCGTGGGCGAGGGCCGCCCGTTGCCGACGACCACGCACGTCGCGACAAGGTCCGCGCAGGTCGCGAGCACGTTGTCCTCGATGGCCCGTGTGTCGCAGCGCAGCGAGTTCTCGGACTTGATCCAGTCGTCGTCGCGCCCGCGCGAGACGTACCGGCCGGGGGCAACTTCGAGGAACAGGTCGCCGGTGTGGTAGTGCCCGTCGGCGTTGCGCAGGGACGGGTGCGGGCAGTCACCCGAGTGCGAGAGGATGACGAGCTCGAGCAGCCGCTGGTTCGCGTCCTCGTACCCGGTCTCGGAGTCGACGTCGGGGGTGGCAATGGGGAAGAAGCCGTAGGCGGTGCCCTCGATGGGGTGCAGGTAGGATGCGTCGGAGCCGCGGCCGCCGACGGAGAGGAGCATCGCACCACACTCGGTGCTGCCGAAGAGGTTCTTGAGGAGGATGCCGTTTGCGTAGGCCCAAGCCTCCTCCTCAGCTGCGAGGGGCAGGCCGGAGTACAGGAGCTCGTCGAGCCCCTTGAGTACGGCGAAAAGAGCTGGGTCGTTCTGCGAGCGGCGGAGATGAGCGGCGAGGAAAGTTGCGAACTGGTTGAGGCGGTTGAGACGGCAGCGGTGGACCATGTCCATCAGTTCCTCTGACGAGAACGCAATCTTGGTGGGCTGGATGGTGCACACCCCATGCTGGAGGTAGCCCATGAGCATGAACGTCTGACCGATGTGGCACATGCTGCCCCTGTAGGTCAAAGTCAATAAGCTAAATTGCATGCGCGGTGGGGTAGGCGACGTACATCCACACGGTAACATCCTGCCTCTTAGGGTTGTGGGGGCGGGTGACGTGCGCCGCCTTCGACACCGTGGCAGTTACCCAATCGGCGGTACACGGAACCAATTTTGGACTGCCCGACGTCGACCCTGAAGTGTGGTAGATCATGACGATCTCGTCGCCGTGAGACGGGACCCATAGCGGCGGCAGGGGAGCGTCCTTGACGTCAACGGCGCAGACGTCGAGGGCAGCCTCGGCCGGTACGGGGCAGTTGGTGACAATGGACAGGTAGGCGGGGTCAAAGACCAGCGCCCGAGCCTCTGCGCGTTCGAGGAGCTCATAGACAACATCGGGGTTTGGCATCCTGAGAGAGAATAGCTGCGGAATATAGCCGGCTCTGGCAACTCCGTAGATGTGCAGCGCGTCCAGGTAGGTCATACCGCCCAGCCTGCGGACACGTTAAGACTTGCGCCCGCAGCTTGTAGGTTGCATTTGGTGACTCACCACATGCCGACGATAGACCGTGAAGGGACACCGTGCGCAGTGAGTGTCCGCGACCAGTACCTCGCGGACTGCTCAACGTCGCTGAGGAACTGCTGGTATGAGATGGGAACCCATTCCTCGACCGCTTCTCCGTCGGTGGATAGACGGGGAACCTTGAAGGCCGCGGAGGAGGAGAAGACCGAAGCGCTGTGCTCGAGGACGGTGAGGTGAGTGTGGTAACCCATTGGAGATGTCGGGTTGGTGGATATCGAGGAAGTGCTGGTCGGTACCGGTCATGACGGTATGGCTTTATACAAGTAGCGGCGTCCATAGGACCCAGCGTGAGCTATGCGGGGCGGTATACGGTTGTCAGGCGAAACAGTCATAATGTCATTTGAGGCAAGTGCCAGGTGTTCCGCTGGCCTTACAAATTGGACAGGCGTCCAGACAGGTACGTCGAGCAGGGGTGTCGATGACAGCGGCGGGGTGGCTCGAGGGCGGGCGGTGCAGACTTGTGGAGGAGTCTGAGGTGAGCACGGCGGTAGTACAGACATCGCCGCCGCCCGGAGTGGGGACGGCATGGGCAGGCTGATAGCGGATGTCAGTATAATTAGCGGACCGAGGGGGCGGGGGAGGAATGAGCGGACCTCTCAGGTACAGCTTGGATCGTTGAGGAATCGCCCGATACAATATGGCACAGATCCCTCCTACATCTGACAGCACTAGCGAGCGTCAGGACATGAAGCCACACAGCCCGGCGGTATGCGAAATATCGATTTTGACATATTCTGTGCGCATTGCCGCCCCTTCATGCACGCCATGGCGCGCTGCTAAACGTGTGTGCCGACCGTGTCAGCTGGCCGATAATTCATTGGCGACCATCGGCGGCGACGGAGTCGGGATGGGACAGGGAGGTGCCAACGTTGAGAAGAAACGAGATGGGAGATGTGGGCGACACACACAACCGCCCGCCGGCGCCTCGAGATCGGGATCGGGGGCGCACCGCCCGGACGAGGAGGCCTCTCCGGCGGGCGTCCCCCGGTCAAGCGAGGCAGACACAACCATTCCTCGCTACGGTCCCGAATGCACGCCCGACGCTAGCTGCACAGCGGAGGAGCGGCCACCGTGCGGATTCCAGTGTTGCGCCCGCCGACCCACGTCGGGCCGCCGTACGCCTCACTCAGCAACATCCCCGCTTCCCTCAATTTTTGTGTGCCACGCGAGCGAGCAAGCATCCAACTGGTACTGGCCTCTCCTTCTCTGTCCACAACCGCTCGGGATGGCCGGGTGACCGACGTCCGATTTTGCGTTCTTCGCTGCGTCAGCAGTCCTCAGCGTGTCCATCTCTCGAAGTCCAGGACACCCTGAGGTCATCGTATAATTGGAACCGGTATAATTGGAACTCACTTCTCTTAGCATTAGGAGGACGGCCATGACGGAGACACGCCATGATTAGCTACGTGCAGCTGACCCGCTTCCGCCAGCTGAGGTATTACTTCTCTGATGATATTGCGAACACCGTCTGATCGATGCGTTCTTTCAAGTTACCTTCAAGTTGTAACAGCCCTACGACAAGTGCCCCCGTAATTGCACCACCTCCAGTCGTACACCCTGGAGATATTGCCAGCTCTCCTCATCTAACACAGCTGCGCAATTCTGAACCACGTCGCAACTCGATACTCAGTCGCGGGCAAGTCGGCGACACCTACCTCAAGCTCGTCTCCAATGGGCCCGCATCTCCCCCCACGCCCCCGTCGCGCAACACAACTCCAGCACATTGCGGCCAGACCTCCTTCGCACGACATCATTCACACCCGTGCCTCCCGACGGCCTTCCCGTACGGATCCCATCTCTCACCCAACCTTACAACGCGTCTCGGCCCGCGAGACAGATTACTCCGATCCCCCGTCTCCTGCCCCTCTCTGCCCGAACCTGTCGATCCGTCACTCCCTGTCTGCAACCCACGATATCGATATGATGGCCCACCGCGTCGCTCCGTACGCCCGCCTCGTTCGCCCGCGCACCCACCACTCGCTCGCTCCCCGGCGCAATCTCCGGGCCCGCTGCGTACGCACTATATCACGCGCACTGCCAGCTGCGCCGTGGCCCTCGCGCGCCCTGGGCGGTATCGATCAGCCAAGAGCCTGCTCCGCAATAAACGTCTGCCAGACATTGCGCCGGCCGCCAGCGTATGTTATCATGACGTCGCGCGGGGTGCGAAGCCTTCGCGCCTCGAGGCGCGGCTTCACAGCACTTAGCAGACCATTCAGTCTTCGGTCTTCCGGGCTTCATTTTTTCATTATGCTTACCCCGCGTGGACAGCCTCCGCAATGTCGTGCTGCGGGCGCATATATCACAGCCCACCGGGAAGGGGGTACGCAGAGCTTGCCGGAGGGTGGTTGGCCTGCAACGGTATGCCGATGCGCGAAGGCACTGATGGTAGTGCACCCGCTGCTGCATATAGGCCCGCCGCTGCACCGAGGACAGAGTTCGCCCCTCGATGATGCCGCCGCCTCCGTTCCTGTCCCGCCGCCCGCGTTCCTGTCCCACCGTGAAGTTGATCATCTTGGCAACAGCGCAAAGCTTCAAGAGCGTTCCTGACGCATCGTTCAAGCTCGCCATCTTCCGCATGCGACTATCCGTGACAGCTCCCAACAGCAGAGAGGTGAGCGGGACGCGATGAACTGTATAGACGAGAGCTCTACTGACGGCATGATATGGTACAGGGGGTGCAAAAGAAGATCGTATAATGATAGGTTCGAAGGCCCGTGCCTCCGATAGACCGAAGCCCAAAGGGTATCATGAGTCGAAGCTCGGGGCCCACGCCGTGCGCCCTGCCCGTTCCCGTATAAGAAAAGCCTGAAGTCCCGATAGAAGAATGCTGAATCCCCTCCCACGCGCGCCTCCCCCGACCCGAAACCGACGCCCGCCGCGCGGGCGCGCGCTCTACGCCTGGTTCGCAGCGCGGACGCTCGGCCGGACCTGCACAGGCGCCGTCTTCTCCGACGAAACATCGGTCGTCTCCTTGTGCGACGGCGCCTCGCAGTCCGTCGCCGGCGCGGCGCCCTGGAGGCGCAGGTCGCGGCAATACTCCTTCAGGCGCCGCACGGCGTCCGCGCCCTCGCCGGAGAGCGCCTCCTGGGAGCGCTTCATCGCGCCAACGCCGATGTCGAGCGCGTCGGAGAGGTCGCTGACGGTGCTGACGTTGATCTCGTTCAAGTGCTGGTAGAAGCCGTTCTCGCCGCGCTCCGCACGCAAGTTGAGGAAGTCCTCGAGCGCGGAGCACATGTCCACAACGTCGTCCTCGTGGCATTGCACGGAGAGGCTTTCGACGGGCGAGTCGGAGAGCGTCGTGAGCGTGTCGACGACGTTCTCGACGGGGAACAGTGGCGTGATATGGATCTTGCGCAGCTTCTTGAGCGGCTTCTCGGTGTGCTTCGCGTGCGCGAACGTCTGCGAGGTGAGCGCGGTGTTGAGCGCGCACTCGTCGACGGTATGCCCGATGTTGCCCATGATGCGCTCCGTGCAGATGCGGTTGTAGTCGTTCGACTCGTGGTAGCAGCTCCCGAGGTCGAGGACTTCGAGGAAGCAGTACACGGGCATGCTCTCCCACTGGGGGTCACCGAGGTGGGTGTCGCGGATGCGGAGCTTTTTGAGGGTGGGGAGGCGGAGGAGGGAGGGGAGGCGGAGTTCACGGCCGAGCATGGGGTGGTCGGGAATGTCCTCGTCTCCTTTCACGACCGGGACGAAGGGGCGAGCGCCGAGGAGGTCGGGGGCGTGCATCGCCGAGCGGGTAACGCGGTCGAGGGAGAGCTGGCGCAGGTTTGGCACGGAGGCCGCGATGGAAACGACCAATCGTTCGCTCCTGCGGGCGTGGGTGAGCGGATGCCGTCAAGCAAAGGGTGGCAGGGAAGACGTACAAAGGCGACCGGGCCTCATCGCCGCAATGATCGATGCACAGCGACTCGAGGGAGAGCAGGTGCTCGAAGCATGGAATCACCGCCTTTGCCAAAGAGGCTGCCAGACTGAGCGTCAACTGCTCCACTTGCGTGCAGTGCGGGAGGAGGTCGACGAGGGCGTCGGTAACGCGGGGGGCCTCTGATCCGGGGGCGGGCTGCGCTGCACGCTTGGTGCAGATGGTGAGTTGGCGTATATGCCGATTGTACGGCTTTGGCACGCAGGCAGCAAATTGTTGCAGCGCCTCGGCGCTCGAGAGGTTCACGCTCTGGATATGCGGTCAGACATACGCGCATGTACCAGACATGGGTAGACAGACGTACGCGGAACAGGGCAGGAATAGATAGGTTGTAGGCCTCACGGTCTACTTTGGCAAACGTCCGGACGTCGTCGAGGTCGAGCTGGTCGACAATAGATAGCTTCATCTCCACTGGCAGGCAGCTCCAGGAGGCGGTGCGGGTGGCGAACATGGCGAGCCTGTTGCTTGAGGCGGTGGATGAGATTGGTAGGCGGGGAGGGCTGGGGAGTGATGGAGACCAGGCGGGAGGGGGCAGGGGTTTTATAAAGATGGAGGACCGAGGTGGTCGGGGAGAAGTGGCTGGGGCACGCTCACTGCTCCGAGCACTTCGGCATCAGCGAGGGAGCGCTTCGAGCGATCATTGCCGCCGGCGTCCAATCGCCCACCCGCGCGCGTGGCGGAGAGTTGGCACTGGCAGTCCCCACGCCTGCTTAGATTTCCTCCGATGTGCGCTCCTCTGACACCCCATCATCCCCACCGACGCCTCGCTTGTGTCGTCCGCCCGCCCCCAGTCGTCCATCAGCCACCTTGTCACGTCGCAGTCGTTTGAGATATTGCCAAACGCACCCGCGTACCACCTTTCCTGTCCGTGCGCGGCCCTGGATGCGCCTCCAGGACATGGCGCCGCACGGGCGTGTAGGCCAGATGTCGCCGTGATCGCCTGCGACTACGGATGCGCATCTCCTTGCTCTCCGGAACAAGGGCGTGCCCTATCAAAGTCTATCTTCGTATACACGCCTTCTGCAGTGCGCGAAGCCCACACCCACATCGGTGTGCACTGGTATGTCGTCAGCGCTGCGCCAGAGCCCCGCTTCCCTCCCTGTTCCGGTCCCCGTCGTTGCTCCCTCCTATCGCGAACGCACCATCCATATGCGTTCGCAATCTCATCCTCCTCCTCCCATCAGCTTCCTCGTACAACTTTGACAGATCGCTACTATGATATCTGCCCCGTGTCTGCCGGCCATCCTATCCCCTAAAGCGCTCGTCTTCACTTCACCGTCGCGGCCGTGCTCTTCCACCGCCAGCCTCCCTTCCCGGATGTGCTCTTGTCGATCTCCTTGTTTCCAATCGCCGTACACGCCGGCGACGGCTCCGACGAACGTCCGGAGATGCCTGTGTAGGCTTCGGGTGCGCGTGCACATACGCAGTCCCAGATTGTCCTGGATGTTTTCTGACGTATACTGCGACGCGGGCGTGTGGCAGACCCGCGACGGCGTTCTCGGACGTGTGGTGGCTAAGAGCGCTGTCACAGGCTCCCGCCGTAGCATACAACTGTCATTGACTGTTCCTGCCCGTGGAGAGCGTGTCCATCTTCCACTTGTCGCAAAGGGTAGCTGCGACACCCGCTTCGGCTAATGGCCTCGCAGCCTCCTCCCCGGCCGCCGGATGCACCGCGCCAGCTGAGATTTTCAGGTCGCGCCGTATACAATGCGTATTGGCGGCAGGTACGGTCGTAGCGTCTCCCCGTCCGACTGACAGCTCGTCCGCAGCTGGCCTGGATCGCCGACGGGTTCCAACGCGCAACACCCCGACAGCACCTGGACGTTGTCGGGCTCCGCGCACGGTAATTGCGCGGGCCGCCGCGCAACATTCTGACACGCTAGCGCCTCCCATCGGCCCCTTGCCCGCGCAGGTAGAGCGCGGCGGCGCTCCGGTGCCCACCGCGCTACGCCAGCAGCACCGTCCCGAAACCGACTGCGAGGATCGCTTTTTGCGGGGGTGGCGGCGCGGGCCACTTGCCCAGCCGGGGCGCACCAGCGCGGCATCCCTCGAGTCGCGACGTCCGGTCCGCGTCGGATTTGTCAGTAGCCCGCCAGTTCTCCAAACTGTATCGCGCTGGACCGAGCTGGATGCTTCGGAGCTTACTGCGCACGGCTTTACATGCCGAAAGGCCATTCCTGTGCGCCCCTTACTAGGATGCGGTGACCGAGCAGGCCTGAGTTGAAGGGCCGTTCGGGATCGCCGTGTCGCACCGTCATGTGTTAACGGCGACACACCTCCGCTGCTGGTCGGCTTCGGGATGCACGCGTCGCATCTTCTACCGCAGCACGGTGTCTTATTTACTTACCCTGCCTTGTGCACTAAGTCTGCGCTCGACATTTTTTCTTCCTGAGGACAGAGCTGCTTTTGCACGCAGCCGCCTCCGACGTCGGATCCGCGCCTACGCATGCCTGTGCCCGCCAGCGCAGATATCTTGCAAACACACGGCTCCCGGACCCGCAGTCTTCTTCGTCCGCCGACCGTACGCGCACCCACTGCCCACACCGGACACACAAACCACAGACGAGGACGCCGGGTACGAACTACGTAGCCAGATCTGGCGATCGCCTTATGTCTGTGTGTCATCGCGATATCGATGTCGAGGACGTCGATGGAAGACGTAGAACATATCTTCCGCTCTGATGGCGCATCAAGCTGCACAGCTTGGAGCCGCCGCTCCATGATCGACATCACGGCACCCCCGCTGCGTCTTCGAAGCTCGGCAGGCGCCAGCCTCGACCATCCAGCCCCGCAGCCGACTCGGACCACCCCAGGCGCGCGGGCCCGCGCCTGCGTAAGTACGTACTTGGTACGTACAGCTAATCGCCGAGGAACTGTATCTGCGCACTAGGTCTGTGTAGTCCACGCTAGACCACCGGCTCACATCCTCAGCATGCGGTACATCCCGACATCGGCGGCACGGACGCTCCGCCGAGCTCGGAAATGCCTGAACCTGGATGAGACAACGCAGTCTCAGGTGGGCCAAGCTGCCACCATCCTCATCCCCATCACCCGCCTCGGAGGTCCACCGCAATCCTTGGATGTCCCGTAACCACGTTTCGCACCGGTTGATGCCGTGATCTCCAGCCCCAGCAGCTCGCGTACTCGGGAATATCATGTGCTGCGTGCGGACGCGCGCGCGCCCGGCCAGCCGCCACACACAGCATACGTCCACCTCCCGCGACGTGCGCATCACCTGTCTGCTCAAAGGCCGGTCATATATCACTGCTATCTTGCGCTATATGCTTTGTTGATTGGGCGCATCGGGGCTGCGTTACATCTAGCGTGCTGTAGGTAGGGTGGGGGGCACACGGTTCGAGGTCGTTAGGGACACAATCATGGAGATGGTGATACATTCGTACAGCTGCTCGACGAAGCGATCATGCGCGAGTAAACGTAAGTTAACCGAGGTGGTAGCCGGACACACTGTGAGAGAAATCGGGAGACGAGGCTTAGCGGGGACTGCGACCGCTCGTGTGCGTAGGTACCTAGAGAATAAAGACCAAGGTAACATGTACAGTATGCGGATGAGAGGATGGTAGGGGGTGTCGCCGGTGTGATAGAGAGGAATGCGGAAGGCATCTAGAACCAAAGTGTTTCTAGCTGCGGGATGGAAGGGTATGCACGCGTTACGCGGTAAGTACAGAAGTCGGGTGGTATTTCACCTTCTCGAAGATGCGGAAGAGCGAGATGAAGAGGTTGAAGCAATACATCATGAGACCGACACCCACCAAACAGATGAGCACTACCTGGTCATCACATAACGTATCACCAACGCCACCTTCGAAGCCATTGACGCCGTTTGGGAGGACTGGACGCGGAAGTTTGCTGTACCAGGAGATGCTGGTCTCGGATGCGCAGGGAATAAGTGAAGTGAAAAAGTTGTCGAAGGAGAGTGCGAGTGCCGCCGACCACGTGCAGATGAAGACGACCTCGAGAAGTGTGTAGGCAAGTTTCCAGGAAGTGTGCCACAGGCCCAAGGGTCGGCCGAAGTATTCGAGCTGCATACACCGGTCAGAGAACGGTAATGTAAAGCCATGTGGAGACGCACGTATACGGCTATCATGACATGCACTAATGTCAGGCAGGCGAATATGATAACCAAGGTGCTGGTGAACGGCCTCGTTCAGTATAAGCATGAAAAGGTGGCATGTATGCTACTTACGGAGAGGCTCCAAGCGCCCCCATGACACCACTCCGTTCCTCGATGATCCGAATGCGGATCGCGATAGCGAGGGCAGCGGTAGTGAGAACGATGTTGCAAAGACGGAAAAGCTGCCACAAAAGCATCAGTACAGAAACCTTTCCATGACATGAATCGAGCCCACCAAGGGAACATAGACGTTATACATCATGTATGCTCTGAACCGTTTTCGTCTCCTTTGCCAAGGGGTTGCTTTCTCGTCATCGTGCAATGAACCAGTATCCAGTGCATGAGGATCGTGGCTTTCGTCTGTCCCAATCGGATGCGAGGACGTCCACGGCGTGTCCCAGCCCGGTGTGCGACTGTGCGACAGCGTGAAAGGGCCACTGGTAGGGGGCATGTCGATGCGCAGACGACTCCGGGGATTCGCCTGTGGCGTGCCCGACTCAGATCCCTCGCGGTCCGACTCACGGAGCGTCGGGCTGCCCTCTTCGTGCTCCTGCGAGCGGCGGAACTGCGATGAAGAGAACCAGGGTATAGACATCGAACGGCCGCCGTCCCGGGGCCGCCTGGGTGGCCGCTGCTGCTCCTGCTCGGTGGGCGAGAGCGGCATGGAACCCGAGTCCATCGGGCGATGTCTTGCGAAAGCCCACCAGCGCGAGGGGCCCGGGTCTTCGGGTGCCGAAGACTGGAGAGAGGCAACATCGGAGGGGCGGCGGAAGTCTGGGAAATGCCTCGCGCCTTCGTGCGGTTCGTGCTCGCCAGGGGAGGGAGGCTCTTCGCGTGCCCACGCTAGAATTTCAGACAATCAGCTGGCGAGCTGCAGTACTGAAATACATCCGAGAACGAACGTGGAGCGGTATTGATGTAGGTTTTCACGGTCGAGGTGGCGGCACGAGAACTGTGGACGCTGTGGGACTTGGAGAAGGAGGAAGCTGAGGCCGATGGGGGTTGACCATCGTTGCTCATCGGTGCCTCAAGGGCGAGCGGGGTGGAGAAAGGAGAGGAAGATGACGGGGGACGGGATAGCCTGCGCGCAGTCCGGCGCTGTGAGAGGGGGAGAGGTCAACCGGCATGCCTCCCAGCGCTCGTCCGGCTCATATACCTCTCTTCTCGCTCTCCGTCTCTCTCTGCGCGGCGCTCCGTCTCCTCATCAGCCGATCCTTCTTGCTCTATATCTGCACCGTCTAGCTCGCAATCACGTATTGCTGCACACATGGACGAAGCTCTTCCGTCCATACAGACGACGGGCGTCGGATCCCGTTTCGTCTCGCAGTCCGAGCTCGAAACCGCCAAGGCCAAGCGCGACGAGCAGTGGAAGGCCGCCTACGCCAGGTAGCTATGCCGCCCTATTCATTTGTGCTGCGACCTCTAACGTCATACAGACTGGGCCAAGAGCCTCCGCCGCAGCCCGCAGACGATGCATTTGACGGCAGGAGCCTTGCGGAGGTGCGCGTGCCTCCTTGTTGTTAATCCTGAGACCGGACCATAACACCTCTATCTCCCCCAGAAATTGGCTGCGAACAGAGTAAGCATTGCCCCGGGCGCGTGCAGCATGGGGCTTATGCATTTCAGGCAGCCAAACAAGAGGAGTGGGAGGAGCGCAATAAGCTAGGTGAGGCTGTCCTCCCCGTCCCATCTCCGCAGCCCAACCCGCTAACTGCTGCCATTGACAGGGAACCAGTTCCGTGCGCTTGAAGAAGATGAAGTGCTGTTCCTCGACTCTGTACTCGAGAAACAGAGAGAGGAGGAGCGTCTCCGGAAGGAGATGGACGGCGAGGAGCTCAAACACTTTCGGGAGTAAGCCCATTCTTATCGGACGACCGGTGTCCCCGGTATTCACATCCCACAGAGCGGTCGCCGCCCGAGAAAGTGCAACAAACAAACCACCTCCCGTAGGCGCGGCCGTGGCCGCAGTCAGCCCACCACCGGCCACGAAGCCGAGCACTGCAAAGCCGAACGCCGCTCCCGTGAAAAAGGATGCGAAGAAGGCCCTGAAGGGCGTCCTGGTCAAGAAAAAATCGAAATCTGCTGCGCCCAGTGCATCTGCCGCTCCGGAAGGTCAAACGACCGAGGAAAAGAAGAGCAAAGCCGGTGAAAAGGCCGAGGGGGACGAGCGCGAAGCCAAACGGCGAAAAGTAGCTGATAGCTGACCAGCCATCACGTTCTTCTCCGACTACTTCACTCTGCTCGTGCTTTCACCTGGACGAACTCTGGGTTTGTATCATTATCCGCTCATCTGTCGAAGTTTGTGGTATGGTAGCTAGATCCTATGGCAATACAACAATCCTCATACATTGTGCGGCGAAACTCGGAAACCGGTAATCCTACTAAGATCACCCTCGCCTGGTCACTGGACTTGGTGTAGGCGTCCACCTCATCTTCTGAAGGTCCCTCTCCTTCGACCTCTCTCCTTCCCATCCAGATAGACGTCCCATCGCGTCCGCCCGTCTAGAAGCGGCGGTACCCATGGTCGACCTGTCCAGCAGACGCCTCGCGGCGGGCGTAAGCGAACCAGGTGCTTCCGACTTGCGCGGGGTAAAGGACGGGGGAGGCATGGAACCTCTCCGGGCGGCGCCGCTCCCCGACAATCGCGACGAGCCCGGGAGGCCTCCAAGCAGGCCGGCCTTCGCGCGCAAGCTTTTCGACGCGTCATTCGACAACCTGTGCGAGAGCCGCTCTCTCGACGACGGCTCGGCAATGCGGAAGGGTGTTGCCGGGGTAGGGACGTCGGCAGGATCATCGGACTGTGACAGGATGCGGGGAGTCGCGTTCAGCGTCCCCCACGTCATGAGCTGCTTTACTGCGGCAGGCCCCAGCTCCGAGGGAGTAGGAGAGGGTATGGAGGCTACTAGTGAATGGGTGTCATTCGTGGGAGACCTCGGGCAATCTGAGTGTATACTTGTCAGTGGGTGGTACGCGGGAACAACGTCTGTGGTTTGTCACTTACATGGTGTGCCTGCAATGGCGGCATCGATGCGGCTGCGAGTTGGGCTCGGAGGTGCCGATATGGACTGGTCTGGCTTATCGTCTTGCTCCGGTAGCCTCGTGTTCGTATGCTTGATGGCTTTCGGAGGTCCCTTGGCAGCCTCCACGGTGCTTGCGGCAGGTGGATGGTACGGGGAGACGTCAGCGTCAGGAGAGAACATCAGAGCGTTCCGCGCCTGGTGTCAAATTAGCACATCCATCCACTCGGCCGTGGTACGTTTAGTGTATTGAGGCGTACCTTGAAGCTCCACCCGTCTACACCAGCAGCGCGTGTGTCCTTCTTCGGAGCCATTACATCGACAGCCATGTCCTCGTCCTTCCTTGGAACTATGACAAGGGCCGACCCGCCCTTCTCTGCCAATTTCCCCTTCTCCGCGGCTGTCGGCTCTTTGTGCGTCCCGTCCAAGAGGTCCTCCACCTCGTCTTCGTCCTCCTCATAGACCACCACAGGCTCCGCGGGCGCAGCTTCGATAAGCCCCGCTGGTGCCGGTGCATCTATCCTGAGCCGCTCCCTTACCCCTGGTCCGGGAGGCGGCTCGAGTAGCATCCTCTCCCTGCCCTCGAGCATCCGGTCCCTTTGTTCCTCCACCCGGCGTTGCGCCGCCCATGCCCAGCCGTACTTCTCCTTCCGCCGCCTGTTCTCCTCGTCCAGGATCTGCGTGAAACTCGAATTGTCCTCGGACGTGTAGCGCGCCTGGAAGGCGTCCAGGCTCATGTCCGTGTCAAGGCGAGCCCGTTTCGCGGGGCCCTCGCCGTCTCCGCGCGGGGTGCGCAAGGGGGTGTCCGATGGGCCAGCGGCGTAGGGGGTCTGCGAGGGGGTCTGCCATGGGCGGCCCCGGCGCGACACGGGTGTCTGCAGGTCTTCGAGACGGCGCACCGACGCCTGGATGAGGACTGGGTCTTGTGACCGGAGCGCGTCGAGGTAGTTGTTTGTGGCATCGATGTGGACCAGAGACGGAAAGAAGTCTCGTTTGATGATGCTCGAGAGCGCCTCGGTGTACTCGTCTTCATCGAGAACCACTTGCCGGTTGAGGGATCGAGCGGGCTGTGAGCTCGAGGAAGCTCCCGGGGTCATTGACATTGCGGCGTATGCAGATAGGTCCAGCAATGCAATACGTCGGCGTGATGGGTGAGCTTGGGAATGGCAAGTTGCTGTCGGGAACCGGATGGACAGTAACTTAAGTGGAGGAACGGGTCAGAGACTCAGAGTGCCGGACGCTTGTGGCTACACGCCCAAGCGCCCACAGTGCACCCTCGTTCGAAAAAGGAAGGCGAGAAGGAAAGATGCGTACCTCGTCGACTGGAGTCAATTGCTACACGGATTCAAAATGACTGAAAGTTCATCTTGTTAGCTCAGAAAATTGGTACGATGCGGCTATAGGCCGGCTTGGTATACATAGTTCAAGGAGCCGATGTGATTGCACAGTAGAATATATTATACAGCGCCGACACCATTACAGCTATACTCTGCTTGCAGCTCCAGCGTGGCCGTCGTAAGCTCTTCCACGCACTAGTATCTCGGCGGCTGCACCAGTCTATCGAGAATAGCGGGAATATCGTCATAAGCGTCATTGATAAGTGAGACGTGGGGTGCAGCTATGGGGGGACCCGGCCACCGGGCCCGCTACTGCAGTTGCTGTATCGTCAGTTCGTAATCGCGGTAAGGAGGGAGGGGAGGAGATTATGTATGTACGGGTGAGATGGCAGAGGGAAACATATAATCATCGCAAGGAACAAGACCAAGGGATAGCACGATATGGATAGAAAAGTAAGAGAGTGCACGGGGAGGAGGTGCAGGAGGAGAGCATGGAGGATAACACGGCAGCGAAACGGACAAGCCTTCAGTTCCGGCCGTACAGCATGTTGGTACTCCCCGATCGCGGTCGCGCCTTCGCGGGTGGGAGTCCCTCTGTATCGCTTCCTCCGCTTCGCCGTCCTGACACCGAGGGCTTCCCGATACGGCTCTGGGCGAGTGCCGAAGGTGGTGGTAGCTTCGGCGCTCGGATAGTGACATTGGAATGGGTGCTGTAGCTCGGAGAGTCTAGGACGGGAGATCGGATAGTGCTGGCACCGAGGGACGAGCGCTTTGGTTGACTGTATGCGCCCGATCCGGGGCCCGTCGAACGCTTCAAACCTGCTCCGCCATAGATACTCGCAGAGGGCACCGGAAGGAATGTAGGCGTCGATGGTCGCGACGAAGGGGTAGGGATAGAGCTGGTAGTGCTTGTAGTTGCGTTGGTGCTGACACTGCTCCGCCCCTCCGTCGAGACCGATAGCCGCGACTGCGGACGCCGAAGCCCAGTGGGCATGACACTTTGAGACAGAGCGCTGGTAGTCCGACTGTTGCTCCCCGTTGATGATGGTGACTCCAACGAGCTGGATGATACAGCGCGAAATGCAGTAGGGGCAGTGGGGCTCGAAGTCCGCCGCCGCTCCTTCTCCTTGTCCTTCACCGGTGACGGCGAGTCCTCCATGATGAGCACCCATCCAGACGTGTCCGCGCCCGGGGTTCGTTTGAAGTCGCCATCTGAGTCGATGCTCTGCCGCCGCGACTTTGCGACGGCGGGGCTAAGACGATCGTCGTGCGATGCGCGGGAAGAGGAAGTCGATGGGACTGGTGAAGCTGATGAAGAAGAAGCTTTCGTAGGAACAGGGGGAGGCGGCATTGCGTTTGCCGACGTTCGACTAGTGACGCTGCCCATACGCAACCGCGGAACACGGGTGTGAATCTTCTGTTCGAGGACCCTCACACGAGCCCTCATCTCCGATACCATTTGCACGCCTCGACTCCTAGATGCTGTGGAAGGGACACCGCCGGCGGTACCCGCAATGCTCGAGTTCAGGGTCGTAGTAGCACGAAGAGCGGCAGGTCTCGGGACGGGAGTTCGAGGGGGAGGCAAGCGAGAGGGGGAGAGACCAGGCAGAGTATTAGATCGCGCGATAGCAGACATGCCGCCCTGAGGAGTGGAGACGTTGGCGCGTGGTGGTTGGAAACCGGCACGTTGGAGCATGGATGTGGGCGTAGAGGGGTTGGCACCCTTGGTTGGGCGGGGCGAAACGATGGAGATCGGGGTGGGGAAATCCTTGGCGGGTGTTTCTGGTGGGGGAGTGAGATCTGCGAGGCAGAGATCTGGGGGAGTTGGGACGCTGAGAAGGTCCTCGTCCGATAACGATGGTGTGGCGTTGGGTAGTGACGATGGCGTCGAGGAATTCACGGAGGTCGTTGAGATGCTGTTGGCACGCTGCTGGGCGGCAGCCAATTGGTCTTTCAGAATCGCAATTTCTTCGTTGGCATCTGCGCAAGAAACAAGGGATGAGAGGGTAAGCGCCATTGGTGTGACCAGGACTTACCTCTCAGCTCGTCCTTCACTCGTTGACCTTCCTCCTCCATATTGGCCTTGTCCAGTAACTCGTGCTCCAGGAGGATCTTCTCCTCCAGCACCCGCGCATACTTCTGCTCCATATCGGCCAAACTGGACGATATCGCCCGTTCACTCCGCTCCAAGTCGTCGTTGCCCATCTCTAGCTCTCGTAGCTGCACCTTGATCTTCTGGTAGTCTTGCCGTAGCTTGTCCAATTCGCGTTGAAGGGAGGTTGTCGTGGTGTTGTGCGTCGTTTGGAGAGACATAAACTTGGTCTGCGGCCGCGTCAAGGACGCTGCGGGGAGCCACCTCAGGAATACGCACCTTCCAATCGTCCCTCTCCTGTTCCGCCCTAGCTACCTTGACTTTGAGCTCCTGTTGAGCCTTCTCGGTCCGCTCCAGCTCGCGTTCGAGTTCCTCCTCTAGCTCCTTGCTTGAGTGGTGGAAGTCGTCGAGTTCGGCGCGCGTTTCTGCCAGCATATCGGCCACCTCGAGATACTTTGACTTCCAGTCCGCCCCCGGGGAGGAGAAACTGCGAAAGGGGACAGGTCAGTACAGGGGGAGGCGCATGTGCGGGCGCAGCAAGTACTTGATAGAGTTGTCGTCCATGGAACCCATTCTGTCCTTGCGCAGGATGTCCGTGGCTTGCAGAACAGCAGTCATAACGTAAGACGGTTATGTACAGGCAAAGACAGAAAGCCAGGAGCCTCGAGGAAAGCCAGGAGGCGGGAACCAAGGGGAGACCAGAACCAGTGCTTGCGGTGAGTGAACAACCCCCGTCAGCCCCGAATAGTGAACTTGTCGTTCAGCGGCCACGCGAGCCTCCTGCCTTTTGTGGCCAACACGTGGGGGTCGCGTCGCACGTGATATGCTTCGACGCGCCTAAGCTTAATGGGCGCGTCTTCCCTACCCCAGCGCGTTGTGTGTGGCCTGGACAGACACGCAGACGACAGTATTCGCACAATTCATCAGACCTGGTCGGTGTGAGACTACCGAGTTCGCTCCCCTGTCCATATGGCTGGCAACGAGCATACGTGATAAGGAAGCGAGACGGCACTAACATTACATACAATAGACCGGTACATCGAGTAATCTCCACTACCATAGCTACATGCCTTCCGGCTTAGCGCATTTACGCTTCTCGATTTTACCGGTCTTTGGACAACGCATTTCTTGCCACGAGACGGGTTCCATCGTGGCACCTGGAATGCGAGTTAGAGCAAGCTGGCGGCAAAAACAGCTGACGGCCTTACCAGCTTCGCTAGTGGCGAAAATAACCCCAAGGTCATTCCGAGCAGTGGTGACATAGTAGCTGCGAGCATCCCCCAAAGAAAGCTGGAAGGAGGGTAAACAACACCATAACGTCAAGAAGTGGAAGCTACATACCACAAGACCTCTAATAACGTCCCCTCCACGAAAACAGTCGGCAATTTTTACTTTGTCCTTCTCGGTCGCCCGGACATCTTGCACACGGATGACGCCAGTGAACTCTTCGCCTGCCGGTAGAGGCACGCCGTCTACGACACTAATCGACAAAACAGCCTGCAGAGGCGACAAGCGGGTGACAGAGCCAAGCACGACGGAGTTCGGAGCTGGTGGGTGAGGGCGCGTGCGCTTGATTTCCAAAGTCTGGCGTAGCGACAAGTCCACGGCGTTCGCACGAGAGACAAGAATATTCAGAGTGGTCCAAGACGAGAGCGGCAGGAAAAACCAACAGATCCTGAGTACTGAGGGACGCCGACGAGACTTGCCCTGACGGTGCCATCGCGGATGTAGGTACCGCCGCCGAGCTGCGGGACAGGCCCCCGCGGGAGCGGGATTGGCTGGCCTGGGAGAACGGTGTCGGACGACATTGGTCGAAAGAGAGAACGGATGGGGGAGGGACGGATAGACGGTTAGGCGATGTGCGCATCTGGGAGCTCCGAGCCTGCCCGAAGAGCGACGCGCCGGCTGAATTTGTGCGTGTTTACGCCCCCCAACGACGTATCGCGTACCACTTTTCTGCGTCTTGCCAGCTGAGCCCAGCATCTCGCCCAAATCTCGCCCTTCGACTCCGTGTCGCCCTCGCCCCCTCTCTCGTCCGCGCAATGGCCTCCACTCTCGCCCGCACCGTCTTCGCTAGACGTATGTACAGTTCCGTCTCGTTTCCGCGGAGCTGCAAGCTATAACTCTGCACTCCGTCAGGCTTCCACGTCTCGGCCTCCCGCCATGCGCTCTCCAAGTTCACCATGCCGGCAATGAGCCCTACCATGACGGAGGGTGGTATTGCATCATGGAAGAAGAAGGAGGGTGAGTCCTTCGCGGCTGGAGACGTCCTGCTCGAGATCGTAAGTCGCGTGAACAGCCGAGCATTCCGAGAATGCCCTATAACTTAGCGCGTTACAGGAAACCGACAAGGCTACCATCGACGTTGAGGCGCAGGATGATGGCATCTTGGCCAAGATCATCGTGCGTCACCCGTGATTTTCGCCGTCCGGTGTCGCCTGACGTGTCTTGCTGTACAGGCCCAGGACGGTCAGAAGGGCATTGCCGTTGGCTCGCCCATTGGTATTATCGGCGAGGAGGGTGACGACATCTCTGGCGCTGAGCAGCTGGCTGCTGAGTCTGCCGAGCCTGCTGAGAAGCCGAATGCGGCGGAGAAGGCTCCCGAGGCACCCAAGTCCGAGCCCACCAAGACGGAGGCCCCCAAGCAGGAGACGAAGTCCGAGCTCCCTACAGGTGACCGCATCTTTGCCTCGCCTATCGCGAAGAAGATTGCTCTCGAGAAGGGCATTCCCCTCGCGAAGGTCAAGGGTACTGGCCCCAACGGGCGTATCATCCGGGAGGACGTCGAGAAGTACCAGGCACCTGCCGCGAGTGTATCTGCGGCTCCTTCCGCGGCTCCCTCGCCCTCTGCATCCCTTCCCGAGTACACCGACACCCCCGTCTCGAACATGCGCCGCACCATCGGCACGCGTCTCACGCAGTCAAAACAGGAGCTGCCCCACTACTACCTCACCCTGGACATCAACATGGACAAGGTGTTCAAGCTCCGTGAGGTGTTCAACAAGACCCTGGGCGACAAGGACAAGTCGGCGAAGCTCTCGGTCAACGACTTCGTCCTGAAGGCCGTCGCGTGTGCGCTCTCCGACGTTCCCGAGGCTAACTCGGCGTGGCTGGGCGAGGTCATCCGGCAGTACGTTCAGCAATATAATGATCAGCGCGTGTAGAGACTAACTATGCAACAGATACAAGAAGGCTGACATCTCTGTCGCTGTCGCGACGCCCACGGGCCTCATTACCCCCATCATTAAGGACGTCGGCTCCAAGGGTCTCGCGTCAATATCGTCTGAGGGCAAGGCGCTTGCGAAGAAGGCGCGCGACGGCAAGCTCCAGCCCCAGGAGTACCAGGTACGTTCATCAATACGTCGACAGCCGTGCACACAGGTACTAACCGGCTATTAGGGTGGAACCTTCACTGTTTCCAACCTTGGCATGTTCGGCATCTCGCACTTCACCGCCATCATCAACCCCCCTCAGTCATGTATCCTCGCCGTCGGCGCGACCCAGCCCACACTGGTCCCCGCACCCGAGGAGGAGCGCGGCTTCAAGGTTGCGCAGATCATGAAGGTCACGCTGAGCGCGGACCACCGGACGGTCGACGGTGCGGTCGGCGCGCGCTGGTTGTCGGCGTTCAAGGGCTACCTCGAGAACCCCTTGACGTTCATGCTCTGAGAGGGATACGGGGTCCGGGCTGGGGCTGCAAAATCGTCCTTCGTTGACATCCATAGACTTGCTACGTCGATAGTACACTTTTGCCTATAGTTACTCACGATACCGCCAGGGTGCTGGGTTTACCAGCAACTTGTAATGTTTCACGTCGTTGCTGTTGTCGGACCGCTGTGTGCGCTATCCAGCATGAAATCTTTCGTATGCCGTGGGTCGTTGATGGAAGCAGCTGTAGCCGGGACAGACTTTGAATGACGAGCGCTAAATACATGACACTTCGTACGGAGCGCCGGCGCGTCGCGACGCGTCCCTGAGCAGACGCGTCGACCACCGCCGGGCTTCCTTCAAGTTCAACCTCGACGCGTCGTTGTTTGACCAGTTCACCCTACATGCCCCCCAAAACATCCTGTCAGACCGAGCAAAACCATACCTACCTGTCGATCCTAATTGTGGCGCATATACGCGCAGGCTCACCCTCAGACACTGTGGCTTGAATGGAGCCAGACTTCATCAGCGAACAGGTGAAGAACGTTTGGCGCGTCATAGCGGCGAACGCGAAGTTGATTGCGGACAAAAAGCTCACCATAGAGGTATGTCGCTGGGATGGTCGTGAGACTGGCTGCTCATTCCAAAATTCGCAGGGAGCGTTTGTAGACCCAAATTTCGTTCTGGGCCAAGCTGTCGCCCTTCACCACGCTGTCCTCGACAGCGTGAACATCCAGCAAAACATTCAGCAGACCGTGAAGGACGGTTCCCACCAGGTAAGCGTCCGTAAAGTAAACAACCGCATTGGATGTGCGAACGTCTGATATGTATAATATATGTAGCAGTCCGTCATCATGAAACCCGAATTTCTGAGCCAACAAGGGAAGGCGCTACAGGTCGTGATTGACGACAGCGCGCGGCTTCAAGACTCGAGCAAGACCACGCATTCGGAGGCGAGCTTCACACTAGACACCATGTGGCCACATATACTCAGTTTCCTTCTAAACAGCTCACAAGCCTAGGGGACATGTTCGTGCTCGGCCTCGTTTCCAACTTGCGCGACGTGATCTCCGACAATGCCCACAGAGCTAGAGAAGCTAATATGCAGCCTAACCTCGTGAGTGCGGGATGTGGCTATTGACTCATAATACTGACTCTTTGAGGTGCAGTTATACATGGCTCGACCGGACTTTACGGCACAACTGGCCAAGTCGTATCATTCCGTGATGACTGCGTATATATGCCAAAAGAGAGGCTCTGACGTTGGGCGAAGCGATGTGAGCACATTACCTTCCATGTTTCCTTACCATATAAAGCTGATAGACCGATGCCAGCAACTTGCTGCAGAGCGTGCACTCCTTGAATACAAGACGCAAGTCGATGCGTCCATCACAGAGAAGTTCGAAGCACTCTCAAAGGTTGCCGGACTGGAATCATCCGTCGCTGCGCTCCTGAAGGAGCGTGACGAACTCTCGGCCCACACGAAAGACGCCGTCGACGCGGCCCAGGGACGCGTCCACAAGCTTGAAGAGGAGTTGGCACGCTTGAGCTCCGAGCATCTTCGGAGTGGCTCCATGGTATTGCAGTCTCTCCCGTCATTCGATTGCCGATACACTTATACCACCTTGCGTAGGCGCAGGAAAACAGTTCCGAACTTGTGGCCCTGAAGGAGGAGCACAAGGCCCTTGTGCAGAAATGCGAGGAGCAGCGCAACGCGGCTGCATTGGCCGTCCAACAGGTCTTAGTCTTGACCGAGGAGAGGCGACAACTGCAGCTCGATCATGATAGACTGGCCATTGAACTCACTGACACGCGAGCGTCCTCCGAAACGTTCTCCCTTGACCGTGCCAGAGAACATGACCAGATGAACACCACGGTCTGCACCATCTCGCTCGACCTCCATAGTGTCGTATATTCATCCGCCTACAGATCGCTCGCTTGGAGGATACTTTGCAAAAACGTGAAGCGGTGATGAGCTCTCTCGCGGAAGAGAAGACACAGTTAAGGATGGCGCTCGATTCGGTGAAGGCAGATCTTCAGGCCACCAGCACTCAAGTAGGTTATAGTCACGCATCCGCATGCCCGCACTCCTGACAGTGATCCTCTTGTAAGCTATCGGCTACCGTAGTCCAGTGCGATACCTGGAAGGCCACGTTAGACGACGTGCTTTCCCGCCAGACCACCGACATCGACAACATCCGGCAAGATGCCGCGAAGGAGAAAGAGTCTGCGGACGTTCTGGTATGTAGCGCACATGTCATTCTCATATTTCCTTCTATTCATGTGAGGCTCGCAGCTAGGGAATGCAGTCAAGAAGATCGAGGAGCTAGAACTTCGGCTGCTGCAGAAGGATACCGAGGTCAGTAGTACCTACCAAAACAGCCGCGACCTCCCACTCACGAAGCATACTAGATTTCAACCTTGCGCGAAGCTGCTAAGCAGCCAGCTCAGCAGCCAGCATTTGCATCGCCAGTCAAGCTCCCAGCGTCGCCGCCTCCCTCGTCCAGGAAGCGGCCAGACAACGGGAAACGACCGGCTGCTGCGTCAACTTCCGCGGGTGGTGGCTGGACTCTGAACCTCGCGACCCACGGTTCCCCTCTGCCTCTCAGCCGCGTTCAGGAATTAGCCACTTTGCCTGAGGTTGTTGTGGACCTGGGTCCTGGGCAGGCCGCTCCTGCAATCTTCACTCGCCAATCGCTCAGTTCTATCTTGGGTGGTTCCATACAGGGGCTGGTGGTTCGGTGAGGTCGTTTGTAATTCATGATGTTTGTTCTCCCGAACTGATCTTTACGCGTCGTATCAGCTGCACCGAGAGCGCAAGCGATCTTGCGCGTGAGCACGGTATACAAGATTACCTGTGCCCTAACATGGACCATAACGCGTGGTCTCCTGCGGGACCCGGTAAGCACGGTTACATGCAAGTCGGCTTGGGCCGAGACAAGAGGCTCTTCAACGACGCCGGCGACTACCGACACGTCTTCGTCGGCGCGGGCAAGCATTTCCTGTACTGCGGCTGGTACCACGTCCTGCGCGTCGAGCCGCTCACGAAGGAGGAGTGGGAGACCCTGCCGCCGAAGGTGCGTCACATCGTCATATGTCTGCGCGATTCGAATGCCGAACGAGCCCTCGCGCAGGTGAAGCAAACGTACTCGGAGACGACCGTGAGTAAGGAGAAGTCGGCCGAGCTCAAGTCGGTGCAGCAGGTGCTCCGCATGTACAACGAAGGCGTGCTGCGCGCGCCGTGCGTGCGCCTTCAGTGTGTGGAGTTCGACACGGCGTTCTACCAGGAGCTCGCGCGCGCGAACGACCAGTTCTTCCAGCACAGGCCGCTGCAGATGCGCCCGTCGGCTCACAAGGGCGGGGCGGGGCCGTCGAAGCGGCGGCGCGTTGACAAGGAGAGTACACATACTCTGGTCGATGATAGCGAGGAGGAGGTCAGCCTTGCGTTGGTGACGAAGAAGAAGACCCTGGTGGCGACACCATCGAGCACACCCGCGTTCTCGTCAACGAGCCAGCTGAAGGTCGACGATACGGTAGACACCAAAGTGGACCTCACCACTTCGGAACTGCCGCCGTCTGTTCCGCCGGTCGACGTCAACGTCACGCCAGGGGCCGGACCATCGACCATGCGTACAGCGCCATCAACGGGGTCCTCGACTGTACCCATGCAGTCTGGTTCAATCAAACTACGCATCCCTCCCCGCAGAAGTGTCAACGGGAAACCCCTCATACCCGACGTGCTGGAGGATGTTATCGAGTTGTCGGATTTGTCTTCCGAGTCGGACGATGATGACATGTACGCAAACTGATAGGATGATGCCGCTGACTTTTGTTTTTCTTGCTGTCGACCATCTTGCTTTTGCTTTCCCGCCATGCTTTCTTGTACATGCTCTTTGAGACCGCGTTATAGCTTTGCGATTGTACCCCATCCTAATTGCTGCATATCTTGTACATACACCGTCACGTTAATTGTTCCGTACCAGCTCGTATAATGTATATACTCTGCCATCAGTTCGATGGAAGCGTTGATACCATCCTGTCGTAGAACTGTTGTACTGCTTCCACTATGCCTTCGTGGTACTTCTCAATTGTCTGACCCGCCATGCCTGGAGCGATTTGGGGATCTCCCCGCACGAGGCCTTCCAGCGTCAGCTTGGTGAACTCGACAAGAGGCATCCAGACCTTCGCCAAGAAAGGCGTCAGGCCTTGGTCTATAAGGATGTCATCAGTAACGGTTCCTGTAACACACTTTCCAGTACTCACGATCGTGCAGCTCAGATTCGACCAGCCTGTTCACACACGGACCTCAGTTGTTGAACAATGTTATGTGCAAGGCTTACTTACGGAGGCAGAATCTCGATAACCTGAACTTGCGTCTTGGAAAGTTGAGCACGCAGAGACAGGGCGAGAGAATGCAGTGCGGCTTTTGTGGCCGAATAGTTCGCCACGTTTGCGAAAGGCAGAACGCCGAGCGAGGATGTGATGGGAATAATAAATGAAGGACGGCCTTCATCCTGGAGAAAAGATGAGTGTTGTTAGTGCAGGGTGGATACCGTGTATTCGATGTGCATACTCACGCTGAGCTTCAGGAAGTGGGGCAGGAACAGCACGATCAACTTGAAGATCGACAGATAGTTCGTCGAAATTTCGTCCTGGAATTCTGAGAATCGCTTAGCTCGCACTGCGTGATGAACGGGATGCGCTACGTACTGCTCAAGTCGATAGTCTCCGGTTGCGTGAACTTGAAAATATGCTGTATCCCGGATGAGAAAATAACGGCGTCCAACTGCAAGATGAAACCGTGAGTCAATGCCGTATAGAAGGGTATGGTGAGACGCGTTCGAACGTACGTCTGGGTATTGTGACAGAGTGTGCTGAACGAACTCCTTGAGCGTATCTTCGCTCGACGTGATATCGATACGAGCCGTCTTAATCCTCTCGCCCTGCTTGGATATCTCGTCAAGTCGCTCCTGACGGCGCCCAGCGACGATCACTGTCGGATTGGAGTCAAGGCCGTGGAGAGCGAGGGCGAGATCGCGTCCGATGCCAGAGGTAGCACCGAGAACGAGGATGCATTTCGCATCTTTGATACCTGGCATAGCGGGAGTACGGTTAGACGATGAGAGAATGTGAGAAAGAGTGTGCAGGAGGTACGTACATGTCCGTGGTATATATAGCGTTCGGGGAGGGACCGATGGAGGAGAGATCCAAGGAGAGATCGACAGCAGCAGCACTAAACAGCTATGACCGCACCGCTTCCCGCGACCCCGCGCGCGCCTACGTACTACTGCACATCCCACCTCCTCCCCCCGCCCAGCGTTGCCGAACCGACGCGCAAGCCACATGACAACTCCCACAGAAATGGCCGAACATCCAGATCAATCGCCAGACCGCAGCGTGGACACGGTCACTACATCCGGCCCCAGCCAGGTGGACCTCCAAGAAGACATTCGGGTATGTCGCGAATCTCTACAGCCGGTCCTTCTCGCCTCACAACGATATAGACACGCTTGGGACATGCAGAAGAGCTCAGGAAAGAGGGGAACGAATCCTTTCGCGCTAAACGATGGGATGAAGCCCTTGCTTCGTATAGAGCGGCACTTGGCCGCCTGCCCAAACTGCCCGAAGCTCTGTCGCTTAGCAAGGACAATGGCGCAGAACCAACTGCAGATGAAGCTGACAACGACGCGTCAGACCAAGATGTGGGCATGCAATCTACGCCGATAGACACGCAAGCCGAAGACAAGCATGAAGGAGTCAGCTCAGAGACTGATGCGGAATGTGCGAAAGCGAGGGCCATCATCAACGCTAACATCGGCGCATGCTTCATGAAGCTCGTAAGCCTAGGTGCTATCTCCACTGCCGCCGCTGACAGCTATAGTTACACAGGAAGAATATAAGGAAGTCGTGACCGCTTGCACCCAAGGTGCGCAGGAGAAGCCTAGAAGATATGGTCATCCAATTCTGCTGACTATGTCTGCGTGATCAGCACTACAAGATGACCCAAGATATGTCAAGGCCTTACAAAGGAGGGCGACTGCCCATGAACAACTTGGCTCTTGGTCGTCTCTTTCTAGCGCACAGGAAGGTCCGTGATCGTCCAGTGTTTTGACTGCAGTAAGCAGAGACCCTTCTGCTAGATTACAAGCAGTTACTTGAAATTCTCCCCGCATCTTCCCCTGACCTCGTCAATATACGTCGGGCCTTGGTCGCTCTTCCTCCTCGTATAGAGGCGGCTCAAAAGGCGGAGACAGCGGAGATGCTCGGTAAGCTGAAAGGCCTTGGGAACAGTATCCTGGGTGAGCGTGATGGTTCATGGCCCTTATTCCATACTAAATTCTGGACATTCGTAGGAAACTTTGGCTTGTCGACGGACAACTTCCAGTTCACCCCCAATGGGCAGGGAGGTTATTCCATGAACTTCGTCCGATGACTACTCCTTGCTCTATCTACCACCTATGGGCTCCTTATTAGGCACGACTCGTGAAACTTCGGCCGTCTTCGATATATTCCATGTACTCTATTCTTCCCAACACGATATGAAATAACCAAAGAATGAATCCAGTACCAGAGTAGACCAGAGTGTGCCTGGTGTTAGGCGCTTGCGGCTAATGTTGTACTTACTCACGCGCGCTTACGATTGTGGCACGGCGAAACACGCCACCCCCTCCTCGGAGCTCCTCCCTCCTCCCATAATGTCGCCTGTATAGTGTTGTGCCTTCGCGGGGGTTGGGACTGACCTGGCTTCCTGACACGTAACCTCGACTGGTTTAGTGCACTTTCTTCACCTCACAGCGCCTTTGTTTCTCAATATTGACCCCATTCGTAACAGACTCAGCTTCACATCGGCCAACTATGCAGACGCCGAGACTGAATGCAGACATACTCGCAACAATCATCTCCGTTGCGGATTGGGATGAAATTCCCGTGATGATGCAAGCATGTCGTCTTTTCTACCACGAAGGTCCGAAGAGACTCCTTGACGGCTGTGTCACCCTGGACTGCGACGAAGAGTTCCTCGTGTTTTTCCAATTTATGCGTGCGGAAGGAGGAACACGCTCGCGCTACCTCACCGACCTTGCCATCATTCCCATCGACCATGGAGATGCCATATGCGAAGAAACTGCCCAGCTTCTCGCCCAGTTCCTCCGCACATCATCCTTCCCTCGTCTCACAACCCTGCGTATCGAAGACACTGAGGACCTCTTCACGCGTTACCCTTTCCTCCTGCCCGCGTTCAAAACACTGTCCCGCCTCGAAGAGTTGACTTTAGTCTCCTGCGACCGGCTCGCTTGTGAACTGGTGGACGCAGTCGGCGGTCGTCTGCGCGATGTCACGCTCGCATACACAGAAGAGTACGAGGAACCTATGGCCACGCCTGTGGAAGACATCCATCCCCTCGTAACGCTCCAGCGCTCCCACGCCACCCTGGAAAAGCTCGAAGTCAGATTCATGGACGCGACTCTTCCAGAGTCCCTGTACCCGCCGCCTTTCCCCAATGTGGCCGAACTCGTAATCGCCTGGTGCGCCTATCCGTCCCTTGCGCTCTACATTCATGCCTTCCCCAATCTGCGTTGCCTCGGCCTCAAGTTCACGATCAGCGAGGACGACTTCATCAACCCGGGCGCCCAGGCCAATGGGCTCCGGCAAGCCAACCGCACCCACCAGCTCCAGCACAGCTCGTGGAAGTCACTAGACGACGTCTTCGGCAACGTCACGGACGTCTATATTAGCGGACTTGCGTGCCATGTCAAACGCCTTAACATAACTCTGCAGCACACGCGTTCCAGTAATTTCGAAATGCTCGGGGACATCGTCAACGATACGCGACCCTTGAACCTCTCTGTCTGGGTCGGCTGCGAGGGAGCGTTCGACAGCGTTGTGGGCGTCCCTTACGTGCTACGGAAGGAGGGCGTGAAGAATCTCGAAGTATTCCAGCTGGAGGTCCGGCTCGTTCCTGAAGAGTCGGACATCGACCTCTCCCAGGCTCTGGTGTGTATACAGTTGCACCCCGATATTGAACATGTACGACTCACTCAATTATGACAGGAGGACATCCTCGTGTCTTGCAAACCGCTGCCCCTGCAAGTTGTGGACCTTCAGTTCACGTGCTATGATCTCCCGGTGCGCAGAGAGGGCAGACGACTGGGCGGCAGGGCCGCGCTTCCTCAATGTCGGGTCGAGGAATATCTCGAGCATGTGGATTTCAATGAGCTCGGCAACCACTTCCTTGCAAGTGTACCAACGCTGCGGGAGGTCACGGTGTCTCTCCAGGGACACCGTAGGCGCGGCGACGATGTGGCAGTTGTCGTCAAGATGGACGGCCGGCCCGGTGTTGCAGATAGTTGGGTGAGTGCTTGCTAGCGTTCTTCGGAAAGGCGGGCATTGGTATTGAGACGGATCAATAGGCGAATGCAGAACGTCTGTCAAGACGTGATATACATACCAAAGGGTGGGAGTTCTAAACATCTTCAATAAACCGAGGCACATTACTATCTACCCGGAGTCTTGCTCACCAGCTTCTCGCCCACCTGACACCCGGCGACCATTATGATGTTGATGATCTCTGCCGCATGAGGGTGTCGCGATTGCGCTCTTAAATGTCAATCGACACAAATACACTTACTGGCTCCGCAACCCGGGTCCGTGCTTTAAGCTCGCCTACGCAACTTGATGCGTACAATGGGCCGTTTACATCGTACGAGGTACTCGGCTTGCTTCTGCCTGTTACAGGTACATGGTATACCCTTCGATATGTTGTCCGCGTTTGGCATATGTGAAGGAGATTCGCGAACCGATCATGCATACGCTGCATGAAGTGTCGTGGGCCTCAAAGGAAGCCTTCCTTTGTTGTCGGATCCCATATAAACCGAAACTCTCCTCGTGCGACCTTCCCCTCTTTCCCTCAACCCACTTTTGCTGTAAGAGTCCCGGGCAACGATGTCAAGGCGCAACTGACATAACAACATACACAGGCGGGCCCATGGAGCGAAACCCCGCCCTCAGTGCGGATGTGCTGTTGGTCGTCGCATCCTTCGCGTCCAGAGGGACGTTGTCGGCGATGATGAAGACTTGTCGTCTTCTCTACCACGAAGGAGCCAAGATACTGGTGCGGAGACGAGTCGAGATCGACGATATCCAGGATCTCTCATCTTTCCTCGCATTTCTGCACGCGGAGAACGGCAGTCGCTGTGGGTTCCTCAGGGAGCTTGTCCTCGACATTGACTTGCCACGTCCGACTACCCCGAATCTCATGTCTCCGGCACTTTCCAACCTTCTCGCCGACCACTCTTTCCGGTCACTCACATCACTGCGTCTGGGCAGCGCAGAGCGTATGCTGCGTTCACATCCACAGCTGGCCGGCGGGTTCGCTTCTCTCAAAGCTCTCACTTCCCTCGATATTGGTCCAGTCGGCCTGAAAACGCTTGCCGTTTTGGCGGCCCTCGAGTCCGAGCTCCGTGTCCTCGTGCTCAAGTACGCTCCGGGCTTGGACCAAAGACCGAGCGCGGCGGAGTGCTGCCACCCCGTCGTCGTTCTCCAGCGATTCAGGAACAGTCTTGAAACCCTCGATGTGCAAGGATACGAGGCCGAGCTGGACCGCGCACGGTTCCCAGAACCGTACCCTCGCATGCAGGAGCTCATCCTCGACAGCCCGGACTGTCCCCTCCTCGCGCCATACATACATGCTTTCCCTGACATGCGAAACCTGTCAATCACCACCGTGTTCGCCGACAACTTGACCCTCGACAACTTGGACGCTGAGGAAGATCTCATCGAAGCATTCCGTCGGGCCAACCGGGGCGACCAGGCCATCTACGGGTCGTGGACGAAGCTGGAGACCGTGAATGGTACTGCACCCGACCTCTACGTGGCCGGGCTTCGCTGCGCAATCAAGGACCTTTATCTGAACGTCTGCATGTGGGATCCTTTCAAGATGGTACTTGGCACCCTCCAGGATGCCTCGGTTTCTCGCCTTCACCTCTTCGTCCATGCCGTTGAAGCTCTCGGGAATGATGGCCTTCCTGTGGTGTTTAGGCGACTCGTCGACTCGTCTCTAGAGGCTCTTTTCCTCCACATAAGGCTCTGCGCGGAAGAAGAATGGGACGAGGATTTGCGCACCGTGGTGAACCCCACGGCATTGGTGAGCGAGCTCCAACTCTGGGAAGGGCAACTCTGACCAGAACTTTTCAGGAACGCCTTCTGCAATCGCTCGGGTCGCTGCCCATCCAGAAGTTCCACTTGGTGCTGCGCTGTGAACACTCCGGATACGCGGCTGGGCCACACTCTCCGACCAAGAAGGTGTGTGGCGGTCAAGGAATACAGGACTTCGACTGCGAAGCGTTTGCTCGGCGGGTTCTAGCGACCGTGCCCGCTGTGCACGACGTCGACGTCCGGTTTAACTGCAGTCGTAAGCAACACGCTAAGCTGCGACGAGCGGTCTAGAAAACAGCGTTCGAAGGTCAGAGAGGTTCGTGTTCAGCACACTATCATTATCCAGTATATAGTTTAGCAAAAGAAGGCCCACGTATAACACGTCCTGCTCATCAGTCGATGAAATCGAATGTATTTCGGAAGACTGTCGCGTCTCGCAGAGGCCGGATCTACGGCGCGGTGAGAGGGATATACGACACAACGCTGGAGACAGACGCACCCTGGCATACAGCCTGCCCTTGACCAGACCTAACGGCACAGGCCCATACATGCGGGAATCCCTCGACCACGCCAAGTTGTCGCCGGTCACCCAGATGTGGTTTCTAGGCACTACTACGTGTTCTGTGGAAGGGGCGTATTCGCCAGTGGGGTCGACACAGATAATGTCCCCAGGCAGCCCAGTCACGCGCTTGCAAACTCTGCGGGTTGGGTCGATGGGTGAGATGTATGTGACGAGGTCTCCACGTCGTAAACGTTTGGGGTCAATCCACTTGAGCTCAAGGGCAGCCTCCCCGGTCATGCTCATTGTTGGGAACATAGAAGGACCTGCCACCTACGGAGGAGTGCCGATCAGTGTCCTGCATGAACGGCTTGTCTGGCAATACGCCACTTACGAAGGAGATGGTTGCTACATGTTCACCAAGGAGATGCATTGCGCACAAAAAGTTGATTACCTGGGACTCAGGTCATTCGTCGTGTTCAACAGGATAGCAGACTAACTCGTACCTGGAGCGACCAGTACCCCACCTTCAGACCGGTTCGTGGAAGCTGTTCCCGGCTGGGGAGGAATGTTCGCCAAGCAGCGGAAGCCCGCCCTGCAAACCGCCCAAGTACCATGAGAATTAGCTAGCTGGTTGGTGTGCGTTTATGCGCTGTAGGGCTGCGCGGAGGACATGGTGTTCGCGAGTCAAGGTCGCGTCCGGCGTCTCGCGTCGCGCCGTCGCGCTCGCGATCGCCAAATCTCGCGCGCTTCAGCGTGGAACGGAGCTCTCTCTTCTACACTCTCGACGCGATCGCGTTCCACACTAAAATGTCTGCCTTCAAGCGTCGGACGACAACAAAACAGCCGCCACTTCCGGCAGGCACGCGCACCTCTCCAGGCTCAACCGCGACCGTGATCACGTCGACCGGTATTCCCTCTCTGGATGATATTCTCGGCGGCGGTCTGCCCCTCTCCTGCTCGCTTTTGGTCCTCGCGCCGGATGCGCACACGGCGTATGGAGAACTCGTAGTCAAGTACGCTGCCGCGCAGGGGTTGGCGAGCGGGCAGCGGGTGTGCGTGGTCGATCCCCGCGCGGACTCCTTCCTAGCCGAGTGCATGTGGATGCCGGGAAGCAATGCACCAATCCCTACCTCAAGCGTTGCCGCACTATCGATCGCCGCGGACGACGAGGATGATGAGAGGGCTTCCGAACACGATACGAAAATCAAGATCGCGTGGCGTTATGAGCAAATGAAGCAGTTCCAGACCACCGTGCCCAGCTCTAGCCAGTAAGTCCCGTGTTTTCCTTACAGCAATCCGTCTGCAACAAGTGACCAGAACGCGATTTTGCTAGGTCGACGGACGACTATTGCCGGACTTTTGATCTCACATGTCGGATACCAGAAGCCATCGTTGATGCCGCTCGCAGCGACGGAAGATTTCTGGATGTGAGCCCGGACGAAGACGCACCCAAGGAGGCACGGAGGTCGTGCACGACGGTGATCCGTCGTCTTACGGAGATGCTTGCTCGAAGCGACTTGGAGACCGAGCCTTTGGCAACACGGATCTGCATACCCGCGCTGGGATCGTATGAATGGGGAGACCTGACACCCCAGGTCAGTGTGTGGAGTGCCCGCACTTTGCTTTTCTGGCTGATCAGTAATTTAGGATATATGTTATTTCTTGCATTCTCTGCGCGCCCTCCTCCGCCGCTATCCGCGTGCATGCGCCTCCGTATGTTTGGCGCCGCATCTTTGTCAAGAAGCGTACGGCGGCCCTGGATGGGTGCAGAAACTCGGATGGCTTACGGACGCTGCCGTCACTTTGGCTGCCTTCAGCTGTAGGTGACTCACTATCGTACTACAAGACGAAATGCTGACTTCGAGACGGTTTCAGCAAATCCCTCGCTCACCGCGATGTTCTCGTCTCATCATGGCCTGGTCCACATACACACCCTCCCCTCACCACACACCCTACTCCCTCCTAGCGACAAGTTCTCAACTCTTCGTGGGCTGTCCTCGTCCGGAGAGAACAACCTCGCATTCAAGTGCATGCGCAAGCGCCTCATCTTCGAAACGCTGCATCTAGACGTCGAGGGTGGAGTAGGCGAGCGACGCACTACACCATCCGCTAACGCCATAGCCATGGACTCAGGCCTCGCGCATGACCACACCCACGAGGAGTCAGCCGCGTTCACCAAGGGAAGCACTTCAATAGCTGCAGTCCAAGTACAGCTAGAACAAACACAAATAGCGGTCGCCCCTCCGCAGCACGACATCGCACCACCCACTGAACCGCCTACAAGTAGCTTTAAGAAGGTCAAGGTCAAGAAAAAGGTGGCGTTTCACTCGGAACGGCCCGATCTGTACGATTTTTGAGTGGAGGACCCAGTTCGGTTGTTTTGTTGCATAGGCATCGGCATGTAGCCTTAAGACATAACATATTGTATCTATGAAACTGCTGTATCCAGAGTTCGCATCGTTCATGATGATATATAAAAGAGTCGGTGCAGGCGCTGGGGGAGTGAATATGAGTGTATGTCGGATACCGGAGCATGAGCACGTACCTTATGGCTGCCAGTCATGCGGGGAGGAGTCTGTGCGAGTGTTCGAGTGCAAATAATCATACATTGGGGTTCGAGTTTGGTCCGAGAGGAGAGGAGAGGGAAAGCGCGAGAGCAGCGGACAACACGGGGGCAAGTGTGCATGTATGACATCGTCGGCGGGCTGGCGTCAAGGTCGTATTTGGTCGTAGAGCATGACTGTGGAGCACCTGGCCCAGGCTCCTGGTGGAGTCGTGTCGGCCAGTCAGGGCGAGCGAAGCGGTCTGCGAACGGTCACGTTTGGTACAACAACGCGAGAACATGGGAGCGAGGGCACCCACTATGGCTATGGCTATGACGCCCGCGAGGTCCCAGCATATATCATCCGAAGCGCCGGAGGGGTGACGTCCGCCTCGCGCTGCGCGTTCATCCTCCTGCACTCCATGAGGAGCTCCCTGAGCGACGAGAGGTGCGGCTGCGTCTGGGCCTGCTGTGCCTCCCCCTGGACGCTCTCCTCCGTCTCGTCGTCGGTGTCGTCTTCGGTCTCCGAGTCCATCGGCAGCGTGCCTAGCGGCTCGCCTGTGCAGTCCTCCAGGCGGATCCCCTCCTTCTGGCACTGTCGCGACCATCGCTCCCAGCGCTCGTAGCAGTGCTGACTAGGACCGTTGTTCGCTTCGAGATCGGAGAGGAGCGTGGTGTTGAGGACGCGGACACGCTCGAGGCGAGGGAAATTCCGCCGGTTTAGCGCGGCGAAGTTGACGTCGTTCCGGCGGCGGATCATCTGCGTGGCGAAGGGATCAACCTTGTCGTAGGTCGCAGCATAGCCGACTCCGAAGGCGTAGAGAAGATGATGCAGGCCGATCGTGGTAATGTTCGCATGCGGACGACGGACCGCCGAGGGCCCGACAAACGAATTCTGCTCCCAGGCCGGGATGCGCCAGTCGGGGTTGAACGTGAAGGTGATGAGCATCGGACATAAGTCGAGAATGGTGGGCACATCGAGCGTCGGGATGATGTTTAGGTCGAGGAAGGTGAGTTGCGCGCCGTGCATCCGGAGGAACTCGAGGAGATCGGGGAAGTCATCTCGGTGGTTGACGAAGTCGAGACAGAGCGTCTGCAAGAGTGGAATCTCCCAGCCGATTGCCTCCTCGAGGAAGTCCTGGAATGGACCTCGTAATGAGAGATGTTGTAGGGCGGGTAAAGTGAGTGCCAGATCCGCTGCCGCGCCTAGGTTGATCTGCTCAGGGGGAGTGCCGTCGAACTCTATGTGCGCAGTGGCCAGCTTAGGCAGACACTGTAACATGTGGATGAGTTTGGCAAGGGATGTCGTGGGGATGTTGATGTGCAGGACACGCAACGTGCGTGGACAGAACGTGCATATGGCGTCCCCGATGGCCTGCAAGGTGTTTGACAAAGGCCAGTTGACGATGAAGGTTTGCAGATTTGGACAGTGCCGGATGATGGACACCAGGGAGTTCTGGGTAGTCTCCATGGTCGTCCCGCCACCTGCGAAGTAGCGGGTTACGTGCAGCCTCCTCGTCCACCATCCCAAGTTCTTGTCGCGATCCATATGGGCGCATACGCGCTGAATGTTGCGTGGATTGCTGAAGAAGAGGAACCTGTAGAAGAACTCGTACCCTAACCGACGCCAAGTTCTGCACGTAGACATGATAGCCTGCGGCGGTATCTCGTCGGATTCCGCGATGGACACACACAATAAAAGGATGTAGACTGACCTTCTTGGTAGCATAGCTGCGCCGTTGGGCGTTATTCACGCCTTCCTGAGCAGTGCGCAAAGACCACTCTCCGTATAAAGTCTTAAACCAGGAAGCTTCGGAAAAGGCGGTCGGCAGAGTGTGGTCAAAAAGGTCGGCGTCTTCGACAGCCTGATCGAAGATGTCGAGCCACAGCTCGTCGGGGAGGAGAGAGCCCATCGGAGCCTGGCGGTGCTAGCAGAGAGACAGTCGAGAGCGGAGCGAGATGGCGGGAGAGAGTAGAAAAGGCGGGTGCATTCAAGTTACATGGGCGTCGGTACTAGCAGTCCAACGCGAGTAAGCGGGTTCCGTACAATGCATACTAGAGGCGCCCGTGCCGTCCGGCCGTGCGACCCGCCCTCCTGTGGCACTCGGCGGCAGCGGCACGAATGATGGCCAACTTCCAACCGCGTCCTGCGTCCCCCTCCAAATCCCGCCAATCGTCGTCCACGCGGGCAACGCAGACGTAAATACTACGTGAGCGAAGGATACGAGGTGGCGGTAGCAGTAGAGCGCGGCGATACTCCGTACCAGCTTCTAACACCTCAGTGGTCCTTGGATTTCCCTTCCGGTATCCTCGTCTTGAACAGGCCGCGCTCTCGAACTTTGTGCAAGATCTCTTCGGCCCTCTCCCGGGCCAGACCAACATCCTCTCCATTCTCCGCTATCCGATTCCTGCCTGAGACAGAGGATTAACGGAGGCTTGGGCCAGACTCGAGGATCTACGTACCGACAAGCGCCCAATTCCTGGTACTCGGGATGCGCAGGTTCTCGCATTCGACCTTCCAACCGCAGTGCAAGCTCAGCGAAGCCAGCCAGATACGGTACCTCGAGTACGAGCTGGCGTTGCTGCCTTCGCCGCCAAGGTTCAAGCCGTCCACGAAGCTGTCGTCGTCGGGCGTCGGATAGTCCGAAACTCTCGACCGTTCGTACTTCTCGTCGAACGTCCATGCACAGCAGGGGATCGACAAGTACCCCGACCCCGAGAAGAGGGTTGCGAGTACGGGCGTCCAGGGTGTGAGCTCATCCGCGTGGTTCGCGACGATGAACACTCCTTGACGCAGGTATGGATGCACTGCGAGCTCGCCCCCTTCGCCTGTCAGCGCGGTCGGATCCAAGGACTCCGTGTGTAGTCGGCTGCGAGTCGTCTCCGGATAGTGCGTCCAGGAGGTGCGCGCTCTGACATCGATTCCGTGGCCGTCGTAGCCCTCGGCGGTGAGGATGTGCGTGAGGAGGCCGTTCCCGCATCTAGACCAGTCGTTAGCGCAAGCTCGCCCGGTTAGGAATAGAGCACTCGGCCGTACCCGAGGTCAAGAAACCCTCCTGGAGGTTGTGACCAGTTGCGCCATGGTGTTGGGCTCATATCATCGGTGTTATCGAGGTTTGATGTTTCTGAAAGTGTAGAACCGTAACTCTCTTTCCATAGGAGCATCAAGAACGTCGCGATGCCGATGTCCTGCGGGATACATCGCGTCATTAACGCTTCCCATACAGAAGCCTGTCCTGTACACACCTCAAATACATGCTTCAGCGGATCTGTAACCTCCTGCCATGTATCGACAAGATGTTTGTGGCGCTCGCGCATCAGCAAATAGAGGTCCTGGTACGCTTCTCTTCCTACTACGCAATCGTGCTGTACCCGCTTCTTGTAATTCGTGAGAGCACCCCAACCATATCGATGCAGGGTGTCCAGAAGGGCGAGACAGGTCCGATATAGTCGCGAGTCGAGATCCGTCGGTGTCGAGGGAAGCGGGACGGCCTCGATTTGCAGGAGCGGTACCTCGGCGGGGATGTAGCGGAACGCGAGGTGGTGCACTGCTGGATGGTAGTAGGGGAGGGCCCCACCCGGCTCAACGATAGGCGTCAAGAGGAGCACCGTCGGCCGGTCATCGTCTCCTTCGTCGGGCGCATAGAGCATGCAATGTTGCTCTAACCCGGCGTCGCGTCCTGGCCGACGAGCGAGGAGCCGTCGTCGGATGTGGCGCACAGGGCGTAGGCCCTCCAAAGAAGGGCACCCTTCCGGTGGGAAATCGGTGGTCGAGTCCGCAAGCGTCTCCGAGCGCAGGATGAGTGTCGAGTTGTATTCCGGATGATGAATCAGCTGCGACACCGCAAGCTCAAACTGCAAGACGAGCGAATTAGTACGGCATAATGAAAAACGAAGATGGATGCATACGATCTCCGGAGGGACGTCAGCCGGACAGTGGAGCATTGGCGTCCATCGCTGTGTTCCTCCGACGATTTGAAGTTCCCCGACAGGGGCTTTTCCGTGACATGGTGTGGGTGTAAAGCGAGGTCTGGGGCCCGACATGGTATGAGATGGGTCGATCTAACTCAGATCTAGCAAACAAGCGGCCGGAAAGTGGCGGTGATGTCCTCATCCAGGTACAAGGCCAAAGCTTGTGAAAAGGAAAATAAATATTGAGACCCGTAGGTCTACCACTCCGGGAAAGCGTGTCATCCTTGTGCAGGGGCCATGCTAATCTTCTCTGTATCGTTCCAATTTTTTCGTATGTCACCCCGAAGGGGACATTAGCTGGTGCCGACGCCATGGTAAGTTTCAACCACATTCTGCGTTTTGCTCAACCGTCGGGTTATGACCGTCGCTTCCGTGGACTCTGCGTCTGAACGATAGATGGTAGTATATTATCTTGACAATCGTGTGAGTGGCTTTCAGAGGCCTCGCTCTGCTCGCAGCTAGCGACAGTATACGGGCCATCCTGGACCCGATCGTGAGCGGAACGACGGAAGTGTTGTCGGGTCACCTTAACATCGGCGCATTCAAGTATCTCGCATAAGTAAACACATAGCCAAGGGTATACTTGTTCATGCTATCACAGCCAAAGATATAAGTACATACAATGAGATATGAGTACAGTCACAGTTCATCGACATCCCAACGACGTTTGCACGAGAAAGTTGAAGCAATTAGAACTCCTGATACGGCGGCAGCTCCGAGTCTCCGTCTTCGGGCTGTTTGGCATCCGGGTCCGCGTTCGCGTTCGACGACCCTCCGGCAGCGAGGAGCCGCTCCCTGTCTTCCCTCTCTAACCGCTTCTTCTCCTCTTCCGCACTCTCAAACTTGGGCTGCTCCCCAACAACAGGACGGTCGCTACCGCCCTGGCGGAGGATGCGTTCGCGTTCCTCATGCTCCAGACGCTTCTTCTCGTCCTCCGCACTCTCAAAGGTGGCGGTCGCGCCCACATCGCCTATGAGCCTGGGCGGGGTGGCGGTGGCGATTGCGGGATTGGGGGCGACCACGGGAACCGGAGCGACGGGTGACGGGTGCTTCAAGTCGAGGAGTGAGCCACTAGCCGGTCCCGGTCCATCGGGGCCCGCGGACTTGGGCAGGCCCGTCTCCGCGACAGTGGGCGTAACCGTCTGCACCTTGACGTTAGGCTCGGAAGGGTTGGGGGCGACCACGGGTGAGGGCGACCCCACTTTCAGCGGAATTGGTGCGGGTGCCTGATTGAGTGTCGCGGGATTCAAGGGTGGAGATGCCGTTCCCTGTGGAGGCGTGGAAGCTTTCGGGACACCGACTGGGGCGCTGGTCGTGGGAGGGGCAGGGGAGGTGGTCGAAGTTGTGATATTGGCAGTGTGGGACGGTGCCTGGGGAGGAGTGTCGTGTGCGGGAGGCGTTACGGGAATGTTGGACGTCGTGTGGGGGTCGGCAGTGCCAATGCTGGCAAGTTCCTTGGCATGTGTCTCGCCGAAGCTGCGTGTATCCGACCTGCCTAGGTCCGCGGCCGAGAGCTCTCGGAAATACAATGTGGAGTCGCCCACGCGGTAGTTGTCTAGTGCGCTTTGAAGCGTCGTGCGGACGGATGCGGTCAGCTGAGTCCCAGTGTAAGGCTGAACCTTCGACGGAGGAACGGCCGGGAGTGCAGGGAATACCGCGCTGGCCGCCTGAGCAACGAGTGCAACCTTCTCCCCGTACTGCGGACTGCGTTAATACAAATCTTGGAACGCCATTCGTGATGATGGCTTACCTCTCGCAGCGCTTCCCACTTCAAGCGTTCGCTCTCGCGCAGGGCTTTCCTCTTGAGGATCTCAACTTCCTTCTCCAGAGGTTCATCGTCTTGCTCTGCCTTGCTCAATTGGCGCCTCAACTCCACGAGCTTCTGCTCCATGCCACGCTGCTGGTCGTGTTCAATCCGCGCGATCTGATTCTGGAAACCGGCACGAATATTGCGGCGTCCGCTGAGGCTAGTCTCAGCATCACGCAGCTCCTTGAAGGGTGCACGGGATGCGTCAAGCTTCTGCGCGAGCGTGGTCGCAAGCGAGCCTTGGATGTAGTTCATCCACGCTAGGCGATCACCGACTAGGGGCATTGCAACTTGCGTCAATGACGGGGGCGCAAAGCGAGCGTGTAATTACTCACCATCCTTGAGATCATCGTACTCGGCCTGACCCCACGTATACAGCTCCTTGCTGTGCGCGTGGGCATCGCGTCCGACGTTATCAAAGTCGAGCGCGAGCCCCTTCTGTGCCGTGATGATCTTCTGCACCGGTGTTACTGAACTCCTGTAGATGTGCCTTCAGCTGAGGCTCCTCATAGGTGGTCGTGCTACTACACGTACGAATACTGTTGCTGGAAAGAGCGTAGCTGGTGGTGAAAGCTCTCGAAAGCGTGCGATTTGCGGATGCCGCCAGAGCTCGACGTCTGGCCCGATCCGTCATTGCTTGAGCTAGATCGACCGAGCGGGGTCGCGTTGATGGCAGACTGAGCCTTGTCGGCGAGCGATGAGAATAATCCTTGCATGGTGGGGGATCGGATGGAGGGGTGGTGAAGACAGAGCTGGGCGCGGTATGGCGAGCTTATGTACCTCCGCTGAAAGTGGCTGGGGAGTGGCACTGTAACCAAGGCCGCTACGTCATGGCGCGCTACAGCCACCCGCAGCGCTCGCAGTCGATAAGAATAGCCTCGTCATGGCTAAGGCCTTCTCCTATGCACGCGCGCACTGCAAACTCGCTAAATGAACACTAGGATATAGGGTGTGGTACCGGGCAACGAATACTACAGTCAGCAGAGCACACACAGCAGCTATACATCGGTCCGACGATGAAATCGATACGACTCATAAGCCGTCCCTGGACTTTACACAATGATCTTCTTCGCCTGCTTCCCCTTCTTCTCCGAGTCCTTGTGCGACAAGAACTCGACCTCCGTCGCCAGAGCTCCAGCCAACTTCTGCGACTCCGAGTACCCCAGGACACTGATCTTAAAGTGTCGACCAATCCCCTCGATGCGCTCGCGGAGCTTGTCGTCCTCCCCGGCATTCGACGCCGGCGCAGTACGCGTCCAGATTGAGATACGGTAGAATTGCGGCCTCGTCGAGACAATTACGCCAGTGATGAGAGACCGGGGCGCCTCCCCGTCCTCGCTCGCCAAGAGTGGATCGAAGGTCTCGCCGATCGCGGCGAGCATCTGCCAGGGCGGTGAGTGGACTCAGCCTGATTTGATGTACATATGGGGACGTACGGTATAAAGCCACATCTTGTCGACGTAGGCCCTGTTCTTGTCGCGAGGAAGCTGTATGCTCCACTTGCCACCATTTTTGTTGGCTTCGTCCTCCCATGCGGGAATGATACCCTCCTACAAGGCGCCGTCAGAGATGTGATCGACACGCGGTTAAGTGAGAGTCGTACCTTGAAGAGGTAGTAGTTGGCCTTTTGCGGAAGCTGAGACGGGGGAACGATGTTGTTGTAGAGTCTAAATTATGTTTGTCAGCGCCATGTACAAGAAACGGCAGCCGATCTACGCACCCCCAGAACTCTTCTACACTATCGAATGTGATCACCCGCTTGATATCCTCCATCCAGCCCTGCGCCGCGATCCCACCCGGGGTGTGCGGCAGAGGGGTCTGAGGGAAAGACGTCATAGGTGTCTGTGGGAGATTGCGGCCCTTGGTGGCTGGGGAGTCAAACCAGAGAGTCCAGGGCGAGAAAAGAGGATGCTGGAACAATGCCAAATCATTCATTAGCATCGCGTTATAGTACGCTTGAATGGCAGATGGCGCACCTTGACATTGAAGTTGGTCGGGTCGCTGAAGACCGTCCGGATGGTCTCTGCCTGCGCCTGCATATCCACTTCCTGGATCTCTCCAGGCTCGAGGGTCTCATCCTCTCCATTCGCCTTCTCGCTCTCCTTCGACTGGTTCTCAGCAAGAGCGGCCGAAAGCGCAGCTTTCGACGCCTGCAGAGCAGGAGCGGGCAAGCCAGAGACAGAAGCCATGATTGAGTGCGCGAGTGATGATTCCTTTGCGGGCTCGAATGTCTTCAGATCGATAATACGAGCGCGACGAGAGCACGAATAACTGTCGGAATTTCTGCGCGTGTAAAGGAGTCGACGGGCGAAAAGAGCGAGTAGAGAAGCCGATAGGTATACCAGATGCGGTACGCAAGAGAGATTAGGTGCAGAAGACTTTGTGAGAGGCGGTAGTAATAGCGATTGCTTGTGAGAGTCTCCGCTTCATCTGTTCTACAAACTTTCCGGCCGGCCAACTCCGTGCTTCCCGGCCGACCCGGCCGGTCACCGGTCCGGAGTCCGAGCGGTTTGAAAGCGCCGTCGCTCTCTGTCGAGCTCTCTCTCCGCAGACGTGAGCACACAGTCGAGTGCGAAAGCACGTCGCATGACAGCATATCGCCCACAAATACGGTTTGTATCAACTTGGATACCCCTCCGGTACGCATGACACTTATGATATGAAATTGTCCGATTCTGCGTGGGATGCTCGAATTTTAACTGTATCCAGCAGCTGCACTCAAGTTGCTCACCGCGAAGCATATGAGCCATCTACAGCGTCATTTGTATCGGGCTCGACCCAGTCTGAAGGCTAGTTGCATACGTGCTAAATCCAGCGGGATCGATGGCCACAGCTGCGCGTACGTGAGGCCTTGAGGGGTGGGAAAGGATCAGTGCGTTAGCTTTGCCAATGAATGCGAACCCGAAGAGCGACCGTGGCGGCGAGTCCCCCATTTTATGGATACTCAGCGCTGCCTAGACATCAATTGCCTCTCGACGCCGCCGGAATCACGCCTATCTGCTATGTCCATACTAACGCATCTCTGTGGCGGCTTTTAGTCTGTGTACTGCTTGTGGCGCCAGATCTAAGCAAGCACGGGCCTGTTGCGTGTACGAATCTTCGGTCAACGCCGAGATGCGCTTCAGTTTGAGGTGAGTAGTTGCATCTGAATACAAATTGCTGCGCTGGCCGACGCCGCCCCTCCCTGCTTATTCGGTGGTTGTCGCACTAGCCCAGAGTGACGTTCGCCGCGGTGCCTTGCCTAGCCAATTCCAGCGCTGCGCTCCCCACCACGATGTTACCCTCGAGACGGCATCCCGCTAGTTTCCTCTAATCCTGAGATGGTCGCCACCGGTCGGAGATCTCCAGGCAGCCTCGGAAAACGTCACTCCGTCCCCCCTGCTCGGCGACGAGCGAGACTGTGCCCGCTACCGCCGGCTGCTTCCCTACCCTCAGGACCGAGGATCGAGCGTCCTGGGTGGTTCAGCAGCAGCAGAAAAATTTACCTCCGCTCTGGCGGCGGCGGCGGAGGCGGAGACCGTCCAGTGACGAGCCTGGACGCGTCACTTACCAGGAACTGGTGACCATGCGCGGATATCGTACGTACATTGCGAGCTCATCGGCGCCTCTATTGACAGCAGAAACAGGTCCTGAGTTTCTGGGAGCTCTTCGCGGCGCCCGAGCAATTTCAGGAATGAGCATGGCTCGGCCCGTGTGGTTTGTTCGCATTCTCTCAGCCAGTCAGGTGTCGACAAGACCCTTGTCCTTCTCCCACTGTGACTCGACCATTGCACCCGCCAATATCTCGACCGCCATGTCGGCAAGAGGGGGATTATACGATGCGATGAGTGACGCTGCAGCGCGGCGGCCCGTCGGACGACCGAGTACCTGGAATACCCATGATGTTGCTGTAAACGGACGTGCCACGATGGTCAGTCACATATGACGACGCCTGTCGGCTGCTTGCCCGAGCTCACCGAGCCAATGTGCGGTGTGAGTAGTTCCTTCCACGCACGCAGGGAGTTGCCGGGCCCCCTTGCGACAACATGTGTATTTCTCTCATGCTATGTTTCCGCTAGATGGACGACCGGGATCCGCCGACCACCTGAGTAGCTTATTTGCTCTGTGTTCCCGCTCTAACGGCTGCGACGCAAGCAATATACCCTTGATGGGCAATTTTTATGGGCGCCCTCTGCATGATGTCCCTGTCTATGTGCTGCTAACCATATAAAGCTCGGCGTGTTGGTTTGCGGAATTGCCTTGCGCAGCTTGACCACGCGCGCGGGCCCGTTGTGTTGGTGCGACCGAGTTATTCGGTAGCCGTTAATTGCGTCTCGAGCTCGCGGAGGCTCGGAGCTGTGGTCTTCCCCTGACCACATGGGCACGTTACTCACATAAGTCTAGCATGCATGGTACGCACGAGCGGTAGCAGCGTGCGGCGTTCGAGCGAGGGATCCTCCGTGCAGCCACCGTGTCATGTGCAGACATCGTATCTCATCTTGTCATCATCCCCGCCGCGATCTGCGTTGTTGCGCGGCGTCCCCGCTTTCGAGATGTAGATACTCCCAGGGTTTTCCGTTCCGAACTTCTGAAGACACGGGTATGACGGCTCGCATTGAGTATATTCATCGGAGCTTGAGTAGAATATTCCGCATTGAGCAGAAGACGGCAGAGGACAACGTACAAATGGGAAGATACAGCCATATATGCGCGAGGACGGAGGAGAAGCTGTACAGTCAACCAAGCAAGCGTCGACTGATGTTCGGGAGAGCCAAGATAGTACAAGATCGAAGTGCGCGACTACCGGGGCCAATGCTAACGTAGAATAGACCGATCGTCACTAGCCGTCGCGAGAGAACCCATGCACCGTGTTCGGCACAGCGCCCATCGCGATAGATTGTCTCCTAGGCTGAAGCTGAGGATCCTCCGCCATCTGTCGCATGACGAGCTCATTCTGAAGCTGCATGAACTAGAGCGTAGATTGGCAGTGAGTAAGCAGGCATGCGTCAGGGCGAATTGAACCGACCTTTTGCTCCTCTTGTTTCTTGTGCTGATTGAGCTTGCCGATGTCTTCCTGCTTACGAACAAGCATGGTCTAGTACATAAAATGCGTCAGCGAATACTCAGCCTACCGTAAAAGAACACACTTACCCGGATGGACCGGCTCTTGAGGCCGCGGTAGGACGAGACGCGCTCAACCTGGATAGGCTCCTGACCGACTAGGCGGAGCTGGTCGTGCATCCACTGCACGTATTCTTCGAGGCACTCGAGATAGCATCTCTTCTTGTCGTGCGACGTGATCGTGTCGCTGTACGTAGCATGGAACATTAGTGGTGGTCATGGGGGCGAACATGACGTGTGAACGTACGGATCCGTGATACTGAACCCGACGTTGTCGGACACCGAACGAAAGTATTGCTTGCGCTGATTGAGGTTCTCGGGCTCCTCCACGTCGGTTTTCGATCGCGGAGTTGTGGGGGAACGGGCCGTGGGCTTCGGGGCGCCTTTGCCGGCGGCCTCGCTCCCGTCACGAGCTTCACGCTCACGGGCGTTGAGGTCCGTGAGAAGCTCAGACGGCGTCGGGAAGAGGACCTGGGGAGCGTGCAGGTAGACGTCGAGAGGGTTCGTCTGCTCCCCAATGTGAGGCTTCGTTTCCTCGACCGGCGCAGGGTAGCCGTGCGGAGAGAAAGCAAGCGCCTGCGTGTCGCCAGTGTTCGAGGCAAGCAGGGTAGAGTAACCCGAGACGGGTATCGGGGCGTGCAGAGGTATCCCGCTGTTGACAGGTTCTCCCTGATGCATACCAGCATCCTGGTAAGGCACATACTCAGGATCGATGTAGGTGTAGTTCATTGCCCAAGGACCAGCGTTGTAGTCAAACGGCACGGCGTACGCGTCGGGCGTCGGCTGCTCAGTAGCATACCCAGCATGCTGGTACTCAGCCTAGCGCGGACGGTTAGCTGGCGGCATTACTGGGTGTGCTGCGGGTACGAACCTGGAAACGCTCAGAGGGCACTGTGTACGGTTGCATGGTCACGCGTGAGCAGAGGGAAAGATAGACACACGGGGTACGCGTGAACGACGCATTGATATACAAGTCGGGGACACCGGCGCATGCGACACGCGATCGACGGGGACGGCAGAGGAGTCGGCGGTGTGAAACGAGAAAGATGAGATCGCTACCAAGATACTCTCCCGTGCCATCTAGATGTGGCGTTAAGGTTGCTCGCAGTCCCCGCCGTTGCAGATTCGGGGTACTCCTTATCTGGAGGGTTCCCAAAGCCAAATTCGGCCAGGCTCGGGAGGCTTCCCCACAGCGCGCTTCCCTGCACAGAACACCTCGGCGCCTCATCACCTACGCCGCTCCTGTCGTACCCCATACCGCGTGGTGCCGAGAATGGCCGCGGAGGGGCGCCGTCTTTTGACTGTCACACTCGGGATGCCGCCACCGGCAAGGAGTATGTTCAGTCGGTGGGAGCAACATCGTCCCGTTTTCACTGGCTGGCAGAACGGGGGTGGGCCTGCTTGTGAGGGGCTTACGATCCTATGGTGGTGCGCGTACTGGGACGCAACGACGCTCACGTAGCGGTATACCCTATGGTAGCCACGTCATCAGCGAATCGTTTGGAATCAGCCTAGACCTCGCACCTGCATGCGGAGAGCACGCTCCTTCGTTCAGCTGTTTTGCATTGCGACGAGAGCACGATGGTCATTAATCAATATTCGGCGAGCTGCCGTCATCAGAAGAGTGCCTGCAAGGTAACTCGGTTTCCCGACCGGACGATGGGGAGCTTCGAAATCCGAGGGGAGCGTGCGACGCCGGGGTTGGGTTAGTGGTGTAGGCCCATGTTAGCCGTATAAGGAGAGGTGGGTGATGTTACTGGAGCATTGGTGCGTACCCACCCGTGATAGGATTCAGGTTGGCAACCGAAGTGGGCGCCAGCTCCCGAATATACAGACTTGCCATATCCGGGTAATTGCGCAACCAGTCCACAGCGGTCCCCAGGAGCCGCGGAGATGACGGAGCGAAGTTAAAACTCGTTCCGACTTCTCCCATTGGCTGATCTCGCCCATTCAGAGCCAACTTCTACTCCGACGACCAATCTCGAGTCGCCCTGATCGATTAGATGGCCCCGGGTGGTTGGCGTCTTTTAGACTATGTCTAGCAAGACCGTCACTGGAACGAGCACGAAGTACACACCCGCGCGGGCGTACGCAGCCCATCAACATGTAAGATCGTCACCATGCGCCCGGCTCTTCCCAGACGGAATTGCTCGCGTAATCGGGCACAGCGCCTGCTGGGAGAGGAAATGGGTTAGCCATTGTGGACGAGAGCGCGCGGCCTAGGATCATGAGCTGGTGCAGATGTCAACCTGTCCAGCGCGGCATTTCGCGATGGACAATATACGGCAGCCTGGTGAGGCGAGTTTCCCGAACAGAATGATACTTGATCGGTGCGCCATGGCAGCTGGGGGACCGATCGCCCGGGCCAGGATTCCAGGACCATGTCCCATTGGAGGTGAGTGCATCGGTTGACAGCACAGATCGCCACTCATTTCACGCAGGAACTCCATCGTCCCAGATGTTGTGCTTCGCATGCCCTTATGGCACACAGAGGCCCGTTTGTTATAAACGCCTGCTCGTCTCCCGGCTCCGTGTATCCCGCTCCCCAGACTTCCCCTCACCCTGATCCTCGCTCATCTCCTTCGCGCCAGAGTCAGCCATGTCAGTGTACCCCACCATGCTCGCCCACTACCCTGTATATCATATGCAGGATCCGCTTGCGCAGGGCGTAGAATCTCCGCTCATGCCCGCCGCGCCGTTCGCCGGCGCAGTCCACCCCCCTCGGCCGCACCTTCAGGTCTCGACCGACTACGTTCCCACTCGCCAGGCCGACAGTGAATATCTCGTCCGCGAGTTCTTCACTCCCTCGCCCTCCTCCAGCTCGCCGTCGGACCACGTACTCTCTGCTCTCCCATCCGCGGAGGAAGCCACTGAACGGAACCGACCGCTGCCTTCGCCTGCTTCCTCGACTAGGCGCGAAGCAAGACGGCGCGGCGCGGAGGCGTCATCTTCGGACGAGGGCCTGGTCGTCCGGGGCTCGATCGCCCACCCATACGCCCGTCTGTACAGCAAGAAGCACGGCGCTGGCAAACGGCGAAAGATGTGGAACCACGCGCTCGAGAAGATGCTGTTCACACCGCAGGAGATGTAGGCACCGCCGTCCCTTTCCCGTGATGGCATGACTCACCACCCTCTTTCCTCTCCCAGTTCCACCATGGGCGCTCCCCACCGGCGAACGATATATACGGCTAGTCTGGAAGCCCACGTCGATCGTCTCCATGAGCAGCTCCTCGGCCTCTCCCTCTTCCCGGTCCCGTTCGAGAAGCTTGAACCCTACCGTGGCCTGAATTCGAAGACGGCGAAGGTGTGTACTAGTATCGCCGCTCTTGGCGCGACGACGTCCTCTAATCCACTCCACAGAGCATGGTCTCAGGGCTGCACCACGACGCTGCGGAATTGAAGCTGAAGATCCTTGAGCTAGAGCGAGCGGTAAGCGCTGTTGTCGTAATCGCCGTCGGACGCGCGCTCATCCACGTTCGCCGTCCTCTTTTTTAGAACCGTAGCCTGGAGGAGAGACTGAGCGGCCGTTCGGTCGGGTTTAAGTCGTCCCTATGACTGCGCGCCCCGCCTCCTCCTTGTTGACTTCTCCGTCTTTCCTTGTGCTCGGTCTGCTCTTTTTATTTGCTTCTGCCCCGCCACTAGCTACGGTCCGTTCGATATTCACGGGGTGCTCTGGGGCGACTATATGCATACTACTAGGTTGTGACCGTCAAGTATAATCACGATTTAGTGTCGAATTGTATACTACTACGATGAATTATATGTATACCATTCATTCTTACTGCCATCCGTTCAAAGGCCTAGAAACGGGGCCTCACGCAGCCACTTGAGCTTGAATTGGTGCCTGGGTGGTTTTCGCACGGCGACTTCCCCGTCGGGACGAGCCCCGGGGCGCCTACCTATTAGGCGCCCATTCGCCGCGGTCTGCGCCCACAGCCCAAGTGTACGACTCGGTAACACCTTGCCCACGACTTTACACCTCTGAACTGCTTGTTCCCGTACACCTGCCAGCTGCCACCGTCATCCTTTGCAATCACTGCACATCCCACATATAGAAGCCACCATGGACAAGTCAGACCTGGAGACCTACCAAGTGCAGCTCTCGCAAGTTGAACTCGCCCTCTCCGCCGATCCCGAGAACAACGAGCTTATCTCCCTGCGCTCAGAGCTGAAGGAGCTCATCGAGCTGACACAGGCCGCGATCGCACAGGCCGAGGCCGCCGCGTCCTCTAAAGCGGAGTCGTCGAAGAAGAGCGCGGCCGCGACCGCGTCTTCGTCCAAAGTCTGGTCCGCTGGGGACGACTGCCTCGCGAAGTACTCCGGGGACGGGCAGTGGTACCAGGCGCGGATCGCGTCCGTGGGCGGGTCGGCGGACAACCGCGTGTTCAGCATCGTGTTCAAGGGGTACAACAACACGGAGCTCGTGAACGCGGCGCAGATCAAGGCGCTGCCCGCGAACTACCAGGGCCCGACGCCCGCCGCGGCGAACAAGCGCAAGCTGTCGAAGGCGGAGGAGGAGGACCGCGAGAAGAAGAAGAAGAAGAACGAGAAGAAGCTGGAGGTCAAGGCGGCGAAAGCGAAGGAGCAGCAGGAGAAGCAGCACTCGTGGCAGAAGTTTGCGAAGAAGTCGGAGAAGAAGGGCATCCACATAGCGGGGGTGGCGGGGTCGAGTATCTTCAAGACACCAGAGAACCCGCTAGGGAGAGGTATGTTCGTGATGCTGTGGGGGGTGCGGGTATACTCACTAGCGCTTTGTAGTCGGTGTTACAGGAAGTGGCAAGGGCATGACTGGGGTGGCTCCTCGAACGAAACACAAGTTCGAGGTCACCGACGAACCCAATGCTTGAATGATCTCTACTCGTAAGTGGCTCACCGCTCGATCTTCGCGCATCGAAAGCTGGACTGACCCGCGTTACAGCATGTATCGTATTTGCCGTTCTGTCATATGCATTAGTATAACCTTGATAACCCGTCTCCTCTGCAAGTCGACAGATGATTCGCCTCAGCCTCGTCGGACGGCGCCGGTGGAGGACGACCGGCGCCTCGTCCTTCCACGCACGAATGGTCTCGCGCTATTTGGAGACAGCGTCTGGTGCTGAGCGTCATATGGTGACGCGCTTGTACGTGCCCGAAATGCTCTCATACGTCGCACGTCTCTCTAACACACACCGCACATGTGCTACTGGCATGATGCACGGATGAGCGCACGGGCTCCAAGAGCTGACATTCTCGCTGAAGGTGTAGCGTATGGCTCGATCGCATTTGAGTATGATGGCGCTTGTCTACTTCAAGTAGGTCCACTTCCCCAGTCTACGTGCACGATGCAGTCTTCTATTCGCTATGTCAATCCCAGCGTCTTCCTGCCGGCCCGCCCTCGGAGCCTTGCGCGTCCGGTGCGTATTACGTGCAACCGCTGGCGCGCGCTGCAAGGTTCATCGTGTTGCAGGTACGTCGGCCGGAGGAGTGCTTTCCGCTACCGCTCTGGCTGGGTGCATGCGCTCCCTCACTGGTCCAGCGGCGCAAGCACCTGTCCGGAGAATTTGCGCCACTCCTCTGCCGGCTCACCGGCCGCGGAGATATTCGAGTGGGGGCCCGTTGGTCCAGCGATCGGAGGAGCTGGCGTCGCTCCAGGATGGTTTGATGGCTGCCCAAGCCGGGCATGTCATCTTACCGCCGGGTGCGCTTCCATGTCTCTTTCTGTCAACCCAGACCATCCAGCGCATTCCCAAATTCTAGCATGGGGCGCCCAGACTTCGAACCCCGTAAATTGGCGCAGCGCCGTCGTCATCGACCCCCGGACGCGCCAACGCATCAAGTTGTGCCAGCCTGGGTTTCTGCGCTCCTGCCACCAGGAGTGTTCTGTTGGCCAGCACGACGTTCAGTGCATCATATACTCCGCCTGCCACGTCTACGTGCTGACGGTGACACGGGGGTAGAGCATCCAGCCTGCAGCCGTGCACAGTGGTAACTTTCAATTTTGCTCGGACCGGCTTACCCATGGACCAACAGGTTCGCGGCGATCTCGGTCCCTTGGGCGTGCGCACGACGGATCTCAAGATCTTCTTCGGTTGCGGAGATTCTATAGCTGGGCTTGAAATCTGATGTGGCAGACTCAATCTATTCAACGCCGCGCGCCCGTCCGGGGACACAGAACAGAGGCCTTCGATCGGCGGACACCATACCAGCTCCCGCCGGCCGGTCTCTCGAAGAGCCTGGGTGCGGCGTGGAGGCCGAAATCCCCGTGCCTGCGTCGTCGGATGCCACTCCCGGGATTTAGGGTCCTCGCGATCTCTGAGGAGATCTATGAATGACAGGTGCGATGATCCTCCTGGCGAGCCCTCGCTCAGCTGTATTCTCCCCAGTCTTCTGCTGGGACGTCGTACCTCTTGGTAGCAGCTATGTGCCGAATCCATCGCATGCCTTCGTCCCGCCCGGTCCCTCTTCGCGTGGCCCCTGCGATCGCCTTCACGTACGCCCCGCACGTGCCGGAGCTTCGTGTCCCGGCACATGTGCGCTGCCGCCGCAGACCATTCATCGTGCAACGGGCATCCTCGTCGGCACGTACGCAACGCAATTCCGGTCGACCGGAATGACGGTTGCGCGCACGGGGGCGCTACCGTGAATCCTGGTGCGAAAAGGGAATCCTCGCTGTGGTTGGGGGCGCTGGCACTCGCCACGTACTCACCCGGGGGAAGGTGTCCATGGCCAGATTGGCCACGGGCATGCGCTCTCCCGGAGCGGTGACACAAGGTGATGCGCCCGCAGGACTTCGTCACGAATATGAATATATTGACGTGTGCGCGGGGCAGGCTGATTTCCATATGCGTCGTCAGCGGTTCAAATTTTCAAGTCCTCGAGAAGACCCGTCGTCTCCCACCGCGAGGCACTCGGAGGAAGCTGCTTCGAGGCACTCGGAGGAAGCTGCTTCGAGGCACTCGGAGGAAGCTGCTTCGAGCTTGACGATGGTCCGGCGGACGCCGTCCTGAAGCTCGCCTCGGTACTTTTTGACGTTCTCCCTGACTGCACGCATCTGCATGTACCGTCTGTACGTACAGCTGGAAGGCAACCCAATGCATACAACCCTTTACGCATGGTCTTCGTCGTTGGAGGTGTGCTCGCACCAGATGCCGCGCGGCGCTGTTCCTTCTCAGATGTGACAGCTGCCGCGTCGGAGTCCCTCAAGAAGCCGCACGCATATGGTATACCTCAGCTATGTGGCCGGCGCGATGGAGTGCATGCTGCCTCCACAGATTTCTCGTCACATCTGCCACCGGGGTATCAATTGCACTCTGTAAGTCCGACTATCGATCGCAGCACAAGAGCGGACGCTCTTGTGACCGGACGCCACACTTCTAGCTGCATGCGCATGGATATGTCTATTGCCACACAAAAATACACCACGAAGTTACAACAACGGCGTCGAAAGCGGAAAACAACGCCCAAGCAGGGACGTACACCATCGCGCTGATCACTCCCAAAATCCGCCGCTATCGACCTGGACCCTCGTGTCCTGTTTCCTTTTGCTGCCGATGGGCCGCCCACCCGCACTCTTCTTGGAGTGGTACTTGCGCTGCTGCCGCGCCCGCTGCTTGGACACCTCGGACTGAACCTTGTCCGAGAGGGCCTTGGACGCGGCCGCCGACGGCTGGCGGGGCGCGCGTTCCGAGCGGAGCGACAGCGCGGCCGTGCCGTCGGCGAGCGACGACGAGTGCGACGAGGAGCGCGATCGCGCAGATCGCGGCGAATCTGCGCGCGAAGCCACGTCGCCCGCGTCAGAGCTGCCCGCAGCGTGCAGGTCAGCTGCGTCCGCGCCGTGCCTCGAGCGTGTGCGCGCCGACGGTTCTCCAGATTCATGCGACGGTTCGCGAGATTCATGGGCAGCTTCCGCGTCTGCGCCCGCCTGGGGAATGTGCGAGGCTTCCTCGTCCGCGCCCGCGCCATCGTTGCCGTCGACGCCCTCCTCCTCTTCGCTCGACGTCCCTTCTTCCTCGCCCTCGCCGTCCTCATCGTCGCCGCTGCCTTCGGACTCGTCGTCGTCGGATCCTGCGTGCTCCTGCTCTTGGGAGACACTGTCCATGTACTGCACGGAAAAGGAATGCACCCGTTAGCATCCCTGTCGCATCTCAGCCGGTGCACCAATCCGTGCCATGCTTACCTCCTCCAGCACTTTCTGTTCGCCCTGGTTCCAGCCGCTGGCCGCTACCACGAGGTCGAGGTGCCATTCATCTGAGCCGTCGCCACTCTTCTCAGAGTTAATTGAGCGGAATCGGGGATAGATGCTGCTCTCGTAGCGGAATCTGCGCCGGAAGAACCGCCTGATGCACTCGACATCGCGATTGAAATACCTAAGATGACCAACCGCTGTTGAGCAAACCACAGAACGCATACGACCACATGCGGTCGCTCCGCAGTCATCACTTACCACTCCGCATTCTTGTGCGACGTGCTGACCATCTGGGGGAAGTCAATCACGATTGGGTTGCCGTCTTCGCGGCGGATGAGGATGTTGAATTCATTGAAGTCGCCGTGAATGAGCCCTGCGCGCGCAAACCGGACAATAAGGTCCATAAGCTCCGAGTAGAGTTTCCCTGGAGACGGGATGTCCGCAACCTGCCGACTGTATTGGAAAGAACCGTCAGAACGGGCAGAAGAGCTGGATAGAACCGAAAGCTTACAGAGGGTATGCATCGATGAATCCCATTAGGATGCAATGCCGCGCCTGGTCGACGGGGCGTGGGACAGGGAAATCGTGTTGGTAGAGCACCTAGCGGGCGGTTGGTAACGAAGGTGCGAGGGCAGCGGTGATAATCTACCTTCATGAAGGCGTATTCCTTCTCGGCAGCGAGACGAGACATGTACATCCAAGACGCCGACTTTCTCTTGCCCATATAGTCTCGTTTTGATTTAATTGCGCGGAACGAGATCCGACCCAGGCTACATCCTCTTGTCAAGACGAGCACACGATATGCATTGTAGACGAACGTACCGGTGAAGCTTGAGAACGAGCTCCTGTCCGTCTTTGTCTGCGACAATGTAGATGTCTGCGCCGACGTGTGAACGTGTGTCCACCTGTACCTCGAATTTGGCTGTACGCACCCGATTCTTTGCCCACACCGATCTGATTTCCAACGGACTGAACGGTGTCCCGTTTTGACATGGCGCGCATTGCAAGGAAGTCATACCCGCCATAAGTGAGCCTGTAGCCGTCGTCTGTTATAGGAGAGCCGCGAGAAACCGTGAGCGAAGTGCAGAGTCGAGCCAGGTACTGGAGGAACGCACATCGAGCATTCTGCACTCTTGATACAAGGTTACGCTTCGCCAAAGAGCCGAGGATTTTGTTGACTCCTCCGTTTCGCAGCCCCGAGATCTTCACGATGAGTACGGTGGGAACAATTTCGTGGTTTTTCGAACCCATCTCGACCTGTAATCCGGTCAGACGATGCGCGGATCCAGCTACACTGATTCTACTCACCGCAGTGAGTACGCGGAACTCGTCCGAAGTAACATAGCGGAGGTCTGTCGCATCGAGCTTCATGGCTGCGGTAGGGTGCCCAGGTTTTCCAGGACCAGGATGAGAGTTGGGGCCGATGGAGCGGTTTTTAGATAGCAATATCGAGCTAGATAGAGCGGTCCTTCCAGGAGGGTTGAGAGAAATAGATTCCAGACGTGTTGTGCAGGAACTGCGAGTGATGGGCGGCTTGTAGACGAAGAGGCGGCAGCAGAAAAGTAGCAGATGCGTCATGTGATCGAAGTCATAAATTCCCGATCATCTATGGGCGCTTACGCGGTCAATGCCTCCGAGGTGGCGGTGGCTGAGAACGTTCAAGTTCGACGCGTCCACCGGCGCCATTGCACACTGACCGCTCCACTGTCCTTGAGCCTGAGCTTGCTGGACGAACATATAACCCTAAAGGGGATAAAAAGAGTGTACTATCTCATAGTACTCACCTCGCCAACGCCGGATATCAACTGTAAATCTCCTTTATTGCTAGTTCATACCTAACTAGCATCACTGACGCGGTGCATTTCAGCGCGTACCCGTGGCGGAAGATGGTCACCTCAAAACTAGTGAATATAGCCAACCAGGTATATATTTTGTCACCCGAACGTACACAATGAGTGACGCGTCTCGCGACAGGCTTCGGCCCACGAAATTGCGGTAGCAGCGGACATCCCGAGCACCCACACATTCAAGGATACACCGTATGAGCTTCTCCCCTCAAGTTCGCTCCGAACATCCTGCTGACTTGTGGCACAATAATCTAGGCTCACCTTACGCGTGGCTGATGCACCCTCACTCTCGTCCGACGAACGAGAAAATATTTGGAACTTGTGGGAAACAAATATGCGTGTACTGTATGCGATCCGTGCCGTCAAACGAGATCTGCCATACTCACCAGTATGGTGTAGAGTCGAACCATCCTCCTTTGGGTGGCATCCCAAGTCGAAGAGGAAGGAACTCTTCCATCGTAATGCCAGGTTCATTTTGGTCCTCGATGGCGAAGGCTCGCAAGCGGCCACGACCCTCGTAGCGTTCGCCATGTTCAGGTTCGAGCGAGACGAAGGAGAGGATCTCTTGTACTGGTAGGTCCTTGCGGGCTCCTGCGTAACATCCCCTTTTGATATCGCGACAAGTTATGAGCTACAGGTCTCAGGGCTATTCAGAGGCAGCGGGATCGGCCATTTCTTCGTGGAGAAGCTTACAGCCATTGGAAAGCGGTGGGGAATGTCGAAGATCATGTTAACGGCACTGAAAAGTATGTCTTCTTATTTCATACGCACACCGCCGTTATTCACCGAGCCAGGCAATGTGGCCGCTGGCCGATTCTACAGCAAAACTGGGTTAGTATGTCTGATATATCTTCCACTGGGCCTCACCGAATGCTTGTATAGGTTTCAAGTCGACCCCAGCTCCCCTGACTACGGGCCTACATCGGAGGACGATGACTCGCCCGACGAGGACGCCGAGGACGAACCATGCGACTATGAAATATTGTCGAAGACTTTGGAGTGATCACACCGACAGTTCTTGTGCCGTGATGTCGCACTGGAGCGGACTATCCAAGATGCTCCGCATATTAGTGTGTATATAGTAGTACACGCACAATACAATCCGACCAATCATGACATCACTGAGGACTCCGAGGTTGCGACCTCCTTGCCTTTGCCGTTGGGGTAAGATGGAGGCGGAGGCGCGGGGCTGGACGGAAGGGGTACAGGTGTGGACGGCTGGGACATGCTCGAAGCCGTCGGGCCACCGGCTAGCTGCCATGCGGGTATCGAGGGCTTCCCAGGAAGCACGGGGGTTGTAGGCCCTGTAGACACACCGGGCCCACGGCTCAGGAGAAGGGCCTTGAGCGACTTAAGCTCCTGCTGCAGCTCAGCTAACGACTGATTCTGGCTCTCCTTGTTCTTCTCAATCATCTAGCGTTGATTATAAGCAACGAAGCACACGGTGATCGGTCCGGGGGACTCACCTTTGGTAGCATTTCGCGGACAGTGTTCACCTCCTCGCGGATCTCCCGCATTTCGTTTCGTGTATGGGCTTCGCTCTCCCGCATGTCCTTCACCACGTTCGCAACTTCCTCGGTAACCTTCGTGACCTTCTCGTTCTGTTCCTCTACGGCCACTCGGACCGCCGCCGTCTCAGCCTGGATCTCTTTGAGTAGAGCTTCGGCGGCGTCGAATTGAGCCGCCATAGCATCCTTGTCTTCCTCATATGCAGTTGCCGACGGGGGTTTTAGATGAGGTGAGACATATTTCTGGTGAAAGGCTAAATGTGGGCGACAGGAAACGCGCTGTAAACGGACGCACCCTGAATAGCGCAGCCGCGCCATAGGCAACGGTGCCGGATACGACGGCAGTGATCTGGTGGTTGGTGAGCTCAACGTAAGGCCTTGTGACGAAACAACTCACGAAGTAATCTCGCCAGTCCCACATCTGAGGCGGGGCTTGTGCGGGTGTGTATGGCATAGGACCATATACAGGACCATAGGGAGTGGGCGGATATGATTGCATGGACTGCCGCGGAGCAGCTTGACTCATAGCAGCTTGGCGCAACGCTTCCTCAATCTCCGGCCCTGCAAGGCCTTTGGCCTCCAAGAATTGTATACGTTGCGCGAGAGGTGAAGCTTGCGCCTGGTGGCGTTACACTTTAGTCCCGAGTAAGACTCTAGGATGATAGTCGAGCTCTACGCACTTTTGGGTCCGCCAAAAATGCAACTGCATTGCGTATGAGTTCCTGTCTGTCCGGTGTCGACATGTCGGTGAACGGGAGAGGAAAAAGAGGGATCGGTACAGGACACGAGACGTTCCCCGCACTTGCAGTCGGGATCGGCCCACTGCCGCAATCACGGTGACGGAGCCGGCGCTTCCTGTGCCTGCCACGCGGCGGTCGTCCGGCGAGGGCCCGGAGGAAGCCGTGCCGCGCCTCCGAAGGGGGGCGCTTAAGAATTTTGAGCGCGCGACTGGCTCACGCTGCAGCCGTGCCATCGTCTACCTGTCGCCGTCATGTTCAAGGCTCAGCTCCCCCCCACCCGGGTCATTGCCCGCCGTCTCTACAGCTCGCGTGGTACGTTTCTTGTTTGAGGCGTAAAATATGGCGTGACGAGTAGAGGCGCTGAGATCTTGTCGCCAGCAACGCAAGCTTTGTACAGCTGTACACGGAGCTCGGTCAGGCACCCTACTACTTCGCACTCGACATCCTGCAGGACAGTTGGTCGTAACTTGAGTGAGTGGTACTTGTGCACATATCTCTGGAAATGGGACGCTGATATGTCGCGTGTCTCGCAGTATTCTCAAGAGGGTATGCTGAACCTGCATCGGGGAAGTTCTCCCGGGCGAAGCCTCACTTGAACATCGGTACCATTGGTATGTCGCCCCGACCGCTACTCTTAGAAGGCGTAACTGACCGAATGGATAGGTCACGTCGACCACGGTAAGACTACCTTGACGGCGGCCATTACGAGGGTCCTTGCCGAGACGGGTGGAGCCCAGTTCACCGACTACTCCCAAATTGACAAGGCGCCTGAGGAGAAGGCCCGTGGTATCACCATCAACTCGGCACACGTCGAGTACGAGAGTGCCAACCGCCACTATGGCCACATCGACTGTCCCGGTCACGCTGATTGTAGGTCGTTCCGCTCTGTCCTTGCAGTACAGAAACGCTGACGTCAGGCAGACATCAAGAACATGATCACTGGTGCGGCCCAGATGGACGGCGCTATCATTGTCGTCTCTGCCACGGACGGTCAGATGCCCCAGACGCGCGAGCACTTGCTCCTTGCTCGCCAGGTCGGCATCAAGAAGCTCGTCGTCTTCATCAACAAGGTCGACATGATTGCGGACAAGGAGATGCTCGACCTCGTGGACATGGAGATGCGTGACCTCCTCGCGACGTACAACTTCGACGGCGAGAACACTCCCATCATCTTGGGCTCTGCTCTTGCTGCTCTGGAGGGACGCGACCCGGAAATTGGTGCTACCAAGATCCAGGAGCTCATCCAGGCTTGCGACGAGTGGCTTGAGATCCCTCCTCGTAAGTTCACAGGCACCGCTTCCATCACGTACAGGTTAGCTCACACAACCCAGGTGACCTTGACAAGCCCTTCCTCCTCCCCATTGAGGATGTGTTCTCCATCTCTGGCCGCGGAACTGTCGCCACCGGTCGTGTTTGTACCTCCGCGGTCATTGTGGCGAGTGTCACTGGCTAATTACAGTACGTAGGTGGAGCGTGGTATCTGCAACAAGGGTGAGGAAATCGAGATCCTCGGTCTTGGGACGAAGATCAAGTCTGTTCTCACCGGTATCGGTAAGTGGCGTTCGAGTATGGTCTTCACATGCACACGCTGAAGATGTCATACAGAGGCTTTCCACAAGGAGCTCGACCGCGGTGAGGCCGGCGACAACATGGGTGCCCTGCTCCGCGGTATCAAGCGCGAGCAGCTCAAGCGTGGCCAGGTCATCATTGCTCCGGGCTCCATGAAGGCTGTCAAGAAGTTTCAAGCTCAGATCTACGTACGTTTACGAAATCGAGCATAACTCTCCGGCAACCACTGACGCCTCCGCGTAGGTTCTGACAAAGGACGAGGGAGGCCGTTACACTCCTTTCATGGCCAACTACACCCCTCAACTCTTCATCCGTACCGCTGACATCAGCACGCGGTTGTCGTGGCCCGAGGGCACCGCGGACGCGGAGGAGAAGATGGTCATGCCCGGCGACAACGTCGAGATGGTCTGCACTCTCCACAACGACGTTGCTGGTGAGGTCGGTTCCCGGTAAGTGCCAACACGGTGTCATCTGCCGCCAACATCCATCTGACCGCTCGTCTGCAGTTTCACGCTCCGTGAGGGTGGTAAGACCATCGGCACGGGTATCATCACCAAGGTGCTCGAGACCGCATGAGCGGGAGAGGATTACTCGCATCCACATCGTTACATAGCCACGCCCCTTAATGTCCTGTGCTTGTATATCCTACTCCCCACTCACCTGCAAAAGGAGCCCTCGAGCCCGCACACTCGACCCTCGTCATTCTCGCTGTATGTTATCCCCGCATGTCTGCGTTTTGCTAGATAGATGCTATTGAATCCATGTTGAATCAACGCGCTTTGGGTGGACTCAGTACGTACTACGGAACGCGCGCCCGATAAGCACCTGGCGTTGGCAAAACAGCCGGGCGAGCGTTGGTGGATAATACGTAACAGAGGCGCCCATAAGAGGCCAGGGAAGGGCGCGCGTTTCCGAGAGTTTTGAGGCGAGCGGGAGTCGGGACCCCGTATCGGCCACCTCGAATTCGTCCTCGCGCCATCGCTCCTCCTCCGTCTCCTTCACTGCTTGCACGGTCCCCTACACGAAACACTCTGCCTTCCTAAAAAACCAAGATGTTCGCCATCCGCCACGCCGCCCGCTCCAGCGCGCCCGCCTTCCGTGCGGCGCCCCGCGCTGCCCCGTCCGCGCGCATCTCCCGGCCGCTCGTCCGGACACTCGTCAGTGAGTCGCGCACCCACGCTACGTGTCCGCTCTGGATACTAAGGCTATGTGGCGTTCGCAGCGAAGAAGTACACTGAAGATCACGAGGCGGTCGTGTTCGACGACCAGACGCAGCTCGGGACGGTGTCTATTACGGACTACGCGCAGTCGAGTCTGGGCGACGTTGTGTACGTCGAGCTTCCCACTACGGGTACGGAGATCGCGCAGGGTGGTGGGTGCATATCCTTCGATGATTTTTGGGTCTATGTGGTGACACACGGGACCCCTCTTTGCAGACCAGATTGGTGCGGTAGAGAGCGTGAAGGCCGCCTCTGACATCGTGAGTTTATTTGAAGTGGCTTCCAAGGCGCGCACATGAACAGGGTCGTTTTGCAGTTTGCTCCGGTCTCCGGAACGGTCGAGGAGATCAACGAGACCTTGAACGACCAGCCCGGTCTGCTCAACAAGTCCCCCGAAGTGAAGGGTAAGGTGGTATACATCCCCACAGGAGTAAGTCGCTGATGAGGTGTTGTCCACAGGGTGGTTGTGCAAGATCAAGCTCAGTGATCCGTCCGAGGTACGTTGCTGCCCCTCACTCGTTGGTGTGGCCGATGTTGACAGCCGTCCCAGCTCGGGAAGCTCATGTCGGAAGAGGAGTACAAGAAGCACTGCGAATCTGACCACTGAGGACGTTCGTTTTGACTGTGCTTCATGACTTCGGCATCAACTGCCGCATGTGAAGGGGGTTCGGGGGATGGGTCGATACTTAGACACAAACTTAGCACGTATGCCCATAGCGGGGCACGTAATGAAGGGATCTTAACATCCAAATGCGCCATGTGGGTCCCGTCCGGTGTGATACAACTGCTGGTGAGCAGGCAGAGCGAAAGGTGTTATAGGTGGTGTGTTGCAACTCTATAGGGGTCTAGAGTAATCAGGGCTTCTCGCCTCGCGCCTCCATGCGGGCCTTGGCTTCTTCCAAAGCCCAGCTCTTGATACTGTAGCCTGTTGTTAGTGTGAGCAAGGGAAGAGGTACGTGGGTTGGCGTACCTTGTGTCGGGCTTGTAGTAGAGCAAGACAGCGGCGACACCCATGGAGCCGTACATTCCAATATACCACACGTTCTCCCAAGACTCCTTCTTGCGCTTCTGCCCAGCAGGGAGGGGCTACGAGAACCGCATTGAGCTTGGTGAGCAAGTTGAGAGATGGGGCTTTGGGGTCACATACCTTCTCGCTGAGGAAGTAGCCAGTGGGCTCGTTGTAGTGGGGGCCGTGGCCGTGGGAGGCGTAGCGCTTGCAACTTGGCGAGCTGCGAACGGCGCAAGCCCGCCGCTGAAGTGTTCGGAGCGCAGACGGAGAGGGCATGGGTGTAAGGTGCAGAGCTGTCTCTCGTCTCTGTCTAGGTGGGTGAACTCGGGCGGCAACGTGCAGGGTTAGGGTTCCGTGTATAGACGCGACACTTGAGCGGACTGCGGCACGCTTCACCGTACTTGCACCTCACATACCCACTCTGACCTCTCTCTCTGCCCACGACTCGGACTTGGAACACGCGGGAAGATGTTTACTGGCTGGCGACACGCTGTAGAAACGCTGGCCCAGCCTGTAAAGCCCGCAGGCTCCCCCGACGCCGCCGCGTCCGGGGAAGACGCACCCGTTCGGTCGTCATTGGACTCCCTCGCCATACGCACCTCCATCTCCTCCCCCGCACATCTCGCCGAGTCCGCACTCAGCAATCTCAGAAAGACTCTTGTAGCGCAGCGTCCCGCCAGCCCCGCAAACGGGGCCGCGCCAGCGTCCACCGCCTCTCCCGAGCCCACACCTGCACCTGTGTCCAAACCGCGCTCTGGCACCCGCACCACACTAGAGGATAGGCTGCGCGCGAAGTTCGCTATTGGGGATGCGTCGAATCAGTCTACGCCTGCAACTTCCTCCAGGGCGTCCCCTGCGCCCGTGTCGTCCGCGGACCACCCGCTTGCGCTTCCCTCAAGCCGTAGCTCAACCCCAGACATCCCAATAGTGAAAGGTCCACCCAATCCTCTTTCGCCAACGTCTACTCCTCTCCCAGACTCTCCTATGGTCTCTCCAACGCCTGTACACGCGCAGTCCATGAATGCCACAGCTGCGAACATCTCTGTGGCCTCATTACCTGGCCCTCTGTCGGATCCTTCAGAAGCTAGCGCGGAACCTGCAGAGCCTCCCGCGGTCAACACGGAAACTGATATTCCCGAGGTTATGGACTCTACGCCTCAAACCTCAGAATATCCCGCCGAATCCGCCGATGCTGTACAGGAAGGTTCAAGCGAACCATCTCCACCAGAGGCATCGGACGTGCCCCCCACTTCCGTTGAGACTGAAAGCCCTGAGCCCATAGAAATAACTCCAGAGGCTACCGAGCCTCTGGAAGTGCCGAATGAGGAGCCGGCCGCTGAGGCTGTCCCCGCGCCTGTACCTCTCCCGGAAGTACCACAAGAAGTGACGCCTACTATGGAAGACGCGCCAGTTGGCCAGCAGCCGGAGCCTGAAGCCGAACCGGAGAGCGTCCCTCCTGCTATAGAACCCGCAGAGCCAGCTGCAGAGCCTCGGCCTGTTATCGTTGAGGACACTACTCCAAGTAGCGACGTACCTCCGCCAGTCGCCTTGGCCTCCCCGGCACTCCTCGATGCGGACGCGTCTCTTCCGCGGCGTTCTCTCGACGTCCCTTCTCGGGCCACGACGCCAGACGTCGAGGGCTCAGCGGACGTCGAAGCCTTGCAAAAGCGCTTGAAGCTGGTGCAACAGCGGTTTGCAGGCGAGTACATTTCCGCCCTGGCGTCTTGCAAGCGGTGCTCATGTCGTACCCAGATGTGTCTACTTCCTTCAAGCGCCTCCAGGCGGAAAAACTGGCTGCCGACCGCGTCCTGCGCGAGCTCACGTCTGTCGAGAGCGTGACTGAAGTGGATGCGCTGCGCGACTTCCTCCAGAACCTGACGCTCAAGAGCGAGGTACGTGAAATCCGTGTTAGTGCAGGTTAACATCCTCACAAAGCCCATAGATGGCACAAGACGAGATTCGAAGGCTTACTGGCAAGCTCACTCGTGAGTACACGCTCTAGTCGATTCATAGCTGCATATTAAAGCCCGTTCACAGGGCAAGACGAGCGCATTGAGGAGCTGCGCGACATCCACCGGCTGGAGTCGAAGTCCCAATCAGACCAGATTGACAAGCTGAAGGCGCAGATCGAAGAGGCCGAGAAGCTCCTCAAGGCCGCACAGAGCGCCACAGCACAGATCGAGCAGGAGTCCGCAAAGCGGAAAGCGGAGATCGACCGGCTGCACGGCGAGGTCGAGCGCGCGACTGGCTCCGCGAAGGACGAAGAGGAGAAGCGCACCAAGGCGATCACGCTGTTGAAGACCGTGCGCCAAAAGCTCGTCAAAGCGGAGAAGGAGCGCGACGATGCGGTGAAGGAGGTCGGCACCGTAAGGGAGGCTGAGAAGGCGGAACGCGAGAAGGAGAGAGCGGAGAGGGTGCGGCTGCAGGGGGAGATCGAGAAGGCGAACGCAGAGCGAGAGACTGCGGTGCAAGGTCTGAGGGCGCAGTTCGACAAGGAGGTCGCAGGCTTGAAGGAAAAGCACGAGAAGGAAATCGCTGCTCTGCGCGGGCAGTTCGAACTAGAGGCGATCACCACCAAGGTATGCGATATTCTGACACGTTCCAAACCGGTATACTTATCACGTCCCTACAGACCACCCACGTCAGGGAGATCGAGAACAAGAAAAACCGCATCTCAGACCTGGAAAGCCGGGTCAAGACCCTCTCTGAGGAGAAGGACGAGCTCTTCGACCAGCTTCAACTCCGCCAAGCTGAGCTTGAGTCCTCGCAGTCCGCGCTCGAGTCCCTCCAAGGGCAGAACACCGAGCTGCAGTACCAGTTGCGCGAGGCAAACGACCGCACCGCACTCATGCAGGACGAGTTTTCCGACGTCCGGCGCGAGCAGGATGTCCGGGTGCTCTCCCCGGGGCCCTCCGCGGAGGACGTGGCGCGGCTGCTCGCGTCCGCCGAGTCCAAGTACGAGTCCAAGATGGGCGACCTGCGGAGGCGGCTCGCGGAGGCCGAGCGCGAGCGCGACGAGGCGGATGCCCGCTGGAGCAGGAAGTTCGCGGAGCGCGCGAAGGAGGTGGATGAGCTGACCGCGGCTATTCGCTCGTCGCAGCAGAGCAAGGAGGAGGATACGGAGGGCAGGCAGGCGTTGCAGGCGCAGGTTGAGGCGTTGCAGGCCGAGATTCGCGTGTATCAGCAGCAGATTGCGGGTCTCCATGGGGAGCTGGAGAAGGCCGCTGAACTCGAGGTATCTGCGAAGACCCAGCTTGCCGAGATCGCGTCGAAGACTGCGGACCTGCAACAACATGTGGACGAGAGCAAGAACCGTGAGGCGCAGCTCCGCGCTCAGAACAAGGTACATCGCACCCTCAGGAATGTTTTGAAGCAGCACTCATATCGCCTCAGACCCTACGCGAAGAGCTTCGGAAGGTGCAATCTTCCGTTGCCTTGCTAGAGAAGCAACGCAACCCTGGCGTTGGCTACTGGGCGGCGCGCAACGAGAGCACGTCGGAACTCCGGTCTCCTAGGTCCTCGGTGTCCGACCTTGCTCGGGAAACGCCCTCGCGGCCGTCGACTCCTACGGCCACGAAGTCCGACGAAGAGGTCAACTTTGAATATCTGCGCAACATCATCATGCAATTCCTGGAGCACAAGGAGATGCGGGTGAGTACCCACTCCCATCTATCTTATGTGGAATGTCGATTGACGTATGTTGACAGCCGCACCTTGTGCGCATCCTATCGACGATACTGCATTTCACTCCACAGGAGACCCGGAGGCTCATTTCAAAAGTCTAATTCATGTAGCTGCAGCACACACTCCTTGCATACCTTGCATCCCATATTATACCATACACCTCGGTGCACATCGGACATTACTACTGTATCTACTCACCTATAACTATTTATGCGGAGCAATTCGCACACCCATCACCAATTTTGCAGCCTGCGGCGGTTTAGCCACCCTGAGGAGTTGCCATTCTGGGAAGGGATAGTTGTAGGTGTCACTTAGACGCCGGTGCCACAAGCTTGTTCGTCCGAACCGCCAAGCGGGATTCTGAGCAGAGCGAGGCATAGCTGCGGCAGGGAATGTCTCTGAGCGAACTCACGAGGAACGCCTTTCAAAGTGGTATTCCAGCGTGTAGAGTAAGGCTCCCGTGGGGTTCGAAAGTCGTACCAGCGCGCTGACTGCGTGTTTGGCGCCACAGTGGATCGGACTCTGCAAGCTCTTCATTTCGAAGAACCTCGCTCATAGCAGCTCTCATAGCATCGAGACAGACATTAGCAGTTGAGAGGCCTCCTTGCGTCATTATTCCATTGGACATTAGCTGACCTGCATTTATCAAGACTCTGTGCTCATCCTCTTCCGCGACTACCCTGGGGACCCCGCACTCCAGGCATACCTCAAGCAAGCCATCCAAGATGGCGTGCTCTCCCTCCCCACCTTCCTAACCACCTTCCTCGCCGCCGCCCAGTCCCCCGAACTGCACAACACCGCGACGCTCGACATGCTCTGCACCGTCGCGCTCGAGCAGCACTACGCGTCCGGCCTCCCGCCCACGGGCTCGCTCATCCCGTACGGCGAGCCGACCGCGCGGCTGCTCAACACCGTGCAGAACGCGATGGCGCTCCTGCGCACCGCGTATGCGCTCCCGATGGCGCACTTCCACACGCTCACGACGGGGGCGGCGCAGCTGCTCGTGCTGCTGCTCTCGTGCGCGACGGAGCCCGCGCAGCTCGCGACCGCGCAGGCGGTGATGCACCTCGCGGACGTGCACGAGCTGCTGCAGCTCGCGCGGCTGTCGCCGCCGCACGTGCGTGGGGTGCTCGAGGGCTTCGTGTGGTCGCTGGGGATGCTGATGGGCGACGACGCGAAGGTGGCGAGGGAGGCGCAGCTCATGCACCTCTCGTCGGGGAAGGGGGACACGCTTTTAGGCTCCAGTTCTGATACCGATATTGTGACCTGCACACTTGTGCTAAACCATCTGGTACGTGTAGACGAGGGATGGTGGCGGGCAGTAAGCTGACGGGAATGCGTGTTGAGATCTTCAATAGGGCAGGCGACTTTGGCTCGGGTGACGGGCAACACGCCGTGGCGATCCTAGTCTCCCTCCTCCGGTGGTCCGCATGGACGCCGGCGACTTTCTACTCACAAATCATCATCTCTGCGCTAACATGCTTCGCACAAAGCATCAGCCCAACCGGGCCCACGCGAGCCAGTTCTATCTGGCGAGCGTTTACGATCGGTCGCGTACGTTTTCATTCTCATTCTAGAGGAAATTCTGCGGCAGCACGCTCACTTCTGTCTAGCTACCGCACCTGTTAGCGCAGTTCCAGAAATCGGCACAAGCGGCAGGTGTCGGCGAGGCTGACTGGGTGAGACTCGTCTTGTCGTCGCAGCCCCCGCGTGTAGCTCAAACAACGTAGCATACCGCCCTGCAATTCGCTCTGCCGGCCATCCTCCATCGCGGGGACCTGCTGGAGAAAATAGACAACGTCGGGCAGACCGCTGGCTCCGACACTGGCAGCGAGAAGTCCGTCATGTAAGTGTACAGCTTCCTAAGTGCACCTCCTGCTGGATGCTCACAAACGTAGGCCCTGCAATTTCACGTCGGAGTTCCTGTACCAATTGCTCCATGTCGGTCTGATTGAGCAAGCGGTGGTCACCACCATTAACCCCAATTTCCCGAACGACTTCCACCCTCGCGTTGCGGCGGAGGCGCATGAAGCGTCCCTCGATCTTCCGGTGTGTTGATCGGTTGCCTGACTAGTCTAGTGTCCTGAAGACTGTGCAGGGCTACTTCGAGGTCAAGCTGTCTCCGGATGCGAGCCCTGAAGACATAGAGGTGCTCCTCTATCGAGCGTGGAAGGACCCGTGTTGCCACTCCGCTTTTGCGGAGGTCGTGGAAAAGGTAAGCACTGCCCAGGCCCGCTTGCCCATCGACACCAATCTGAGCTCGTCAACAGCGTTTTACATCCTCGACGAAGAACGTGGACACTGAAACGCTGAGTTTGGTCTGCAAGATGCTCTGTCAGCACGAGATGGCGCTCGACATGCTTTCGCTGCACACAAAGATATCTGATCTAGTCGCGCATGCGCTCGCGTTCGTGGAGGACTATGACTGTGAGACGGTCGGTAAGTGGTTGTGAGGGCTGCAGCGACTGGACGACGCTTACGTACAACGACAGGCGATCCCCAGACAGCGGTGACCCACCTGGGTGATGTGGTATTGTTTGTGGAGGCAACAATAGCGCGGTTCAACGTGCGTATATGAGTTGTTCTCTTTCTCGCTCACTTCCTTAGTTTATCTTTCGCAGCTGGGAACACATTCCTTCTCGGTCGGCGAGAGGTACCTGAACCCTGAGTTCCTGAGAACCGCCGGGCCAAATCCCCGAGTCGATGAGTTGAAGGAAGAAGACCTATCCGCATTCAACTCGTGGATCAAGGCGCTGTTTGACCCCAGTAGCGAGGGAATCGAAGATACGATCCTAAGGTACGTCAACCTTTCCCCACACCGGAGCGGGAGTTCTGAGTTGTTCCAGGGCTACGCGGCCAAAGGTGTTGTTACGGATAGCACCCACTCTGTTTTCCCATGCGATTACACAATGCATGGAGCGCAAGATGGACAAGGATGCGCTGTTGAACGGGATCTCGTACTTCCTGGCGCCCCTCCTGAACTGGACGCTCGCCAGGGTGATCAAGTTCTTGTTGTCCGAGATACAGCGACGCGGGTGAGTCCTGCAGAGCAAACTCTCGACAACGCCACTGAGCCAGCGACATGTAGATACGCGGTACCTGTCCACCTAGAGGTCCTCAAAACACTCCTGACCTCGCCCTCATGCCCCCCTGCGGTGCTCTCCCTGTCCGCTCCAAACACCTTGCGCACATTCCCGCATCCCTTCCCGGAACACAGTAAGAAGGTTATTGGGACATTCGATCTCGCGCCTATCCGCCAGGCTGCACGGCGTGCCCTGGGTCTTCCCGAGGAAGGTGAGCCACCCGGTGCTCAGTTATGCCATGCAAATCTGACATTCCAGGCTGCCTGGTTGCAGACCCTCAGAACGCCCTGATCATGCCCACGCCGACCGCGCATTGGTCTGACCAGGCGCGTCAGCTCGTGACGAATGCGCTGGCAGCAGCGAGAGCAGGACGGGCGGTCGCCCTCGACGTGGACCGCTGCCTGCTCCTCTCCCCGCCGACCAAGTTCCTCTCCGCGTTCTTCTCAGAACTCGCCCTCGCGGCGACGATGGACATGGAGGCCCCGCGGCGGCTCGCGACGTTCGTGCTGACGATGCCGCGCACACCGCGCTCGCCGCCGTTGCTCCCGCTGTTCCTGCACCTGCTGCTACCGTCGCTGGTAGCGGCGGCCGACAACCTGCCGCCGACGGAGCAGGCGATCCGGGTGGAGTTCCTCGTCGCGGTCATCTCGTCGTCGCTGACCTCGGCGCTGCACCTGGAGTGGGCGATGCTGACGACGTGCGGGGAGGAGCGGTATGTGCTGGGCCAGTCTGTGACCTCCATGGCGCGGCGGCTGGCGGGGGAGATCAGGAGGCGGGGGGACGGGCCGAGTGCAGGGATGATTATGCAGCGGCTGACGGCGATGCAGCCGTTTGTGGCCAACTTTCCGACGTTCGCAGCGGAGCTGTAGTGTACTAGTGATCGTGCAATGTATTCGATAGGAACTGCGGTATCATATGTGCGGCACAACCAGTCGCAGGCGGATAAAGAAACATAAGAGAAGCGAGCGTGGGCAGAACCCCGCTTACACGTCCGTCGGCGGCGGCGCTTCGGGAGGAGCGGGCAGAAGACTGTCAGTGCAAGCGCGCAGGCGATCGAGAATTAGACTCACGACAGCAGGCGTTTTCTGACGGGTTGCACTCCTGGTCAGGCGGGCACAGGATCAGACATGACGACGATGCAGACAGCTGCAGAAGCGGCTCCGTCAGCGCGATATGTTCCCGCCCTGCTCGGGCGTCACATCGGGGGACTCACCCTGAGGTCTTCCTCTGGCGCCGCGTTCCGTGGCGGATGGTACTCGGGCTGGATGGTGCTCGAGTGGATGCCCCGCTCGTGGAGCGCCTTGCGAATCTGCGCCGCTACCGGCATGAAATCGTGCTTGCGCGACGCCATGACATGCACAGACGCGACGATCTTGTTCTCCGACAGCTGCCACACATGGAGCTCGTGCACAGACAGAACTCCGTCCACCGCAAGAATAGCCTCGCGCACTTCGTCCAATGAGATCGTAGACGGGACGCCCTGCAAAAGGATGAAAGCGGTACTGCGTACTGTCCGCATGTGGTCAGTCTACATCCGGACGACGGCGGAAAAATAACGCACCTAGGGGCAAGGCTGACGAGAAAATAATAACCGTGATGACCAGACTGATCATCGGGTCAAAGTAAAACTTCCAGCTCCAGCTCGTGAGCCAGATCACAAGGCCCGTCGCAATGACACCAACGTTTCCCAGTGCGTCCCCGATGACGTGCAGAACTAGGGCGCGCATGTTCATCGAACCATGAGAGTGACCGCCGCCGCCGCCGTGGCTATGTCCGTTGTGGGCGTGAAGCGAGTGCGGGACAGACTCTACGCTGGCGCGGTCGGGGAGCAGGCGAGTAGACTCGTTCATTGTCTGCTGCTCGTCGAGAGAGGAGTCGCTTGGGCTTTCGTCGCGGATGTCGTCCATGCTCGCATGTCTGCCATGCGACCTCGATCGGCTGACGCGCGACTTCCGTGAGGGCGAGCGCGAGCGCGCACGTGCGACATCGTTGGCAGCCTGCATGATGGACGCACGGGTGGCGGCAGGATGGCCGTACATGGACGAGTACGACTCCGACCGCTCGCGAGACCGCGGTGTCGGTGACGTTACGTGAGGGCGGGGGGTCACCTGCCCGTCTTCGGCCGAATGAACGCTTGCAGGCTTGGAGCCTGACGGGGTTCCATGACTATGACCGTGGTCATGACCGTGTTCTGCGAAGCCTTTAGCCTTTGATGCATAGCCTTTAGTGAGGCATCACCTACCATGGAACAAGAACAACCCAACGAGGTTCGAAGCCAACCCGAGCGAACCGACTATGACAACCAGCTTCGGGTTTGAAATTTCTGCTCTCAGGGGTTAGCAAAAGGACATGCCTGCGCGAGTCTCAAGCACGTACCTGGGGTGCTGAAGAAACGTTCGATGGCCTCCAAGGAAATGGAGAAGCACAGCGCAAGCAGGAAGACACCATTGACCAGAGCCGCGAGGATTTCGGCCCTGTGCCAGCCGTACGAGTAACGAGAGTCGACTTCGGTCTGGTTGGTGAGCTGTTCATAGCCGGCGTAAATAGCTGCAACGGCTGGTAGCGGTGCGTGAACAGGACGATACCTTGATCGCATATAGCGCCACTATGAGGCTCAGTACGTCGCTGCGGCACAATTGTCAGACCCCCATACACCTCATTCCACATCTGAGGGAGTTCGGGCTCACTTCAGCATGTGGAAACTGTCTGCGACGAGGGCGAGCGAGCCGACCGCATAACCTAGCAGGGGTATTTTCAGCTGCGCGCCCGGCCAGACTCGATAGACGAAATACGCACCGACAATGAGCTCGGTGAAGAAGAAGAAGACGTCAATTACGAGCAGCAGTATTATGCGTGTTGAGCGGGACATCATGGTCGCATGCAGGCCTCGACGGCAGGCGGAACGCGGTGGGGGAGCGGGAGGAGGCAGGAAGAGAGTTAATGTTCAGGCCGTCTGCCATGGCCATTAAGTCATGCACCGGCAAACCCCGCTTTGGGGCCAGGGCTATCTGATAAGATTAGATGGGGCCCGCGTTATCTAAGGAGCGCTGCGCACCGATGATACCCGACGCAGGCGAGCCTCTGGACTGGCATGTCCTGCCACCTTGCTGACCACCGACGCGCTCTGGGCCTCTGTCTTCTGACCTTCGTGGAACGACTTTCTATTCATTTTGTGTTCAAAGCATGTATTCGCCGCTGTGAACGGACCACCCAAGAAGTCTCGCCCGAAACCTTCCTCGGCCGGTCCTGCCAACATACGTCACTCTCACTGGTGCTTCCTGGCATGCTCTGGCTCATATGGGTCTTTTACATTCAAAGGATGATGCATTTAGGGTTTCGGTAACGGCTTATTGGCGTGCGGGCTGACATCCGTCTTCAACGGGGCTGGGTCAGCGCAAAGTTCGCAAGGTTTGAGCAAGCATCGGTAATATGTGTGCAGGAGTTAGAGCGGGCCTTACTCTCGTGTTGCTCATCTTTTTCTTTATAAGAAGGCCGTACTGCGCGTGTTAATTTAGCCTGCTCATGCTTTACGCAACTGCATGCAGCCGTGACGGATAGGTATCGCTCATCGTCTGAACTGGCCATGTTTCTAAAAGCAATCCGTTACCCTATACTTCTGATTCTATAGTGTTTGTACCATGTCCGTACGTATGCCCTCCTAAATTCTCCACAGCGCGGGGGACAGATGCAAGATGCAGACGACCGCGAGTTATACTTGCATGATACGAGGTCACGTGCATGGACGAGTTTTGGCATGTTTGGCAAGAGCCTCTAGCGCAAGCCTGTCTTTTCGCAGCACTGCTCAAGTGCTCTGTTACGGTCCTGCTTTCAGCTCGCTTGCTCTCCTCGCTCTGCTTGCTGCTACCAAAATCCATCCTGTGCATACTAGACTAGAAGCCTGATCCAAAATTATGGCCGCAACTTCCATGGCAGCGGCTCTCGCCGCATCCCTGCCCGCACCCCAAGCCGCACCTGCACCGAGCGCACCGACCTACGAGGCCATCCCTGCGTCGATGGCGCAGGTGATCGACATCGAGGCGGAAATCCACATTACGAGCGTGCAGCTGGACGCGATAGTGAGTACCAGCCGTCCGTTCTATGAGCTGGACACGGCCGCGGTGCCCTCCGCGCCTGGTGAACGCAAATTGCCTCCGGCCGGCGTCCCAGGCTCGAGGGCACATGCCGGAGCCCGTTCACCCTCGACCGCCACGCGTGCCCGTGCGCTCCGGTCCCTCTGCCCTTCTTTTGGGGTTGGGCTTACGACCTGGACCCGGGGTTTGTGGACGTTTTGCTGACGGATTTTGTCCTCCGTCTCCGTCTTCGTGGATGCGCCGGCGCGTTCTTTTTGCTAGGCCGTCTCGAAGATCATCAAGCATGCAAAAGAAGCTCCGGGCTCGTCTGCGCACGGGCTCCTCCTCGGTCTGGACCTCGACGGCACCCTGGAGGTCTCGAACTCCTTCCCCCTCCCCCACCATTCCAACGATGAAGACGATAAATCCGCGAAGGGGATCGGTCAGTACTTTGCATTCCCGGAAGCACTACATTCAATTAAATTCGATCCAATTCAATCAGCACGGTACCAGGGGGCTATGCTTCGCTCGTTAAAGGAGGTGCAGGCGGACGACAGCGTGATCGGGTTCTACCAGGGAATGACACTGGGGTCGTTCTTCAACCAAACGCTGGTCGACACGCAAGCGATCCACCAGGAGCGGCTGCGACACGGTGGAATAATCATCGTCCACGGTGCGCGGCGGACCCAGCGTGTTTTCACAGCGTTGCTAAGACTCATCAATCCCCGCTGCTAGACATCTCGCAGACCGCACGAGGGAACGCGTCCTTCCGGGCGTTCCGTCTCACGAGGGCGTTCCTAGACGCCTACAAGCGGAACAACTTCAGCGCCACGAGGTGATAGACTCTGTCGTTATGTCCGATGGAAACCCCGGCTGAGCGGAGACATTACAGCCTAATCGACCACCGCCTTACCTTCTCAAAAATTCTCGAGGAAGTGCCGCTCAAAATTCGCACGAACGCGCTCGTAAGCACGTTCTTGGGCACGTTGGCGGAGGCTTCGGCCCCGCCAGCGGCGCAGACGAACCCTGCACTCGCCACGTCCTCTGCCGCCATCCCGCCGTCGTACCAGGTGCTGAACCTGGGCGCGGCGAACATGCCGCGGAATCTGGAGCTCATCGTGGAGGCGCTGGATAACTACAAGACGGAGGAGGGCAACCTCGCGTACTTGCACCGGCAAATCGCGCGCGAGAAGGCGAAGGCAGACTCGTTCATCGCGAAGCGGAAAGAGGAGAATGCAGCGCGGGTGGCTGCGGGCCTCGCGCCGGCGCCGGAGGAGGACGTGAGCAGGCTGTTCAAGATCCCGGCGGAGCCCAACCGGTTGGAGAGCATGTTGCTGCTGGGGCGGATCGACGCGTACGGGAAGAGCCTCGAGGAGACGGCGAGCACCGGACTGGTGAAGATGTACGCTGCGAAGGGGAACGCGGGCAACGGCAACTAGGCTGGCGGGCTCATGTACGTTGTGGGAGCGGTATTCGATGTTGTATTACGAGATGTACATATGACGCGGGGCGTGCATCATGGGCACGGGCGCGGACGTCGAGCGACGAGTGTCGCGGACATGCGGGGAACGCGTGAAGAAGAGCAAGACATGCGCCGAGCACCTGTCGCGATCGATGCGGGCGTAGCGCCGGGGCCTCGACAGGAACGCCCAGCGCGCTCGATAGACGCCAGGGGCCGGGGCCTGGCCGGCGGTGCGCTGGGCGGCCGGCGGGTACGCCCAAAGCGGAGACAAGACTGTCAGGGCAGTCCGGACATTGGCTGGGGGTGATCCGGGGGGCCGGGGCCGGGGAGAAATGCGCAGCTGTATTCGGAGAAAGAGGTGAGCCGTGGGAGTCGCCCTTTTTATTTGCAGCGCGCGGGATGTGGTCGTCGCTGTCCTCGTCCCTGCCTCTGCCTGTCTCCTCCCTTACGTCCCCCATCCTCCGCCAGAGCCTCGCGCCCCCGACGCGTTTCTCTTCATTCCTTCCGCCCCGAGCCCACAGCGATATATAAGCCGCTCCCGCCCTCTTTTGAGCAGCCCCCCAGTCCTTCCCCCACCCTCCCTTCACTCCCCGCTCACTCAGTCGACATGTTCTTCTCCAAGACCCTCGTCGTTCTCTCCGTCGCCCTCTCCGCCCTCGCCAGCCCCCACGTGGCCCGTGGCATCCACCACCGCGACGTCGCTCACCGCGCCGCCATGCCCGTCGCGCAGCCCGAGCCCGTCGTCGCGCCCATTCGCAAGCGCGCCGACTCCAAGCGCTGCAAGGTCCGCTCTAGCACTGCAGCCTCCTCGACCGCCGCGGCCACCACCTCCCTGGTCGCGCCCTTGAACGTCGAGAGCTCGGCGGCTCCGGCCACCACGGCGGCGCCCACCACTGAGGCCGCCCCCACCACCACCAAAGCCGCCGAGACCACCACCAAGGCGGCGGCGACTACCACCAAGGCCGCTACGACCACCAAGCACACTACTACCCAGGCCGCTGCGACCACCGCTGCTAGCTCGAGCGGCGGCAGCGACCTCGCCAACTTCTTGGCTGGCACCAACGTCGGACAAGGTAATGTTACAATGTCTCGCATGAATGATGCTGTGGCGCTAACAACGCTCCTTTAGGTACCTTCTACGCGACTGGTCTCGGTGCCTGCGGTATCACCAACTCGGACACCGACTACATCGCTGCCGTGTCCCACTTGCTCTTCGACACGTACCCGTACGTGTTCCATTGATTGATTCTGAGGGCCAATTATAACTGACCCTTGCTTCCAGTGGTTACAACGGTGTTAACCCGAACGCGAACCCCCTCTGCAACCGCAAGGTCAAGGCGACTTGTAAGTAGCGCGCTCATCCCCCATCAAATGCCCACTAATCCTTACTGCTTAACAGACCAGGGCAAGTCCGTAACCGTCGCGATCACCGACCGCTGCACAGGCTGTGCCCTCACCGACCTCGACTTCTCCCCCTCCGCGTTCGACCAGCTCGCGTCCGAGGACCTCGGCCGTCTGTCTGGCATGACCTGGGTCTGGGCCGACTAAGCGCTTCTCACCCGCGCTCCCCCTCCCTGCAGTGGTCACGCCCCGATACCACGCAACCTCGTTCTCCCTGTTCATTCGAAGTTGCTCTTTGGCTTTGTTTATTGCGTTTAATATTGGTTCCTATTCTCGCCCAGCCCTCCGCGCCTGTGGCGTCGTCGCTCGTCTCGACCCCCTGCATGCGGAGGGTGGGACGGTCTCTGCGAGGGTATCTGCACCGTGTTGTTGTATTGCATGCACGTCGGTGATGGGATGATTGACATCATACTGGATCGGTGTCGCGCCGCGCGCGACCGGCGGTCGCCGTTCTGGGAACTGCGGTCGCGTATGGAACACACAGCTGTCTATACATATGTTATACTCGACGTTGATCTGAATAACAAAAGGAAACGAACTAGTCGCCGTAGCGGGGAAGCTGTGTGCGGTGTGATGGTTACGCCAGTGCTGCTCGAGACGAGGCCGGCCGTGTTTCTCCGCGTGCACGGCCATCGGTAGGGCAGCGGGCAAGTCTGCAGCTATAGTTGGACTGCCCTTCGGTCGCGCCGCGGAGCCATTTGCGTAAATATAACGCATTCATTCGTCCGGTGTCCGTCCACATGGCATTTGTCATTCTGGCGCATGAAAGATGTGATGGTGGTTTGCTGCCGAAACCAGATACATGCACGATGCTTTGCACATGCAGAGTCGCGGAGGAGTTGTGTCCGAGCGAACGCGGTCTATAAGGTAACACAACTTTGCGAGAGCAAAGCACAATGCAGCAGCGAGCTCTAAGATGGGTGGGACAATGCAGCGCGTGCGAGCCAAGCAGTGCCAGCGGCTAAACGTACCTCGATCACCATTGTGACCTTCGTATATAAGATATGCCATCTTCCTTCATGCCCCTCACAACCTGATACCTTCACAGATAGCAGGGCAGATCATGTCCTCAACCACCGCGAAGCCTGAGGGAGACCCGGAGGTGGCAAAACAACCAGCTGTGCCAGACGAGCTCATGTACCGCCCGCTGGTGGACATCGCGGCAGAACTCCGTCAACTCCGCGAGGAGAATGAACGGTTGCTGGAGGACAAGCATCGATTGGACGAGCTCCTGCCTGTAAGTTAGCCACCAACAGATATTCTGTGCGACTGATCAGCGTTTTGGTACTAGGTAATGGCCACTTTGCGCACAGAGAGGGCTGCCTTCAAAGGGGCCGTCAGATGCCTGATGGATCAGACCGGGGTGCGGCGTTCTACTTCATCCTTTAATCGACAACCGTATCATGAGAAAGCTGACACTCATCCGACACAACAGTTAGTATCGTCCACGGCCCGCCCACCACCCACAAACCTAGCAAGGCTTCCATACGACGTGCTTCTCCCCATACTCAGGGCGTCCCGAGCACCATTCTACCAGCTCGATCCGTCCGTCGCCCAAGGCCCGAAGAGCCCATGGCTCATCGAGCAGCGTTATCGCAAGGGTCTCCTCTTGGTCTGCAAGGGGTGGACGGACGCGGCGACAGACTTGTTTTACGAGGACATCGTGCTCCGACGGGTAGGTCAGATATTCGCCCTCGCCGCCGCCCTAGAGTCGCAGAAACACCTGGCTCGGGCGGTGAAGACTATCCGACTAGAATCCTGCCTTGTCCCCCCGGCTTGCGCGGACGCCGCGCGCGACGCTTTACGGTCCATCTTTTCGTTGTGCACGGGGCTGGGGAGGTTCGAGTACCACTCGGCCGAGCACTTCCCTACAGCTACTGCGCTGCCTGCCGCTGGGGACATCTATGGGCCGTTCAACCGGGCGTTCGTTGACGACAGCTTGGACCCGTTCCAACTTGCCTACCGGCAGCGCGTCTCGACGCTCACGGTCCTGGATCTCGCGATGCCTTTGTCCTACAAACAAGCCGCGCAGCTTCACGGGCTCCTCTCCGGCGCTGGCCGCCTCGGCACTCTCAAATTACGCTCAGTACGGAGGGAAGAAGGCGAAGAAGACCAGTTCAAGGCGGCATCCGTCCTGACGCTCCCGCACCTAATGGAGCTTTATATCTCCGTCAGCGACGCTCATTTTGTCGCCTACGTCTCTACGTCGTGGGTGATGCCTGTCTTGGAGCGGCTCACGACGCTCGATACCCGCGCGATACCCACTGCGCTCCTCACGGCCCATGGCTTGCGCCTTCGCTACCTGCACCTTTGTCCAGCGCCCAGGTATCCCCATCATTGGCAATGGAAACCAGCCAACAGCGCCGGTGTTGAGCATATACCGGAGCTCTGCCCCCTCATAGAACACCTCGTGCTCTACCCCAAACCACTATCCCCCGCGAATCTCGTCACCGTGTTAAGGCAAAAGTGCCCTCGCTACCTAGACATATATACCATAACCCCGCGTGTCATCCTACCAGACGAGCAGGCTGCAGTCAGCGTGCGGCTCTTGTGGGCGACCCACCCCGACCTCCCGGCGATCTTCGACCCGAGGGTCCGCATGGCCCCCGGCGCTACGAACATCTTCCACCTTCGCGGGGTTCGCCTTCTGTGCTCTGAAAATGCCATCATGTCTGATGTCGAGCCGCACTGCGCTGAGGCGTTTCCACCATTGGCGTTCAAGGACTACGACAAGGACAGGTCGGGCACGTACAAACCACCGAAAAGCGCAGGGTCCCGATCCAACAGGTCTTCCTTGCCTGAGGGTTCTGGCTATACGACTCCGAGTAGTGCCACAAGCAGCGGATGGTCGGAACGGAGTTCCGAAGCTGACGATGATGAAGAGGAGGGAGAGGAGACCGACGACAATGGCGACTCAGAAGACGACGATGGTTCGGAAGGCCTCTCGGAACACGATTCGGATTGCTGGCAGCCTGATGAACAACTCGACCGCAATGTCGTCTTGGACTTATTCCGCTCAACACGCGATCATGCATATGATGTCTAGGTATACATGGCATCTATGGTCGTTCAATGGAGCACCTAAGCCTCAACGTCTAGTGTAGGAGGTCTTCGCGAGGTTTGTTGTAGGCGTGCTGCCATAATAGAACATAATGTATAGCAGTGGCATCTCCATGTACGTCATCTAGGGCAGCGAATTTTTGGATACATGTCAGTCTCTGCACAGTGAGGTTTTGATGCCCGCAAAGTACGCCGCGTCCTCCGTCTCGCGGGTAGCCTCGTCGACCGCGGATATGAGATCGTCATCTCCGGAGTCTGTTTTCCGCGGACTCTGGCCGATGATGGTCGCCACGAGGTCGAGAACCAGATGGCGCAACGGCGAGTCCGCAGGCAGTTTCGCATACGGACCCCGCAGCTTACCGCGCGCCGGGTGCGATATCGCGAAGTAGGGGACAAGGCGGGACCGGAGGGCGGTGTATGTCTAAATACAGCTGTCGGTCAGCTCCGCCCGGAGTGTGTGTACGGTATCGCCAAACCGTGTACTCACCCCTGCATGAAACAATCCTGAACGTCGCTGCAATAACCGCAGAAGTAGCCGGACAATGGTCTGTGTAAGAAGAGATCAGCGATTGGAATTCGCCAGGTTCACGTCGTGCACAGACCTCGGTAGTCGTGGGGTGGTTCCCGCCCAACTCCCAGAGAGTTTTAGGGAGCTGCAGGATCCATTCTTCCAGCTGTGCATCCTGCTCTTGACTCCGCCCGCATTTGAACGCGCCGACGTACTCCGGCTCCCTGTCCAACTAGATATGTCGGTGAACAAACGCTGCAGAAGCGGCCAGGTACGTTGTTTTGACTCACAAGCACAAGTCTACCGATAAAGTCGACTGTATGCCTCTTAGTTGCGGACGCCGAGGATGCTCTGGTTGCATGTTCCACGACGGCTGAGAAAAGAGTCGCTGAGGCCGACGCAAGCTCCAAGGTCGCATTGTTGATCAAGGACCAGATGGTCGGCAGGAGAGAGACGTAGGCTTGTGCGACTATGGGCCGTGGTATTGATGACTGGGCACTAGAGGATGGGGCTTCTCCGTGGAGAAGCTGAACGATGTATTTGCTGACGCGCTCGATCTGGCGTGCGCCGACGGCAGATGCAGAGCTCGCAGCTATCGCTGAACGAGCCCCACGCAAGGACGCCCTCGACACACGTGTTGTGGGCGCCCGTTTGTTATTGCCTTGCAAGGCCAGTACGAGGAAGGAGGACAGTTCGCAAAATATGAGGTTGAGGTCCTGGAACGCCTGCTCTATCTTGATGTCTCGCTTTGCGGTAGAGGAGCTGCTGACGGTGAAAGGGAAGTAAGGTGACAGGTACGAGAGCATCGTCTGCAGGTCGGTTTCCGCCTTCTCGTGCGAGTACCCTGACTATAAGGCTATCAGTAGATGTCACCGAGTTGAATTAGTTAAAAATAGACTCACTTCGGATGTATTCTGCAATACCCGGCCGTACAAGCTTCGACATATTCGACACACTACGAGCACCATTTGCAAATCGGTCTCCGGTGGAGTCGAGCTCGGAGAGAAAACGGAGGGCGCGAAGTCTAGGAATGTCGACACGAGAGTGGAGTGCAGAGTACGGGCCACATGCTGTCAAAACGGCAGTGAGCAGTAGAGGAGTATTGTAGAATAGTACAGACTAACCGCAGCTGAAGCGACTTGCAGATCCAGACCACTGCTACCCTGTTTGTTCTCGGCCAACGCAGCAACTGCAACATCGATGTCGTTCAACTCCTGGACGGCCCAAGATGCCGAACTTGTTGCGGCGAGATCGAAGTCGCCGACGAAGTCCTCGTTCTCGCCAGAGGCTTCCGGCACCCAGCTTCTAGTGCTGGGAGGCTGCGAGTCATGACTCATGTTAGGGCCATTTGTGGGGCGCAGAAGGGCATCGAACGCGACGAATGCCGATGTGGAAGCAAAGGACGATGAAAAGTACCAAGTCGGTGTCGTGAGATTTCCGGAACTTGATTCGTTGCTGATATCCCGTGGTCCGCTGGCAGTAGTCACGGCATAGACCAGGAACGTCGCCAGGGATTTCAGAACGACGAGCTTGGACTGTGCCGAAGAGCCAGTCGAAGATCCAGTCAACACGGGGCACGCAGGGAGCAGAGAGAGCGGACGTACGGCAGGCGATAGGACCACACTAGCGGTAGAGGTCGCACGAGCCGGCCCCGAGTCTAGAAAATTCATGTTCAGTCTTCACCCCACCAAGATGTTCACGAACTGTCATACCACCGCCCTCTCCGAATGTAGTTCCGGCATTGAGAATCCCGAGGTAGCCTTCGAGAGCCCTTCTTCCATGACTTGTACCCCCTTGTTGAGTCCATCCTTCTGTGACGACCTCCGGGATGTACTCAAGAAAGATGTCAAGAAAACGGACGGCGTCGATGCGAATCTCCGGGAAAATGTGGGTCTGAGCAGATGTAGTGAAGAGCAGGAGAACTGGCGAGTGAGGAGTGATGTCGTCCTACAGATGGTGTGAGTGGTGCGCAAAGGGGCTGTGTGCTGCATAGTTACGCACTCGAGGCACATGTCGGAAAAGCCAGGTAAAAAATGCCAGCAACGTCTTCCGTACACTCGCATCCTGGAAGAAGATCAATAGAGCGCACATTGGTAGATATTTGAGGCTTACCTCGTCGCTGATGAGACGAATGCAGCTATTGACCAAGGCAGTCAAATGCACGTTGATGAGCTCGGGATGGGCCTCAAGAAGCTCCCGAAGTCCAAGTAGGGCATCTGTCGCCTGCATTAGATGTATGGTACCTCTATTTTTATAAGGCGCTACCTTTTCGCGTATTTGAATTGTAGTGCTTGAGGTGTACGACGAGAGAGTCAAACGTCAATCGTCTCCTAGTGGTAGGTGCATCCGTGTCCCTGTCGGTCGCGATGCTCTGAGTGGGTAGAGCGATAGCTGCAAATGTATCATTAGTATGTATTCACGCACGAGAAAAATACACTTACACCTGGCTTTGAAAGATGTATCGATGACGTTGTTTGCTTCTTGCTTGCCCTTTCCAAGCTTCAGCTTGGCTTTCTAACGATTCTGGCAGCATTAACAGATATTTGCAATCGAGGGGAGTGAGCTCATACTGAGAAGTCAGCTGCCTTATCCTTCTTTTTCTTGGTGCTTTTCGGCATGTTCGTGCAATCTCTGTAGACGGATGAAGTGGCGGACCAGACGAACGAACTTACTTGTCGCCACGGGCGCCAACAACTCCGGAGAAAATGCAGGCTCCCAAAAAGGCAAGACGCTCAATCGCGAACTTCCGCGTCTTGCGGCTTTCATCTCCTCCTCCCCCACATCGCATTTTTGCACACTTTTTGGCTTTCTGCGCAGCAATATGAGGGACAGTGCCTATCGCTTCTGCGGTGCTCCGTGAACAAGTCTTCCCGTTCGCCAGAACATCACGATGGCCAAGTCGCGTCACTTGAACCATGCCGGATGGGCCGCTCCGGAGCATCACGACCCGCTTTGAGCTCCTTCCGCCGCTTCGTACACCCACTCTAACCCAGACGCTCGCAATCCTTTGAAGATCCTTCGCAAACTGGACGAACCGCGTGCCCGTCGCGTCACGCGCCATATGGACCGACGGCTCTGATCGCGCATCTGACCGCTGGCCGATATTCTTCCGGCCAAAACGAAGGGACGACGCGAAGAACGCCCCGCCGCTGATCGAGTCGCAGAGTACCTCCGAGGTACTTGAGCGCGGCTATAAGAATGCAAGGGGGGAAGAGACTTGTCCACCCACCGTCAGGATCGCTGTGATGATGCGAACTTTACTTGCGACATGTGTCGCTCTCTGGGCTCTTCTGGCATTGGGAGCTAGGGCTGTCAACGTGCCCCGCAAGAATCCCAAGGTACCACCGGGATTTGTGACGACTAGTGGCAGTCGTTTCGAACTTGACGGCAAGCCATTCGTAAGTCTGGGCGTTTGCAGCCTCGCTGTCGCGCTAACGCGTACCATTCTCTAGTCGTTTGTGGGGGCCAATTCATATGTGCGCCACCTCGCGAACCAATTGCATTGCGATGAAGCTGACGCGCGAGCAGTGGCTACCTCTGCTTCTGACAGCCGACGATGTGGAGAAGACGTTCCAGACCATGCAGCAAGCTGGGGTCAAGGTCCTTCGTACCTGGGTATGTCACTTGATACGCTGACGCCGTCAGCGCGTTAATCTGGGCCTTGGACTCCCGAAACAATCATTCTCAGGGGTTCAATGCAATCAACGCTACCGAGCTTCCAGACGCCCTGGATTCCAACCTCACGTACTATCAGGTATTGCCTATCTGTCCTTGTCAGCAAAGTCACAACTGAATAAGCATTCGCCGTAGGTGTGGAACAGTAGCCAGTGGATTTTGAACGACGGCCCCCAAGGCTTGCAACGCCTCGACCATGTTATATCCACTGCAGGCAAGCATGGTATCAAAGTAATCCTTGCTTTCACCAATAACTGGTTTGTTTGCGAGCTGCTCCACTTGTATACATGTTCGCTGACATGATCATATCTCTATAGGGTCGGTTATGGCGTAAGTTGATGCTCTACTAACACCCATACGTTCCTACGTGTGACATCATATACTCAGGGCTCTGATCTCTTCGTCAACTGGATTGCCGGTGCTAACCAACCGCACGATGTATTCTTTACGGACCCGAGAATCATAGCATCCTACCGTTGGTCCGATATCTTCTCCTGCCGTATCTCGCCTGCTGACCATCTGAGCACAGAATCCTATGTGAAGACCCTTGTCGAACGCTACAAGGATTCATCAGATATCTTCGCATGGGAACTGATGAACGAAGCTCGCTGCTTGAGCGACACCCTTCCTGCGGGGCCATCCTGCGTACCAGGATCCAACACGTTGAAGACCTGGTATCAGCAACAGTCCGACTTCGTTCGCAGCTTGTGAGTAGATCACCCGACTTCCGTTCACCACGTCCCTGACCGCACTAAGGGACCCGAACCACTTGATCACTACCGGCGGAGAAGGTCACTTCTTCTGGAAGAAACCGGCGGAGTAGTGCGTTCCGTTTCTTTTCGCCATTGCCGCGCTTTGCGCCCAGTGACCCCGGCTTTGCAGCTGGTTTGATCACACTCTTGTCAGCGACTACAACTTCAATGGTCAAGGTATGATTTCTCGCTTACCACATGCGTTGTGTACTGACGGCGATCATAGCGGGCGAGGACTTCGACCATGACATGTTGCTCTCAAATATCGACTTCGGGACCTATGTGAGTCGTGCGGGATTCTAAGAAATCGACCCGCTTATTCAGTACGGTTGCTCCAGCATCTTTATCCCCAGTCGTGGTAAGCCTACAGATGGTTTCCCCTTTGCTTCCTTGTGACAAACCTCCTGCATCCATAGGTATACTGAACTGGTACATATTCCTGGCTTTGTTTATGAGAGTATTTCACGTATACTGACCTCATCACATCGGCAGGACTTCCCTGGCTCTAACTGGACGGTGGAAAGCTGGGGCTTGGAATGGATTGACGATCATGCTCGCGGTATGCCCTCGACTGTGTTCGATTTTGCGGTAGCGTCACTGACCGCACGTGAATAAGCTGCAAGCAAGGCCAACAAACCGGTGATTTTAGAGGAGTTCGGCGTCGGTGGATTGCGTGCGTACTATTACGTCTTAGTGTTCCTTTGACACTCAACGATGCGGTGTAGAAAACAAGACCGACATCTACCCTAAGTGGGTTCAGCGCGCGCTGGACACGCATCACGCGTAAGCCCCTGATTTGCTTGAATATTCACTGTGACTGAATCACGTCTTCGTAGTGGGTACGCGTAGCTTGTGCTCATCCCAAAGACTGCTAATAAGATGGGTGTTTTGGTCTAGCATCATGCCATGGCAATGGGGCGAGCTGGGGCTCACCGAAAGCGGCGGTAACCGCATTATCAAGTACGCGGACGCTATCAACCACGGGGTATGTCATCCCTCCGTCCCACGAAATCTGGGATACGATCTAACCAATCTCTTCCGCTAGGCCTCCCCGAACGACGGTACGATTCCATCTCGATTCGCATCGCGGAGCACGCACCCAGGATGCTTATTGTGCGCTTCTTCAGGCAACACGTTCTACATCAACCAGACCGCGGTCTGGGATATCTTCACGTAAGTCCGCTAGTCCAAGTCCGCTGGCGAATCTCCCGCGAACCGGCTTATTGACCGCTCTTTTAGGAGGGCCGCCAAGATCCAGGAGGCACGATCTGGATAGACGATCTGCAGGAAATGCGAGAGAAACTATGGTACAAGTGTAGCGGAGCCGACAGCAAAGAAGCAAAGTGGACAACATGTGAATCCGCGCTCGGCGGCAGGTATCATGCGCAACGAATCCCATCCCCCCTATGACCAAAATATCCCTCATCGCCTGATGTGTGAACTTCTGGTCTGTTCGCAGCGTCAGCTCAATACTACACAACACGCAAACAGCAACGCGCACCGGTTGATGTTGTGTCGGCGTAGACGGAGAGCCCTTGGGTGTCGCCGTGATGCCCTCCATCACGGCGATCCCAACGTCGACCCTGCAAACATGCGACGACGGCGGGGCTCTGAAGGCCTCGGACAGTCTGCACTGGGTGTCGCTCCAGATCTTGACTCTATGCGTGCATTAGCCACTGTCCTTGGCAAATGAAGGGCGCGGTTCCGTACGAAAGTTCCGCTTCTCGAGGGGGCTGCCTGAGCGCGTACTTGTACGCCACGCCCGCGGTGAGCACGAGGGAGATGTCTTCTCCGTGATGCAGGAAGATGACGGGCCCGGCCTGTCCGTCTTCCCGCCGCAGCACCTGCATGGTCGCCGCATCGGGCGTGTCGTTCGAGAACTCGAGGAGGACTTCGTATGGGAGCGTGCACGTCGGGGACATAGTAATCACTGCGACGTGAACGGCGGTCGCGGAGTGTGAGCGACGCGACTCGGACGGAGGGAGGTGCAACGGTAGTACGATGGGAGCCTCGCGCGTGAGCGGGCTCTTCGGTAGATATACGCGCGGAAGCGTCTCGTCGCATCGGTCGCGCGGGTGCGTGAAAATGCGCAACGGAGCAGTTGCCGGGGTTCCAGTACAAGAACGGTGGACAATGCAAGTTGCCCGGGCGCTCACAGCTATTGTGTTCCGCATGGGGCATGTTCAAACGGTTCGTACAGCCGCCGGCACGCGCGGGATGAACTCCGCGAATGTCAGTACCGTCCTTCATTCTGCATGTACAGACCGCTGACTTGGGAAGGCCAGAGCACTGCTATGGGTCGAAGAACGAACCGGGGGGAGCGAGCGAGGGCAGGCCGATCGATGGCATCGAGAAGTTCTAGCGTTATTGTGTTCGGCTAGTCAGCGGACTGGGCTCGTGTGGAAGTCGAAGTCACCGAAACTTAGTACTCCAGACGGAGGCGCGCGTTTGCAGCGGGAGGCGTTCATGTAACATTATGGCTGCCTTCGAAACTATGCGCAACAATGAGAGCGGGGGTAAGTTGTGGGCTGACGGTCCGGTATTAGCGAAGTGGGGCTATCGTAAGTGCGTCTGCGCGCGTGGACTGGTGTGTGGCATAGGGCACCGCGGGGCTATTGGGACTTTCCCTGAGGCAGCAGGTCGTCCTCGGGCTTCCACCCATCCTGCCGCATCCTCTGTACGAGTCGCAAGATGTTTTTGCAATCGTCGATGCCCGAGTGGTGTCGGCCCTCCAGCTCCATCTTCGCATGGGTGAGCATGCTCGCCATGCCCTTGGGGTACTTCAGGTCGTGAAACCGTCGATATGAGTTTTTGATGTTGATCCATCGGTCGTAAGGTGCGACGAGGGTGCCGGAGGGAGTTGACGAGGACTCGAGCAGCTTGCTCAAACGGAGCTGCATTGGGAGCATCGTCTTGAGGTCCCAGTCGCCGCAAGTCAGGTATATGGCAGAAGACGGCGAGTCGACGACGCCGTGCGTCCGAAGAAACTCTTGGTAGCGTTCCCATACGTCTGGAAAGGGTGCCGCAGAATCGACCGTGGCCTGAAAGCGCACGCAAAATTAACCGGTGTATCCAATGACCATTAACGAGACGTACCTGCTGTATACCAGTGAGGTCAGTGCAGAACGGGGTCAAAGTGGGATGGAGAGTGGGCCGGACGTATTCGTGGAAGACGGCTTCCACCTTGTCTTGCTCGATATCGTACAAGATGGTCGGGAACTCGATCACTTCCATCTCCTGCCTAGGCACTATACGATTTGTGTTGTCACAGGTCGCCTCGAAGTCAAGCACAAGCAGGTAGCGAAGAGTAGACATGGTTGTAGGCAGAGTGTGGATTGACCTAGACGAGACTGCTGCACGAACAGTGTTCTTGAACGTCCTAGCAAACATATATGCTGGGATTGGAGACAATGTTCACCGGTTAAAGCGGGATGCCCCCTGCCGAGAGCCCACCGGGAATAAGAAGGTGATTGGTGTTGGCGGTGAAGACACAAGATGCGCGCTGGCGTCAACGACGCGGTCAACCTTTACCACGCGTCATTGATACGTAAGTATTGTGCGCTTCACTCGCGAACGCAACATAAGTATACAGAATGCTTGAAGTCCAGTGAAAAGGTAACATTCCCAGCAAGTGGCACTAGTGGTTAATTACATGGTATGCGTACAGTGATGACATATCACAAGCAAAGACAGAAAGGTTGAGAACGTGCAAGACCCGCGCAAGAATCACCAGTTGAGCATCGAAAGGCCACGGTTGGGCCTGAAGTCCATCATGAGGTCCATGCACGCAAGGTCCTCATCGTCGACGGTGTAAGCCCTGATGTTGACCTTGAATTGTGCTGCAAAGAGTTTAGCCGTGCATATCCACCGGCAAACTCATGAACTTACCGGGAGGAATCTCCTTGGGCAGCTCGACTGACTGGATGACCTTGTGCGTGCCCTTCTGAACAGGACATTGGACGGTTGTATTCGCCTTGTCGCTGTAGAACGCTCAGCCCAGGCATGGTCTGCGAGTGAGATGCTGCTTACGCCTCTTCGCAAATGTCGAATTCCTTCGACAAGATCTTAATCACGCCCACCTTGACGGTGACATCGGCATATGCACCATCCTAGGCAGATATGAGTGAACGCCATGGGCGGAAGCTAATGGCGCCTGGGCACACCTCAATGGTCTCGTCCGCATCACCCTCAACAGTTATCGTGAGCTCCTCACCACGCTGGGGCGGGTCTGGGGAGACCTGGATGCTCTTGATGTGAATAATGTGCGAGGAGGAGCCTGGGTTTCCCAGTATTTCATTAGCAGAGAACGACGGGCAGTCGCGGCGAACAGCCTACCACAATCAGTCCAATCCCATTTCTTGTCCAGCACCGTTGATGGCTGTTTCTCCATGAATTGCTGCAGGTTGGAGGGGGATGCAGCAACGCTACCAAGCGCAGCAGCAAACAAACAGAGGAGACCAAAGCGAGCCATGAGAGTAACGCGAGAGCGGAGGGGTATCGTCGACGTTGAGGGCAGGAGTCAAGGAGGACGCGATCGCGAGTGCAGGCTGCCAACTACGGTAATGACGAGCATGGCTGGCGTGGGAGCGACCTGCCTGTTGGGGACGTGCGGGTTTCACGTGGCGAGCAGCGGCTGCGGAGGCCTGCGCTTGGGGTGGCGCAGGGAGGAGACACTGCCTTCCGTGCGTTGACCAATTCAGAGGCAGTTCCCAACGCCGACCCCGCTGCGCTCCTTCCTCTTTTACCCCTTCTCCTCCTCGCAGCTAGCCTGTCAGCCCCTCCCCTCTTCCTCCTTACACGACCCGTGCCCTCTGTTCCTTGCTACGACCTTCACGACCACCCGCTTTCGTTGAACAGGTCCACTCACGATGAAGCCGAGAGAATACTGCTGCTGTGCCATTCCCATCGTGTACTCGGGCATCTACACGGCTCTCTTTGAGCAGTTCTTGCTTGGTGCCGTCGCTGGCACGCTCTCAATCGCTACACCATCGAGTGAGTTCTGCCAGTCAGCCGCTGTGCACCCACGTACTCACCTGTGCTGTAGTCGTCGGTGCATCAACCCCCTCCTTCGCAAAGGTGTTATTCGCCATCGTGTGCTATGTTGGCGCTGCTATTCAGCTCATGGGCATCTTCGCCGTGCGGCAGGTCAGCCGATCGTCCTTCACCTCTATCTCCTCGCATGAGCTGACACTGTAAGCAGGAGCGGCCCATATTCTTCCGCCGCTACGTTACCTTGCACACCCTGATCACAGTAGCAGCATTCGCCATCGCCGCAGCATGGATTATTGTATCCGCTACCCGCCACTCGCAGGCCGAGGACAAGTGCATCGCCGACTTCTTCGCGGGCACCGTATCCGCGACCAACTCTGAGGGCTCAACGCTCTGCAACATCTTCCCTTGGGCCGACGTCGGTATTATGGGCGGCCTTTGGGTACTGTTCGCTATCGTGCAGGTATGTCACACGCACTCAGCCGTTTCGGCGCCGATATAACCCCACTCCTTCCCAGACCTACCTGTACATTGTTATATCATCATTCGGCAAGGGCCAGCGCCGGGACCACTCCAAGTACCAGTCCCTCTACGAGTCGTCTCGCTCGCTGAACAGCATTCCCTTGATGGATCGTGGTGCGTGGGACTCGCGCATGTCTTCCGATGCCCTCGTTCAGCCTGGCGGACACGCAACATGACAGTGGCGCAAGTGTAGCGACGGTCATGGCCGACAAGGTCCAGGGCTACTCCGACTACGACTACTCCGCACAACCCCCCGCCCACGCGTACACCCAGGAACCTGGCCCGACCCCCCGCGCCTACGACAACTACTACGATGCCGACGCACAGACCGGCGTTGGCTACCCGCAGCGCAGTCAGGCCCATCCTGGTGAGTCGTAAGCGAGAGTTGGGGGTGGGGCCGTTCTCGGCCGTCTTGGGACGGCTTAGAGGGTCCGTGGGTTCCACTTGCGAGTGTAAACGGGAGCTGATGCCCTTGCCTCTCCGCAGCGGAAGGATCGTTCAGGCGCAAGACCCCGAGGGTGGAGAAGCCGGGATCTCAGGACTATAACAACAATACATACAGTGCATATCCACAATACGGCTCCCAGTTTTAAGCACCCCCTCGTACTTGCTGTTCTTGTGTATAGTTCTCGCCTGGCACGGACATTACACGGACATTCGATTTGTTTCGTTCTATGTATGAAAGACACTTTCATCGTCGACGGCCGTGGTGCCCGTACGTGAGACATTATAGCAAACGTATCATGCGCCGCGAGTCACGGCTAGTCAATTATTTGGCCGTCCCATCGTCCGATATCTAACTGTACGTGCCGTGCTTGTGCTATTTGTGTCCAGCGCTCCTGCCGCCCCTCCTCCGTCATCAGCTCTTGTCTGAACCACAGGCATACTTGTAGGTACGGTGTCTCGCGGAGCAAGACTCTCCGCTCGATCGCGTCACAGAGCCCCCGTTCCGCCTCCTTGAGCGGTATCGCATACCACGCGTTGATGACCTGCAGCTTGAACACGGCCAGCCCCGATGGGAGCGACTCGACGAAGTTGCTCTGCGCCTCGTTCACGGTCACCAGGCTGAGCGCGAAGTACTCCAGCGCAGGAAGCGCCTCCAGACAGTGCGACACGACCGTGCTCGAGAGACGGCTGCACCCGCGCAGGACGAGCGTGCGCAGGTGCGCCCCGTGGCACGCGACGAGAGACTCCAGGTGGTTGTTGCGCAGCTCGAACCCGAGCCGGTGCCCGAGCACGTACGTGAAGGCGTCCAGGCGCGCCCCGGGGAAGCACTCGTCGATCGTGTGGCGGTCGAAGAAGGTGCCGATGACGCCGTCTAGGGCGAGCTCGCGCAGAGCGGGCGCGCGCTGTGGCCCGCCGCGGTTTCCGGGGGCAACGACGATCTCGCCAGAGAGCCGCAGGGAGACAAGCGCGGTTGGGGGGACGGTGTCGAAGAGTTCCACTCGCGTGTCCGGGTTGAGGTGCTGCTCGTACAGACGTAGGGCAGGTCCGCCCTTGGGGAACAGTGCCCGCTCGAACCCTAGACGCAGTTGAGGAGGATACCCTGTTCAAGGGATCAGTGCCATCTTCTACGGGTGTCTCTGCAGACTCACTGCGCGGGTTTGTCGTGCTCTGGAGCGCGGGCGGGAGGCCCTGCCGGCACTGGAAGACGCGGAGGCGCGCGAGCGCGGTCATGCGGGCGAGCGCGAGGTGCAGGCTTGACAGCGGCAGGTCTTCTTCCTTTGCGCCCCCGGTGAGCCCACACTCTTACACAATCGCACACCTTAACGAACGCTTACCTTATCCGGACCCGTTGTGCGCCAGATGCGGCCGTCATTCGCGACGTCGGCCCATGAGACCTGCGCCGTAAGGGTTGGTGGCGCGTCCTGCAGAAAGGCGCGGATTTGGAACTCGTTCGCGAGGGAGACGTAGCGCCGGAGGATAGAGCCTGCCTCCTGCTCTATCTGGCGACATGTGTAGAGGAGGCGGAGGTGGGCATTTGTAGGCTGGGTCTTCGAGTGGACACGCTGATGTGTGACGAGGAAGTCCTCGTAGATCTGCAGCCGTAGCTCGACCGGGAGATGGAGGAGGGCGATATGCGGCATTATGCCAGCTGTATGCACCTTCTAGCTGACGCTGTACGCCCACTCCGCGGCCAATTAGGGTTGCGAGCAAGGGTGGTCTAGCTGGAGAGCGTGAGCGACCGTGGCGGGACTGATTGAGTGAACGCGGACTCCGCCATGATTATATTAGACCACGCTCGTAAGCGCGCTAGCGTGATTACCGTATAAATCCGCTGGCCCGATGAAATAAAGCACGGGTGCACTGCTATGAAATACACACTCGCAGCAACACAGCTCATCGGATTTTAGCAGTGCACTGCGGGCAGCTGCACCCGCATGAGTGAGCAGAGGACGGAATAGACGCGATCATGTGTCGCAAGTAAGAAACCATATATGGCAAGCTCGCGACGCGGAGGGGGAAGCGCGCGTGTGGGAGCAGGTCGTCCAACGCCGCAACGGTTCTCAGAGCAGCCCCCGAGAGCTCCCCGCCAGTGCAGCCTGCCCGCTCATGCATGGTCTGTCCCAGTAAGCTCCGCTTCTCCTCCCCCGCGCGCTCACCCCACGCGTCGTGCCTGTGCGTCGCCGCCCACACCGTGCTGCACGCGCACGCCTGCCAGCCGAAACAATAAGGCCTGCACAACGTGGCAACCCCGGCGCTGCACCGTCGCTGCACCGCTTGCTGAGCCAGACGTGTCGCGCGGAGCCCTCGTCCGAGCACAGGTTGTCTTTTGCCACACACGACGCGTCCGCACGCCCCGACGACGGACCACCCCCGCAGACGCACCCGCTCTGGATCAGGCCGGCTCTGCATCGCAGCCGCAGGCTCTCCCTAGGCTGTCTGCTGCCGTAAAGTAGCAGCAGCGAGCGTGCAACGGCCCGCGGAAGCTCTCGAAGCAGCAGCTGCCAGCCCGCGCGATATTACCCTGTGCCTCTCTGGCGTTCCCCTCCCCTCCTTCTCGCACACTCTCCTTACTCTGCCTGCCTGCCCTGCGCACCCTATTGCCCCCGCGCCTCCCCACCTGCGCGGCTTCTCTGCGCACCTCCTTCCGTCCTAGCCCCTCTCCGCCGATAGCGCGAGCCCTGCCCTGCCCACCCCCGACGACCCACCACAGCGATGCCGGGCACCACGCAGTACGAGGTCCTGCTCGACTTCACGAACGACACCCACGACTGCGCCACCGTGCAGCTCCAGCGCGACTACGGCCGGGGCACCGGCGCAATCGTCCTCCTCCACCCCGGCGAGAGCGTCACGCTTGTGCTCGATGCTGGTGAGTAGCCTCGTTGCCCGCCACGGGAGTGAGGCTGATGTCACCGGGGTGCAGGCACAGTGTACAAGTATGCGCTCAAGACGAGGTCGCGCGTCGCGAACGTAACGTGCGTCCCGCTTACCTGCCTCCTGATGCCCCGGTGTGCACAGACGAGATCACTCACTCACGCTTTTACGTCTGTCGCCAGGGCCCGCGCGTGGCGAGACGTCCGCTGCACCGTCTCCCAGCTCTTCCCCAGCACCGCGCCCGCGTCCGCGCACCCGCCACAATCCCCGACCTCCGCCGAGCCGCTGCGCCCGGTGCAGGGCATCACCGTCGACCAGCTGTGGCGAGATATGCGCTTCTGCATATGGAACGACGCATAGCCCGCGCGGGAGAGTGAGTGTCTTCATGCAGAAAGAGACCCAGGTCGGCACGGTGGTGGTATGTCGGGCGACAGCGACGCTTATTGTTTATTTGTTTCCCTGCAGCGGTGTGGCACCGTCACGGGATACCCCGTACGCGCGCCCGGCGCCAGCCCGCAAGGCACGCTGCGGCTCCCCACGCGCCGCGCCTCACGCCTCACGATCCGAGCGAGGCCCCGGAGTGGGACTGGGAGGCACGATGGACCGCGGCGGATGTCGACGGAGGGGGCGCGCGTCGTGATCGCGTGCGATCGTGATAGGGCCCGGACGCACGCTGTGTTGTTACCATTAGATTATTAGCCATAGGCCGTACCATCCGCATACTGGGTTGTAATCGCCGCGGCCGCGCCAGCGCCGCCGCCCGCGCAAGCTTTACATTATTGTCGCACTAGCTACCACCATGACATTATCATATACGCCCGGGGGCCTGCCTGCGCGCCCCCCAGTGGCCATCGCGCGCATGCAACGCCGCATCCGCGTGCATCACGCAGCTTTCTCGGACGGCAGCAGCGTCCCAGAGCCTGCGTGCGGCGTTATGGCGCGGTCCGCTGACGCAGACGCGAAGAGAGTTGCGAGCGTGCAACGCCTGCTGCTCGTGTTTGCCGCGAGGCACGGCGTGCGGGAGCGCCCGTCAATGTATGCCCATCGTCCTTCGTAAGTTTGTCAGACTGCGATGCTGGGAAAGCCCGTGCGTTCTGGAACGGCTCGGCGCATCACAAGGGGGCTCGCATTCTCACCGCGCGGGAGGACCGCCGTAGGGGGCCGGTGGGGACAGGGTGCCTCGCTTAACCCCCGGGTTTCCAACTTGAACACGGACGGGGGTGATCGTCCGGCACCGAGGGTTAAATGAACTGCTTCCCGTTCGAGAGTGAGAAGGCGGGGCGCGGCGTGGGGTAGCGTCATCATTGCAGGGCGGGGTGTACATTCACTAGGATAGTTTACAAGGTAAATCGCCGGTGTCTGTGGCGCGGACATGACTGAGGGACGCTGAGCATCTTCGCGGGGTCAGTGAGGGGGCTCGAGCCTCGGAGTCTCCGGTCAGCAGGCCGTACGGTTGGTTTGGGCATGCCTGCGCAACGAGAGAGGCTCGCGGCCTATTCTTGCCTCGGTAATGCCACGGAGACTCTAAACCTGTCGGCAACCTAGTGCGCGGGACGGGTTGGCGAAGTTTGGCAAGGCTCTGAAGCTGTGCGCTTGCTATAGCTGACGGCCAAGAGGTCGCCGGCGGCCATATGCGGGGAAACGGCGTCATGTGCAGCAGCTTGGGAGAGGCCGAGTCCCCGGCGCAAGAGGCAGGCTAGACTTGGGTGACATCGTGGGCCGACTGCGACTGGACGGCGTACTTAGCGGTTGGATCAGGGGTTGTGCTGCGTCAAAGATAGAGCTGATCACACAAACTCACCCGTGAAACTGAACTCTGGGTTCGCCCAGTGAAACCGGCGGAAGGGGCGCGAAGCGAAGGCCCCGATAGCGCCATTGAGAGCCCGGTTGAGTCCCACTGGCGTGGCCAGCCACCGTCAGCTACTGTGTAAGTATTCGTGACGCAGAATGCGTGACAAAGCCTGAGCTAAGGTTGCAGATGTCAGAGTGCTCAAGTCGAGATGGATTGTTTAAGCCTAAGGTCGGACAGCCGCAAGGAGTCAATGCGGAAGGACTGACGAAATTCGAAGTCGAGGGCTTGTGCGCTAGTACCTTGGAGACCTGAGATGTCAGTAGTCGGTCATAGTGAGCACAAGAAAGATCACTCGCCTATCGCTCGTAGCTTCGGTCACAGGGCGGTATCATGATATAAGCAGCTCCCAGCTCAGATCGTTTTGGGCACTTCCGAGCGAAAACGGCCGCCGCGGTCTATCACTCGATACTGTCCAATGAGAAGAGATGTGTACAGGCCATGTAACGACCAACTTACAACACCTACTGTAGGCCTTAGGCTTGAGCTGGAGAGGCGCTAACTGTGTTTAAACAGCAATTAGCTGGCAGTATACTAGTAAGATGACCATGTGGAACTTGCAAGTGCCTCGGACGTCGAGCTCGATCGTGCACAGCTAGCGCGTCGGAAACATAGCGAGCTGGAGGCAATGAATCGGAGGGAGACGTCACGCGAGATGTCCGGCCGGGATATGAGTGTAGGAGCAGGAAGAGAGGGAAGAGAGGAGCGCGGCGCCCAGCCTCGGAATGTATCCATAACGCGGTGCACGTGATCTGAACGCGTCGCGTCGCGTGATGTCATTGGGCAAAAGAGGTGGGTACGTGCCGTCATAGGACGCTCATCCACCGCTCCCTCAGCACTCCGCGCGCGCCCTATATAAGCTCGCCACCTCCTCAGCATGCCCCACCTTTTTTTCGTCACGATCGCCTCACGACATACACCCACCACCACCACCACCACCACCACCACCACCAAACTTCTTACGACGAATCCCATCTCAATTTCTTCATCATGCAAGCAGCCTCCAATGCCATTCAAAACGCAAGTGAAAAGCCATAACACACCGGCCTGGCGCCCACTGACCTAACTGCATGCACGCAGGCAATGGGTCCCGTCCCCACCGTGGTGCACCCTGAGTTCAAGCCTCGTCCCGACGGCGCTACCATGAAAGCTCTTGCTTGGTTCGGGGCTGGCGACGTCCGTATAGTGGACGCCCCTATCCCTGACGTTACCGAGCCCGACGATGTTATCCTCAAAGTCACCGGAACCACCATCTGCGGCTCTGACCTTCATCTCTACCATGGTGAAATCGTCAACCTCCAGAAGGGCGATATCCTAGGCCATGAGGTTTGTCATTATTGAAACACGCCGCTTGAAGCACGACTCACTGCGAACTTGTCAGTTCATGGGCATTGTCGACAAAGTCGGCCCCAACGTCAAGAACCTGTCCGTCGGCCAACGGGTCGTCGCTTCGTTCCAGATCGCATGTGGCGAGTGCGAATACTGTAAACAGAAGCTCTCGTCCTTCTGCGACAGGACAAACCCCTCATCGTGAGTAGAGTATCTTCCAACGCAGCTGTGTCGCCTGTTGATCGTATCGACAGACTTCAGAATGCGATGTACGGTCACCGTGACGCTGGCTTCTTCGGGTACTCGCATTTCACTGGTGGCTTCGCTGGCGGCCAGGCAGAGTACGTCCGGGTACCCAAGGGCAATGTGAACTTGCTCCCCATTCCCGACATCGTCCCCGACGAGAAGGCGCTATATCTCTCTGACGTTCTGTGCACGGCGTACCACAACGTCGAGGACACCGGTGTCAACCCTGGCGACGTTGTCGGAATCTGGGTAAGTGTTCCCGGGTTGTTGAAGCTATGATCTGGTGCTTACTTTCAGTTCGTAGGGTCTTGGTCCCATCGGCCTCTGCGTCGCTCAGTTCGCCAAAATGAAGGGTGCCTCTCGCATCATCGGCATCGACCGTGTCCCAGAACGTCTCAAGAGGGCCGAAGAGCTCGGTCTCGAGCCCCTCGACTTCTCAAAACACAGCGACGTCGTCAAGCGCCTCCAGGAGATCGTACCCGGCGGTCTTGATGTCGCGATGGACTGCGGGACGTTCCACCAGCCGAAGTCGATGCTCCACAAGGTCGAGAAGGCGCTCATGCTCGAGACGGACGTGTCGGAGATCGTCAACGAGATGCTCATGTCCGTGAGGAAGCAAGGTCGCTGCGGGATCATCGCTGCCTACGCGGGGTACACCAACCACTTCAACATCGGCGCGCTCATGGAGAAGGGCATTCGCCTCATCGGCAACGGCCAGGCGCCCGTGCACAAGTACTGGAACGAGATCTTGAACGACCTCATCATCCCAGGAAAGTTCGACCCCACATTGTGAGTGATCCTGCCGCCGGCCAACGATGAGACAATTGATGATGGGGGTTTCATAGCATGATCACGCACCGCGTCGACATCGAGGAGTTCCCGAAGCTCTACGCGGCGTTCGACAAGCGCGTCGGGGGCGTCGAGAAGGTGTTCGTGCAGACCAAGTTCTCGAACGCGCCGTCCCCAGGCTGTCCGACGCTCAGCAAAGTTGACGAATGGGCCCATTAACGGAGTCGTACCAGAGGAGCAGTAGCATCACCAAATGTACTTATACGGAGAGCCCCGGAGTCTAATGTGTACCATCAACAAGGTTTCAGACGACGCGAGCACGTAAACGCGAGCGCACCCGTACCTTCGCTTGGCCATGTGCCCCGCCACAGCTCGCGAGAAGCTGACCAACGTGCGCCCGAAGCTGCGCGGCGGCGCGGTCCCGACCGCGCACGGCGTTAGCGCGCTATAAGAACGACGCGCAGCGCGGGCGCGGGGGTGCACTACTACCTACATAACTTACCCCGACCTAGACAGCATGAAGACTCCTGGTGCAGTACTTGCGGTGCTCTACTCCGTGGCCGCGGTCACCGCGAAGCCGGGGGTGGACCAGCAGATCGCGCAGCTAGAATCGTCCAACTCGAAGCTGCTGCAATATCCGACGCAGTTCACCCAGAGCATCATGCCCAAGGCCATACACTCACATAATGACTGTGAGCATGCTCGTCGCCCCAGTGCACCGTGTTTGACATTCATTCTTTTTGCGTGCGACGATAGACTGGAGGGACGTGCCTCTCCTCACTGCGCTGAGCTACGGCGTCGCGAGCGTCGAGGCGGACGTCTCCCTCATCAACGGGACGCTCTACGTGAGTCGCTATCAGGCGCGGCCGCCAATCTTCGCCGATCTTCTGACGTTTTTGCAATTGGTAGGTCGGACACGAAAACCAAGCGCTGACGCCGGACCGCACGCTGGATTCGCTGTACATCCAGCCGCTACTGCAGATCCTGAACAACCAAAACCCGCAGACTGAGTTCACTGCGGGGAGCACGTCGCACAAGTGAGCTTTGACACCAAGCATATCCAACATGACATGGACTCACCGGACCTCGTAATGCAGTGGTGTCTTCGACGTCGACGGCGGCCAGACGCTCCAATTCGTGATAGAGATCAAGACAGACGGCGTAGCGTGCGTGCCTCGAGCCATTTCGCTGATCGTTTCCCGTTTGCTGAAAGTTACAACCAGAACGCTGCCGTCCGTTCTGGCAGCCCTGGAGCCCCTGCGTTCAGCCGGGTACCTCACCACCTTCGCGAACGGCACCCTCTCACGCTCCGCCGTGACCGTCGTCGGCACCGGCAACTCCCCGCTCGAGCAGATCAAGGAGCTCTCTCCGCGCGACTTCTTCTACGACGCGCCGCTCTCGCAGCTGACGGACCCGTCGCTGAACACGACGTGGGACGCCACGCTCGCTCCGCTTGCGTCGACCGACTACGAGGCCGTTATCGGGTGGAGCGGATTCGGGACCATCTCGGACGAGCAGAAGGGTAACATTACGAAGTTTGTGGGCGACGCGCACGAGCGGGGCATCGCTGCGCGCTTCTGGAACACGCCCGCCTGGCCGGTGACTGCGCGGGAGAATATCTGGAGGGCGTTGTTGGAAAACGGGGTGGACTGGTTGAACGCCGATGACCTGGCTGCGGCGAGTTCATTCTGAAGGAGATACAGTTTAGGGTCCATTATCAATATAAGAACGTACTAAGGGGTAACAAAGATGTGACGCCAGGGAGACGGTTCCTTTGAGATGTCGGTGAGTTTGCTCTGAAGTAGGCCGCAAGATTGCTGTACTTGCTCCAAGATTCCCCGGTGACAGTTGCCACTGAAAGAGAGCTGCAAGTAGTGGCGGTAGAACATCCGAAATATTAGTATTATACGATCATAGCTGGTTCCATACAGAGGTCTGGTCTACGCCGAGCTTGCGGCGGGTGAACCACTGCCAACGGCCAGGGTTCTCCCTACCAAGGTCGCCTTGAGCTAGATGAAGTGTACTCCTCTGTCCACCAGGGAGGGTCTGGCCGGCCTTGAGGCGGATGCCCGCGAATGCGGCATGCTTTTCCTTCTTTTCCTGCTTGGCGGCAACGATCTCCTTCAGTGCAAGGGGTTGCGCCAGAACGGTGTCCTGCGAGAATGGTGTGCCAAAGCCTCTAGTGAAATAGAAAGGACGACTTACGACGTGGTCCTCAGCTATCCTGCTCATCTCCTCTACCGCACCCACACCCCGGAACTTCAAGACCTTCTGCAGGTTCTTCCGCGTCACCGACCGTAGCTCGCCACGTCCTTCTGGCGGGACAGTCTTCTCCTTCTCGATGACGTCCACGATATCGGGGATACCGGTCTTGACCAGAGCCTTGGGGTCGCCCTGTCCAACGCGCTTGCCCAGCAACTCCCATCCTATTGCACGGGCGGTCATCTGGAAACGCAGGTCCCGCGGGTTGTCGACGAGCTCCAGGATGGCATGCGGGGCATTGTCTCCAGGTCGGTTGCCGAACTTGTGCACCCGTGTGTATCCTCCAGGACGATCAGAGTAACGCGTCGCGAGTTCACTGAAGAGTTTCGGCACCATGGTCTGGTCGAGCAGGAAGCCCGTTGCACGGCGGAAGGCGGGTAGGTCGCCCTTCTTGCCCAAGGTTATGATCTTCGATAGGTGAGTCCAAGATCATTGAGGATGCGTTATCAAGTGTACGGCACCTTCTCCGCTAACCTGGCGGTATCCCTCGCCTTCGGAAGGGTGGTCTTGATCTGCTCATGTTGGAAGAGGGATGTCACGAGATTCCTGCTCGGTGTCAGACTCCCAGCTCGCTGAGAGATTCGAAGTAGCATACCGCAGCATGAGCATCCTATGCGAGGACGTCCTCGAGAGCTTGCGGAACGCGACCCCATGCTTCATGGTGGTCGACTGGAGCGGAGGTAAATGAGCGCCTACTTGCCAAGTGGGTTTGCGCTGTACACCGAATAGGCGCTTTGGGCGCTCTGGAGGGCTGTCGGCGATCGAAGCTTCTGCAGCGGGGTTTGAAGAAGACTGCTTCGCGGAGTTCAGTGACACGGGATCCTAAATCCGGCCAACAACACCTCCAGCTTCTGTCCGTTGCGGCTACTCCGAGCCTTGCACAAACCAACTTCTTGGCATGCTCATCGTGGGGTGCACTCTGAGCCGTGTGTCTCACTTCAGCTTGATTGTCGCCGTAAATCCAGTGCCAACCCTTGTTAGGCATTGCAATCTACAAGCCACGACAGCTCGGGGACACTGACGAGTGCTAGCAGCAATACAATGTCCCCGTCGACTCACGGGTACTGACACCTCTTCTCGGACTGTGGCACTTTATCATAAGTCATGAAAATCATAAAAACATGTGTTTAACGCTTACAATAGGTAATAGCGGCCCGTAGTCACCAGCAAAGGACGTACAAAACCAAGTCAGCCGGTTCGAAAATTATGCATCATGGTGGAGATAGCATGGTTTCCGTCTCCCGGTGAGCATTCGAGCGTGTTGGGGATCAAGGCGTTTCTCACGCATGTTCTCCTTGGCAGCCTTCCGCACGCCCTAGGCATTAATATTCCTCGAACATGCGCTACTGACTTCAACAGAACGCCATGCGCTGTACGCTCTCGTGACGGTCAGGGCCTGTCACCCCCGATGATATGGCAAAAGTGCGGGGCAAGTCGACCACCCTGCGTTTACAACAAAGGCCATATGCAAGCCATTCTGTGTTTCAAACCTGGTTCTACTCGGTTAAGCACCGTATCGAGTGAAGAACTGATCGGCGAAGTAGATCATGCATGGCAGCTGCTGTAGGGCTATTTCAGTGGTACGTCAAACAGGACAATCGAATTTACGACCGACGCGCACCGTTTTGTCGTTATGCAGTGTGAGCTTCGGCCTCATATCTCCTCGTTCGTCATCTACCCAAGCCTCACCACAGAAATCACCTGCTGCGTTCTGAGAACACTCTATCGATTCCCCGTGGACGTCACGAAGTTCGATATAGCCGCTTCTTCAGGCCTCGTGGGTAGCCGGGCTGTCGGAAACTATCGCCGGGCCCAGTAGTCTCCACTTACATAAAGAAGTCAGGGAATACATTGACAGGGCGTGGTAGCAGGTGAACCAATACCGAGGTCCTGACGTTATCCCCCACATTCCTGTATTGGTTTGCTAGGGTCGTAGAGGCCGTCGATTAACTCAGCGTGTTCGATAGGAGCCGCAGATCTTGACGTCTGGCATGCATTACTCATTAGCTTGGGAACACACTGTGGACCTTCCGGTGTTCGATCCACGGCGAGATGAACATCTACCTTACACTGCAAGCGCAAGCACCTCGAACCCCGCCATCTGCAAGCCATGAAATGTCCATACATTCGCATCCAGGAACTGACACCGAGGACGGTGACTTCGAATCGGTGACGAAAGGCACCCTCTCTTACAACACCTTGACGGCACCACTGCACCCACATTCCGCTCTAGAAGCAAGACCCCCCTTGTGCCGCGCGTCCCGTGAGCCCTTAGCCCGCGAACTTGAACCGCCATTCACCGCCGACGAATGCACCCGATAAGTCGACCACGAACAAATTACCGGAATCAGGGTAGTCGGCCTGCCGGGTGGCATCACCTCCACACGCCCCACAGTGCGCGGTGGTCACGTAGAGCTGGTCACCGTTCGGCCCTACCCGTGGGGTCAACGAAGCGCGTATTGCAAGCGCAGCAGCCTGCTTACCTCCGAATGTGCACGCCGTGATATTGAGCGCCTTTGGGAAGAAGACCTCGAGATCCATCTCCCCGTCTCTAGAGTACCTGATGATCCTGGACCCGCCCCAGCTGTGCCGGGGGCGATTATCAGCGGCTGCATATCTGCGCAGGAATGCTCAGTAAGGACACACCGTGCCGACCACACCCCGCCGTCCTTATCGATGCAGAGGCCATCGGGGTACGTTCCCGGGGGCAGACCTTGTGACATTGCGTCTACAAATACCCGTCTGCCGGATACTTGCCCATCGGTGTAATCGTAGGCGTATATCTTGTTCTCGAACGAGTCCGTGAACAGCCTAACGTCAGAGGAGATCTCAGATCCCCGCAGACGTCGCGGTAGAAGGACGGGTGGCTCACATGGTTTTGCCATCGTCCAGCCAGCCTACGCCGTTACTGTCCTGCGAGCCAAGACGCACGTGTCAGCCGCAAGTCGCGGAAACTGCCAGGGTATGCGTACCGTGAACGGCCCGGGATCAAGCACCCTACAGGTG